>NC_051863.1:196299470-196628220 GCF_015732765.1 Culex quinquefasciatus
ACTAGTTTTATTTATTTTCCGTTATATTAATCGTTGAGTGAAACGCGGCCCAACCCTGAGTCCCCTTATTTTAGTTATTGTTTTTGTAGGTTAACAGACAAAATATTGAAGTGGCCTCTTTCTATTGGCACTTTTTGCGTTCGATTTCCGCTTCCTGTTCCTGCTGTTTACGTTCAGCTTCTGCCTTGGCCTGCCAAGCAGCTTCTACCTCCTGTGCTCGCTCTTGCGCTTTTCCGCTTTGGCCGCCTCGTTGAGCTTCTTGGCGTGGTTCTCCAGCGAGCGGTTCATTTTCAGGTCGGTCAGCGACGGCCGTTGAACATACAGGACTTGACTTCAAACATTTGCTGTAGGAGACGTTTGGTGGACCTCAAGTCTTGCATTTACTCGATGATCAGTCCGGGACTTTAAACGGCGGTGCGGGTAAACCCTGTGGAACTACGCAACTTGTCCGAGGGGGCCGTTTTGATGGAGTCGTTGTCCAGATCGAAGACTTCGACGGCGTTCGCGGAGACGACTTTCAAGACTTAAGCCCGGTACGGCATCGCGAGTTCATCAAGATGTTATGTAATCTGGACGATCCGGACGATGCTTTTGTCCTGCGGCCTGTAGTTGATGTCGACCTGCTTAAAGTCCCAGACAAAGTTCCGGAAAGCTGGCGCTTTCCCTCGACGTCCTTGAAGGTGGCCTTCATGGTGGAAGACTGCTAATCGCACGTAAGCCGGTCAAAACCGAAGGCAAAGTTGGGCAGTCTTCATCAACAGCAGCGGCGGTCGCAACTCCGTTGACGGAATGACTAACCAAGCTCTTTGACGAGGCGATCTGAAACAAAAGGAAGAGGTTTGTCATTCATAACCTATAAATAAGTTAAAGAAATCCGTCCAGACCTTTTCCAGCACCACAACCCGGTAGAAGCAGTTTTCGTACGGCACCGCGTAGATTCCTTCGACCTGAATATATATATATAATCTCCTCATATTTGACCGGTTCCCCGGCCGTGCGCAGCTGCCGGTTGATATCGTTTCGCAATCCGCTTCGTAACTGGGCAACATAACCAGGATGGAGAAACTGGAAGACACATGCAAGAAGCCGGTTCCGCCGAGCCCGGGAACGGTGGCCAGAAATCTGAAGGAGTCGTCGGTTATTGGGTCAATGGTCCGAATCATCAGAAATGCAGCGTAACTCACCTTTTATTTCCACAGTAAAATGGTTTTTTTTCTTCGAAAAACGTGGCGCGAATGAAAACCATGAAAACATGACCGATCAAGTTTTCCGATTTTTTTTCCTAACACTTTGACGTTTGATTGCCAAAAATCAACAAGAAAACCGCTTCAGCGAAACGCGGCGAAATGTCATCGAGGTTCCACCATACACCAGCAGGTGTCGCCCTTGTGCAAAAATGCTCAAACGGAATCGAAGCGGAACCCAACCAGACAAACCGTTTGGAAAATTTCGAAGCAATTTTCGAAGCGGAATTCGAAGCGGAATGAACCCGTCAAGCGGAGAACGGTTTGATTGGGAAGATGAAGTGTCCGGGTTTCGAAGCGTCCGGGAATTCGAATCATGACGTTAGATCTTTTCTAAAACTATAACTCCAGAATTTTTAAAAATGAGAAATACTTTTGTTTAATAAATGCTTTACAATTTGCATTCAACGAATGTCTAGAAATTTTGTTGAATTTGGGTGCTAGAGTACCGATAATCAATAAAAAATGTTATGAATAGGCGTGCTTGCAAATGTGACAAACTACATTTGAAAAAAATGCCATATAAAAATGGGATTACCTATATTGACTCAATTGCCGCGTGTGGCAAAGTATAGCACAACAACATTTTATATGGCGAGTGGCAACATCGCGCCTAACTTTATTTGGTTTCATTGGCGTCTTTAACTCAAATTAAGACCAAAATTCACGTGTATCACATCTGAAAATACCTTTAAAAAAATCCCACTTCCGACACACCGTCCCCTAGCACCGCCGATGCGGTGCTTCTTTTCACGGTCCGTAAACAGCAGCAGCAGCAGCACACTAAATCACACACATATTGTGTGTGTGCAGAAAGTAAATGAACGAACAAACACCTGTGCCCGGGAGTGCGCGCGCGTATTACCTGCGAGAAGTTTGAGCCAATCCAAGCTAAACCAACTCCTACTCCATCTCCAGCGTCGACTGTGGACTACGCCGACCGAGCCAGTAACCATCGAACGGTAGGGCTCCCAAAGTCGGGATCGAGTGTCTCCGTGTCCGGTTGTTGTCGTACTCGGTGTGTCTTCCCCCCTAACTCGAGTGTATAGATTGAGCTTATGCTGAGACTGGCGAAGAAGAACCGAAGAAGTTCAGCGCAGGTCGCGTGGGTGACGTGACTTGTGCCAAAACTTTCTTTAGAGCTCGATGCGTACTACGACGACAACGACGATCGCTTCCGCTGAAACAGGAGACCAACGCTTCCGGCCGATGGGGCGAGACTTCCGAATGTCTTGAAGACTGCTGCTGCTGCCGTTCGATTGCTTAGTCAGTCAGCGATTGACATCGCAGTTGGGAGTGTTACAGTCGCTTAAGCTGTGTGTAACCATTTCATTACCAAAGTATTTAAACCAAAGATAATCGAGAGGAAGATCTGATACAGTTTGGATTAACATAACGAAGAAGAAGGAAAATTAATTCAACTTTATCACCCTAATAATTAATTTATATGTGCTTTCGAGGTGTGAAACTGTGCCGAGTGAAGAAAAATGACCTTCTCAAACTTCATGGGTCAAGTGTTGAGAAAAAAAGTGCACTAATTATATAACAAGTGAGAGAAACGTATAAATTATTCCAGAATTTATTTGTGCTATTCTGGTGCGTTTGGGTGCAGCCGGTTGTTCGTGCTTTTTTTATGGTTGGATCAAGGAAAGGGACTGGCGCGCACGGATCATGTTTTCCCGGCTGTGTAAGAACAGTATTTTTCCCAGCGGAAGTGGAGGTGGCGGTAACAGCAGCGGTGCATCAGGAGCGTCCACTGCAGGTGAGTTTGTTTGTTTTGCTGCAAACCTTGTGGCCCTTTTAAATATCAAGGGAGAATCAATTTAAAAAATCTTTATTTAACAAAGCTCAATGCTTCAAAAGATTTCATAATATCTAAGAATTAGTGTAAAAATTTCTAATTAAAAAAAACACTTTATGTTTTTTTTCGGATGTCTGTAAGGCCGATGCAAATATTTTTAAAAGTTTTTGTCCCTCGGCTCTGGCCGTAGTAAAAAAAATATAAATTTTAAAATAACAGGCCATAGTTTCAACATTTGCATGGAAAAAGTATTTTAAAATGTATTTTACACTAGTTCAGTTGTTTTGCAATAAAAGTTTTCAAAAACTGTAAAATTTGACGAAAACAAAAATTTTTGCGAAAAAAAACTTTAGCGATAGTAGACATCGAAAATTTTCAAAAATTCAAAAGATTTTTAAATCAACCCAAACATGCTAAATATGATTCTAAACGCAGGAGAATTCATTTTAAATTGATTTTAACTAATTGCACTTAAATTTTCATAAAAATATTGAAGTTTTTTGAAAAAAAAATTTGTTTTGCCCCCTGATTTTTCGGGCCAACATTGAAGGGAGGGGGGACAAAAACTTTAAATAAAATTTGTACCAGCCTAAGTAGATGTTGTAAAAAAATGTACAGTCCAGACTCGATTATCCGAAGGCCTCGGAAACATTTCACTTTTTATAATTAAACCTTAGGATAATTGCACGATCTTTTTTTCGTTGTCCTATTTTTGATTGTCGAGCTTTAGTATAACCCCTTAACTACGCTAAAATAATTTTGAATTTTTGAATCCAAGATAGCGGTGAATATGGCGGACACGAAATATTGAAAATATGCATTTTGTTACTTAGTAGGCAAAACTTGAATTCAAAGTTAAAAACAAGAAAATGAAAAAAGAAATATGTTTTTTTTCTTGATTCGATTATCCGGACAAACCTTCGGATAATCGAGTCTGGACTGTATCGTTTGTTTCACCTTTTATACGTATGAAAACTTTTAAATTTTGCTGAAAACTATGTATTAAGGTTTTTTTTTGATAAATTTAGTTTTAGCATTAATTGAATTTCCTGGAGAAACATCTTAAAGGGCGGATAAGCATTTAAACAGCTGGAGCAATTGTGCAAACTCTGAGACAAGCGGAAACTGTTTCACAAAACTCGAAGTGTAAAACAATACTTGCCCTCCCCAGCTACCTTTCAACAGTGCGGATTTTGCTAAATACTTGTCTCAAAATTTGCAAAATAGTTCTTGCTGCCAAAACGCTTATGCGCTCTTTTCAAATGTTTCTCCAGATTTGCTGTATATAAAAAGTTGAAGGGAATCAATTTTGAAATAAAAAATGCACTAATTTAAACAATTTTGTTCGTCATTTCAAAACTTTCACTATCAAACAAAACGTTGTCAAACTTTAAAAGGAATTGATTTTCTTTATATTTGAGGTATGTTAAAAAATTAAGCAGAATGATCACTTTACGCTAGTCATAATTGTTGAAATTTAGCTCTACCTTCAAAAAAATTGTTGCGAGGTTAAATTATTTTGAAAGACTACTCATATCTTTTAATTTCGATGACCTAAGCTAAAAATAAATCAGATACTTGATTCTATAAAAAATGAAAACTGTGCCAATCAATTACAACAATAAAAAAGGGACTTGCATGAAACTTTATCCCAAGAGAAATTTTTTTGTTCCTGATCACAGTAACCAGGGCCGTGCACAGGATTTTCGAAAGGGGAGGGTTTTCTCGAAAGGGGCGCATGGGGTGCTTGTTTAGATTGCGAAAGGGCGCTAACAGTCAATCTTTAAACTCAATAAATAATACTTTGGTATATTTTACATATATTTTGCTGGTTCGAATCCCGCGGCGGACGCTCTAAAATTCTAAGTGTAAATATGGGTATCCGGCGCCGTCGCTCTGTGCCTTACTCAAATAGGGCGGCGAAGTCCTTGTAGTTAAAAGGAAGACAGTGGTTGGTCTAGTACCGGCCGACAGATATAAAGTCAACTTCGTTTTTATATATTTTACATTGGTGCAACAGGAGACTACACTTTTTGAATTGGTGCTGCAAATCGTGTTGAATAGCACCATGAAGGGGGGGCGTTAATTCGGAGTTTGAGCGAATTTGAGATTTTTGCGCATATGAGAGTTTTGGCGTAAATCGGAAGAGGCATGGGCCGTTCACTTGTGGAGCGTAAAACGGGGTTTTAGTGAAGAAGTGTAGCGGTAATTGCTCAAAACAAGTTTTCATAAGTTTTTTTTTTTAAATATTAAGAGTAGTTCTCAACGATTTCGCAAATTTTTTTCACGATTTTTAGCTTTTCATTTTTTGATTTGGATGAAACTTTGCCATGCACCATGCATTCCATATGTCAAAAGAAGCACAATTGCATAATTCGTTTTTCTATACAAATGTCCATACAATTCTGGGGCCGGTCATATTATTCATCTGGTTTAGGAGATATGATTTTTTTGAAGAAAAAAAACGTAAAAGTGGACAAAAATTGTTGAAGCAATTTTGTTAACAAAATGTACCGTTTTCAGGTTAAAGCTAATTTTAGGACTGCATTTTCAATTTATTTTGGTTTCTTTTCAAGAAAATTTTGTACAATTTTCTCTCTGAAACTTTCAAATCGAGCAATTTGTTTCTGAGATACACAATCTCAAAGAAATCAAATCGATGAACTTGATTTTTCTAAGAGTTAACCCTTTGCTGCCCAATTTTTTTCGATTTTTTTAAATTTTTCCCTTGACATTTTGAGCAACTTTTGTTCTACGAAAAAGTTTACGTCTCTTGTTTTTGTTGTTTTTGTTTCATTTATAGTTTTAATATTTGCATTTATCTTGTTTAGTTGATATTTGTTTTTGGTAGTATTTGGCCTATTCTAGCACCTAATTTGTCATGTTTTTACAGCCAATTTTTCATTATTTTTTTGTATGTTTTTAATTTTTACTCTAGAACAAACCATTATCATTTAAATTGTTAAAAAATGCTTAGAGGTATAGTCTGAAACAATAGAAAAAAAAAGTACAGAAAATATTTGTGAAAAACACAGCCAAGAAAAATTTACATTGGTAAAGTCAAATAAAACAAGTCACACGTTCAACCCTAAAAAAAACAAATTTTAAGAGTTCACCTTTCCAATGCTTTTTAAAGGTCGAAAATTGGTAAAAAAAAGATTTTTGGCTAATTATTAGATCGAACCCCGCCTAGAGGTGGGGTTGGGTTGTAGCTGGATAAACTGAAAGTGTTCAACTGATCATAACTCGGAAACTACTGGTTTTCAATCGACTTTTCTTTGCATTCCCTATGTCAAAAGAAGCAATTTTGCATCATTTGTTTTTTCATGCAAGTCTCCATACAATTTTGAGGGCTGGAATGGGTATGTAAACGTATGAAATTTTGTATCTTTGGACGGAATTTTCTGAAAATCTGAAAAATTAGATAAGAAACTTCATTTTTGGGTCAAACATTTGTAACAGATTTTTTGAGTATAAAAAATTAAAAGAGATAATTTTGAATATATTTCTATCGATTCCTTGACTTTTCTGAAGAAACGTCCTAGAAAATCGATAAAAAGTAACAAAGTTGCTACAGGAAACAAAGATATATTTCGATTTACACCAGAAAATGTTCCGAAAAGGCACCTCTCTCATAAACAAGATTTAAAAAATGATAAAATAATTAACATATTAAAAAAATACTATCAACGCCTGAATAGCACCATAGAAATGATGAAAATATTTTGAAAATTAGATTTCAAAGAAAGTTTCACAACACGTAAAAAAAATAATCAAAAAAAGTAGGGTAGAGTAGTCATCAATGAGACAAGGGGAACAATGAAAAAATGGCTCTCACAAGTCGTAGTTTCAACCAATCAGGCTCATATTTGGGGGAAAGGTGTGTCTACGGGATACACGTCTGCCATATTAGTGGCTTTGGTTATGGACGCTCCCTTGAAAAGTTATTCATAAATGTTTGATTCTGGAGTGTAAAAGTAAATTATAGACAAAAAAAACTTTTTCGCTCGTAGGCTGCCATTTACACCAAAACT
This sequence comes from Culex quinquefasciatus, assembly GCF_015732765.1. Taxonomy (NCBI): domain Eukaryota; kingdom Metazoa; phylum Arthropoda; class Insecta; order Diptera; family Culicidae; genus Culex; species Culex quinquefasciatus. The sequence continues at coordinate 196,306,550 of NC_051863.1, forward strand.
AATATTTCTTCAAATTTCTTTCGACGTTCTATAGGGATTAAGTTGGGCTACAATGTCCTTTCATTACATTTGGCCAAAATTTAGAATATACTCAGAATCCAGGGCTGTCTCATTGTTCCCCACTCATTTCAGCCCATGGGTAACAATGAGACACTTTGATTTTTCTTCATTAAACTTTTCAAAATCTATGGAAATCTTTCAAAACATGAATTAAAAGTGATTTTTGGCATATTTATAGAGTTTTAACTTCATTTAACCAAAAATACAAAGTTATTTGGTATAAATATACGGATTTTACAAAATTTAAATACTTTTTAGTATAACTTTTGTTAATTAAAGTTTCATGTTGGCAAAATTGCTCTAAAATGTTCAAGGCAAGTTACCTGCAATGGAACAATAGAAAAACATGATGTTTTACTAGAAAAATCTTGATTTTCGTAGTGTGTCTCATTGTTCCCCAGCTGTCTCATTGTTCCTGCCAAGTGCGTCTACAATGAGACAGTTGAATAACTCTGGCTGTAGATGTCGGATCGATTTCATATTTTAGTCAATGTTAGAACACATTAAAAGAAAGATAATGCAACAAAAAGCACATTAAAACATGCTGATGAAAAAATGAGAAAAATCTTTGAAAGTTGAAAACCAAAAGTGTCTCATTGATGACTACCCTACCCTAAGCTTAAACAACATAAAAATGATAAAAAGTTGCGCCTTGTGATGAAATAATTTTTTTAAATAAAACAATTTGACTACCTTTTTGAAAATAAAATTTCACTAGAGGTGGCCTCATGACAAAATAAAAAAAAATGAAAAAAGTAGAGCAACATAAAAAAAGATCAAAGATAAATATTTTAAAAATAGGATTTTACCAGCGGCTTTTTGTTGATAAAATTATTTGACTATCGGCGCTCCTCAAGCTATAAAGACTATTCAAAATTAGTCAAACAAAGTTTGCCAACCGGCGCAAAAAGTTGTTGTAGCTAGAACGCTAAACAGAATTTTTATTTTTTATGTTACCGTACGCCAAACTTTGTTTTGCTCTTATTAAACAGTCTTTATGTTGCTAGAGGGGCGTCGATAGTCAAACTTTTTTGTTGAATGTTTTAATTTTGTCATAATAGCGGTTCCAGTAAAATCTTATGTTTAAAATATTTTTATCATTTTTAAGCTGATTTGGGCACTGATTATTCAACTTTTTTCAATATTTTTACCAATTTTTTTCCCCACTCATAAGGGCGCCTCCAGTAAAACTTACATATTGAGAATTTACATAAAAATGTTTACGTCATAGGGGCGCCCCCATTCCATTTTCCATATCGAGAATTTGCATGATTTTTTTAAGTCGTAGGGGCGCCTCAAATCAAAATGTTCATATCGAGAATTTGCATGATTTTTTTTAGTCATAAGGGCGCCTCCAGTCAAATTTTCATAAAAAATTTGTAAGATTTTTTTAAAAGTCGTAGTGGCGCCTCCAATTAAATTTTCATAATTTTCATAAAAAAGTTTTAGTCATAGGGGCGCCTCCAGTCAATTTTCATAATAAGAAATTGTATGATTTTTTTTAAGTCGTAGTCACGCATCCATTAAATTTTTCATAGCGAAAATCATCATGATTCATGATGAAGTCGTAGGGGCGCCTTCTGTCAAATTTTTGGTATTGAAGATTTGTTCTAAAAAATTTAAGTCACAAGTTGAATTTTCATAATAAGAATTTGTATGATTTTTTTTAAGTCATAAGGGCGCCTCAGTCCAAGTTGCCATATCGAGAATATGCCTTTAAAGTCGTAGAGGCGTCTTCAGTCATATTTTTTACATTAACATTATTTTTTTTAAATACATATTTAAAAAATAATAATTCATAGGGATGCTTCCAGTCAATTTTTCATATCCAAAATTTGCATGATATTTTTAAGTCGTAGGGGCGCCTCCAGTCAAATTTTTAATGTTGAGAATATGTTTAAAAAAAATTAGGTCGTAGTGGCGCCTCCAGTTAAATTTTCGTATTGAGAATTTTCATAAAAATGTTTCATTCATAATTATCATAGGTCACATTTTCATAAAAAGAATTTGTATGATTTTTTTTGAGTCAAAAGAGAGCCTCCATTCATTTTTTCATATCGAAAGTTGGCCTGATTTTTTTAAGTTGTTAGGGCGTCTCCAGTCAAAATTTTATATTGAGAATTTGAATTGGAAAAAATTAAATCGTAGGGGCGCCTCCAGTAAAATTTTCATAATTTTCATAAAAAATTTTTAGTCGTAGGGGCGTCTCCAGTAAAAATTTTCATATCGAGAATGTATGAATTTTTTGAAGTCGTAGGGGAGCCTCCATTCAATTTTTTATATCGTGAATTTGCATGATTTTTTTAAGTCGTAGGGGCGCCTCCAATTCAATTTTCATATCAAGAATTTTCATAAAAATGTTTTTGTCATAGAGGCGCCTACAACCAAATTTTAATATCGAGAATTTTCATGTTTTTTTCAAGTCAAGGGCGCCTCCAGTCATTTTTTAAAATATAATTAATATATTTTTTTAATGTCGTAGGGGCGCCTCCATTCAATATTTCATTTCGAGAATTTGCATGATATTTTTAAGTTAAAAGGGACCTCCAGTCAAGTTTCTATATTGTGAACTTTTATTTAAAAAAAAATTAAGTCGTAGGCCTCCAGTTAAATTTTCATGATTTTCATAAAAATGTTTAAGTCAAAGGGACGCCTCCAGTCAAATTTTTCATAACGAGAATTTGCATGATTTTTTAAGTCATAAGGGCGCCTCCAGTCAAATTTTCATAATAAAATTTGTATGATTTTTTTAAAGTCGTAGTGGAGCCTCCAATCAATTTTTCATTTCGAGAATTTGCATGATTTTGTTAGGTCGTAGGGGCGCCTTCAATTCAATTTTCATATCGAGAATTTTCATAAAAATGTTTAAGTCATAGGGCGCCTCCAGTCATTTTTTCATAATAAGAAATTGTATGATTTTTTCAAAGTCGTAGGGACGCATTCATTAAATTTTTCATAGCGAAAATTTTCATGATTTTTAAGTCGCCTCCTGTCAAATTTTCAATATTGAGAATTTGTTTAAAAAATTAAGTCGTAGGGGCGGCACCAAATAAATTTTCATAATAAGAATTTGTATGATTTTTTAAGTCATAAGGGCGCCTCAATCCAAGTTGCCATATCGAGCATATGCCTTTAAAGTCGTAGGGGCGTCTTCAGTCATATTTTACATTGGGAATTTGTATTTAAAAAAATAATTCATAGGGGCGCTTTCAGTCAATTTTTCATATCAAGAATTCGCATGATTTTTTTAATTCTAAGGGGCGCCTCCAGTCAAATCTTTAATGTTGAGAATATGTTTAAAAAATTAGGTCGTAGGGGCGCCTCCAGTTAAATTTTCATATTGAGAATTTTCATAAAAATGTTTCATTCATAGTCATAGGTCAAATTTTCAATATAAGAATTGGTATGATTTTTTTAAGTCATAAGAGCGCCTCTAGTCAAATTTTCATTATAAAATTTGTATGTTTTTTTAAGTCGTAGGGGCGCCTCTAGTCAAATTTTTATATGGCATATTCGTACTGAAAAAAATTAAGTCTTAGGGGCGCCTCCAATTAAATTTTCATAATTTTCATGAAAAGGTTTTAGTCATAGGGGCGCCTGCAGTCAAATTTTTCATATCGATAATTTGCAAGATTTTTTTAAGTCATAAGGGTGCCTCCAGTCTAATTTTCATAACAAAATTTGTATGATTATTGAAAGTCGTATGGGCGCCTATATATAATTTTTCAAATCGAGAATTTGCATGATTTTTTTAAGTCGTAAGGGCGCTTCCAGTCAATTTTTTATATTGCATATTCGTATTGAAAAAAAATAAGTCTTAGGGTCGCCTCCACTTAAATTTTTATAATTTTCATAAAAATGTTTTAGTCATAGGGGCGCCTTCAATCAAATTTTTTACATATCGAGAATTTGCATGATTTTTTTTAAGTAATAAGGGCGCCTCCAGTCAAATTTTCATAACAAAATTTGTATGATTTTTTTTAAAGTCGTAGGGGCGCCTACAGTCAAATTTTTATATTGCATATTCGTATTGAAAGAAATTAAGTCTAAGGGGCGCGTTCAGTTAAATTTTCATAAAAATGTGGTAGTCATAGGGGCGCCTCCAGTAATTTTTTTTATATCGAGATTTTTCATGGTTTTTTCAAGTCATAAGGGCGCCTCCAGTCAGTTTTTATAAAAAAGTTAATATGATTTTTTTTAAGTCGTAGGGGCGCCTCCATTCAATATTTCATTTCGAGAATTTGCATGATTTTTTAAGATGTAGAGGCGCCTCCAGTCAAATTATTATATTGCATATTCGTACTGAAAAAAATTAAGTCTTAGGGGCGCCTCCAATTAAATTTTCATAATTTTCATGAAAAGGTTTTAGTCATAGGGGCGCCTGCAGTCAAATTTTTCATATCGATAATTTGCAAGATTTTTTTAAGTCATAAGGGTGCCTCCAGTCAAATTTTCATAACAAAATTTGTATGATTTTTTAAAGTCGTATGGGCGCCTATATTTAATTTTTCATATCGAGAATTTGCATGATTTTTTTAAGTCGTAAGGGCGCTTCCAGTCAATTTTTTATATTGCATATTCGTATTGAAAAAAAATAAGTCTTAGGGTCGCCTCCAGTTAAATTTTCATAATTTTCATAAAAATGTTTTAGTCATAGGGGCGCCTTCAGTCAAATTTTTTACATATCGAGAATTTGCATGATTTTTTTAAGTAATAAGGGCGTTTCCAGTCAAATTTTCATAACAAAATTTGTATGATTTTTTTTACAGTCGTAGGGGCGCCTTCAGTCAAATTTTTATATTGCATATTCGTATTGAAAGAAATTAAGTCTAAGGGGCGCGTTCAGTTAAATTTTCATAAAAATGTGGTAGTCATAGGGGCGCCTCCAGTCATTTTTTTTATATCGAGATTTTTCATGGTTTTTTCAAGTCATAAGGGCGCCTCCAGTCAGTTTTTATAAAAAAGTTAATATGATTTTTTTAAGTCGTAGGGGCGCCTCCATTCAATATTTCATTTCGAGAATTTGCATGATTTTTTTAAGACGTAGGGGCGCCTCCAGTCATATTTTTATATTGCATATTCGTATTGAAAATAATTAAGTCTAAGGGACGCGTCCAGTTAAACTTTCATAAAAATGTGGTAGTCATAGGGGCGCCTCAAGTCAATTTTTTTATATCGAGAATTTTCATGTTTTTTTCAAGTCATAAGGGCGCCTCCAGTCAATTTTTATAAAAAAATTAATATGATTTGTTTTAAGTCGTAGGGGCGCCTCCATTCAATATTTCATTTCGAGAATTTGCATGATTTTTTTAAGACGTAGGGGCGCCTCCAGTCAAATTTTTATATTGCATATTCGTATTGAAAATAATTAAGTCTAAGGGGCGCGTCTAGTTAAATTATCATAATTTTCATAAAAATGTTTTAGTCATAGGGGCGCCTCCAGTCAAATTTTTCATATCGATTTGAAAAAAAAATCTCTTTGGCATTTTAGCAACTTAGCTAAAAAAAAATCGGCCCTTCGGGCCGAGGGGCGCATGGGGTGTAACTAACTTAATTTGCCAGGGGGGGTTAAACCCCTAAAACCCCCCCCTTGTACACGGCCCTGACAGTAACAAAATGTGTGAATTTGGAAGGTGTAGTTTTTGAAGGTTGAATATTACCTCTATTATGATGTAATTATACCTCAATTGATACTGAAAAAGTGACATTACACTAGAAAAGTGATAAAATAATACTTTTACATAAGTAAAATTACACATTTTTTTCTGATATGAAAAATCTACCCCTTCCAAGATTTAATATTGCCATGACTTTTTTAACTCACGAATTCGAGCTCCATTTTCCGATATCTCGTTACGGAGGGGTGGTACGACCCTTCCCATTTTTGAGCAATCGAAAAAAAGCGTTTTTCAAAAATTTGCAGCCTGAAATGATGATCGTTTGGAAACTTTTTTCATTCAAATATTAAAAACATGGCCCGTAATTTAAATTTTTATACTTTTTATTGTTGTGTCCCCCTGAAATCTGGAGCAACACGAGAAAAGGATGGATAACAGCCGGACCCTAAGATGACAGTTTTCGTGAGTTGCGCGTATTCACCGACAGATGGCTAGTGGGCCTCGTCGAAGTCCGCCCATTAAATACGCAACTCAAAATTTGCATGGGAATCTTTTTTTTTTCGTGACGGCATTCGCGGCACGCTCATTTCAACTGTTCTAGACTAATATTTGAACTTGGTGTATCTTTAAACAAGTTTTTCAAGAAAAAGATTCCAGACTGCTTATTTTGTCATTTTAAACCGAAACAAGGCAAAAACTATATTTATTCAAACTACTCGCCATTTTCAAAAGTTTGGCTAGATAATATCAAAGGCCGCCATCTTAGGCCCACTGGGTCCACAAAAAGAGGTACGCTCAGTTTGTATGGGAGCTGTCAACATGCTCCCGGGCTGGCAGATAAGCATTTTGACAGCTACAGAGAAAAAAAAATCATGGTAATATTATATCTGGGAGGGAGTACATCTTTTATGTCAGAAAAAATGTGTAATTTTACCTCTGGAAATGTGTAATTTTACCACTTTTCTGGTGTAATGCCTCATTTTCAGTCTTAATTGAGGTAAAATTACAACATTTAAGAGGAAGGTCAACCTTCCAAAATTACACCTTCCAAATTTACATTTTTTTACTGTGAGAACTAATTTGCAAATTCCGAGCCAACATTTAATTTTTTCACAAAACTCGATGTGCTGAATAATTACCTGTTGTCTCGGAATTTGCAAAATAGTTCTAGCTGTCAAAATGCTTATGCGCCCTTTTCAAATGTTGCTCCAGAAATTATCTTTAAAAAAAAGACTAAAGTTATCTTGCAGAACGTTATCGTGCAAAGGTCCTTGATGGTTTCATTGCCAAATAACAGATAACTTTTTTTTACTGATGAGGAAGTGAGATTTGTCTAAGCTTGTTTGACAAGGATACTGTATTTATAAAAAAAAAAACCAAAACACAGTGAACTTGAACCCATCCCAGCTGTGCTAGGTTTCAACCGTGTGGCATTTGGTATTTGACTCGTCCTCTATGCGGACAACCTTGATGGGGATAAAATTAGCATACTAAACGAATAAAAACAACACGTTCGACGACGTTTGGAGCCCGCGCGAGGACCACGGACCATAGTCGAAAATAAAGGCCAGAACAAATAAAAGTGAAAAATAGGTCCCACAAAATCAGCATTAAAGTCTCGACTCTCGACGATAAGCCCCCTTTCTTGTTTCTTGTGTTATTGTATGATTGTCGTTTTCTGACTGGGCTTAACAAGCTTTGCTTAAATTGTGACGTGATTGAAAGGCGAAGTCGGTCGTAATTCAAATTGATTGTGTGAAGAAGATCTCAGGTCGCGCGGAGGTAATCAACGCGGTCGTACGCGGATCGATATGATCTGTCTGGGGCTGGGGCTCTGGAGTCAGAGAGTGTGGCTTAAAATTTGGATGGGGAAGATAAATTGGCTTTTATTGCGCTGCGATGGATCGATTCTGGCGTAGATGGATCGATATCAGGAGGATCATAGGGGAAGGCTACCTGTAGTTGACTTATCTAGGATCATGATATCCCTTTACCATTTTTTTTGGAGATCCTGATTTTCGTTTTTTATTTAAAAGAAAAAGTGCATAATAGAGTGCGTGCATAATAGAGTAGCATTACCTATGCTTGATCCAAGAATGTCGACGGGGGTGTCCAAAAAGATCAAACACCTATCTTTTCCAGACCATAACATATCAACCAATGCTCGAAGCGTAGAACAAAGCTCTTGGTGGGGTGTTGTTGGACGTAATCAGTGTTTTACTAGCGTTTGCAGCGTTGGTTTGGCTTAATTGTGCCCGCGGCCATTTTGTCGAATATTTCGGGGGTCATAAATCCCATCGGAGATTGTGTGGTTCAATTTTCTCCGTCAAAACCATATTTCACGACGAGGGGATTTCGTTTTTTTTGTTGCTTCGGCCATAAAGAACAAGTTGGGGAGGGCCACAATTAATTGCTGTTTTTGGCCAACATCTCATATATGCATCGTTTTGGTGCATCAAGGACTCACCTCCTCCCGGGGTTCAAACGGGCAGACAATAATTATATGATTTAAAAAATTCTTTCTCCCCATTCCATCAAAAAAAGCCCCGGCGAAAAGCCATTCCAAGCCATTTCTGCGCGGGACCTTTTGGCTTCTCCTTTTTTTTTGGCAGGGGTCCACAACAAAAAAAAAACGAAGCTTTATCCTTCATTGATCTTTAAACTCCCTTTCTTTGGATGATGATGTTGCGCACTTGGACCGCGGACGAACTTTACCGGTTTATGTGCTCTGCGATTTCGGGGGAACCTCCACCAAAAGTGGCGACTAAAACTCCATAAATAATCACTGTTCATACGGCGGTTAATATGACCAACATACGCGCTCGAGTTGATCATCCACCCTTTTTTTTCGCTCGCGAATTGTGGCATATGAGTGTTGGGAAGGGGGCAATTGCAGAGAAAATCTTATTTTTTCACTTCATTTTAGTTTAAACTCCTTTTCCGAGCCGCCAGGGTGTGCGGACGTGTAAAATGATTGCTTGAAATGGGGTCAATTGTGTGAAGCATAAGTTTTATTTTATTTATTTCTATTTTATTTATTATCAAAATTGGTCTGAAAAATCGGGGTGCAAAAAAATATTTTTCCAACAAACTTCAAAATTTCCATGAAAATTTCCATCAAAATATCAACTGAAAACAATATAAAATGCATTTTTCTGCATTGATAATCATATTTAGCATGTTTGAAAATGTACTTTGTAGACATGTTATCCTACGCGAAAACGAAACGAAACTATTGGCACTACGCCCCCCGGGGCATGGCCTTCCTCTAACGTGGGATTTCTGCTCCAGCGCCTCTGACGAGACAGGAGAAACCGGGACCGACGTTTTACTTCACCATCCGATAGAAGCTCAGTGGATAAGGCGGGAATCGAACCCGCGTCTCATAGCATCATCGGGATCGGCAGCCGAAGCCGCTACCCCTGCGCCACGAGACCCACGCTTATATAAGCCATTTTTGTGTATATGGAGCCAGTTTCACTCGATAAACAGCAATCAAATTGTCTAAGAATATTGAATTGACCATTGTGGCACCCCCTACAGCGTGGTGCAGACCCGTTATGCTATGCTATGCTATGCTATGCTATGGAGCCAGTTTCACTCGATAAAGTCATTTGAGAAGGGCGTAAGTGTTTTAAATATTTTTGTATTTCGTAATTTAAAAATTTCTGTATCTCGAAGCGGTTGCATTGAATCAAAAAGTGGTCAAAGACAAACTTGTGGAAAATTTGACGGGCTTTCCGAAAAAATACACTGAATGAAAAAACACCCCACTTCTATGAGATTTTTGGGAAAAAAATACAAAAATCATTTACTGAAACTGTTTTTTTAGAAAAGTGCTCTAAAATTTTCGAAAACTGAATATGGGGATCGATTCTCCAGACAATTTTACCTTCAAATTTGAGTTTAAACTTAAAAAAATACAAAAATCTCCTAGAAGTGGCGTGTTTTTTTTCTTTCAGTGTATTTTTTTCGGAAAGACCGTCAAATTTCCCACAAGTTTGTCTTTGACCACTTTTTGATACGATGCAACGGCTTCGAGATACAGAAATATTTAAATTACGAAATACAAAAATATTTAAAGCACTTACGCCCTTCTCAAATGTCTTTATCGGGTGAAACTGGCTCCATATACACAAAAATTGCTTATATAAGCGTAGGATAACATGTCTACAACGTTTCATTGAAATCGGTGAGGGTCGAGGAAAAAGTGCCTAAAAATTCCTGTTTTTGGCTGGAATTGCTCTTTAAAAACAACGGTTCAAACAAAAAGGTTCATTTTTTTAAAATCGAAAAACTGTAAATATTTCGCTGTAATTAAACTTTCGGTGACTTTATTCTGGAAACGGGTCCCTTTATCAGAAAATCCGTAAAAAACTTTTCGATTGAAAATTTATTTTTACATAAAAAAGGGCAAAAAAATGTATGTATAAAATTTCGATTGTTTCCAAAAATCACATTTCAAAAAATCTTAACTCGGCGGCACAATTTTCGGCTCAAAAGTTTCGGGTTTTGTGAAAAAAGTTAATTAAGAAATCGGCAAAAAAACCGTGTACCTTTTTTTTCTGAACAGTCCTCAACAATACCTGATTACAGATTTTCGAATATTTACGTACCATTTTTGTATGGACAGTAGGGTGACAATAAAAAAAATCGACATCAGAGATACCCTCTGACTCGATTCCTAATGCAAAAATAAGTATCTGTGCCAATTTTAAGCCAAATCGGTTAAGGCTAAGGGGTCGCTTTTCATCGTTGAAGTTTATATGGGGAAAATCACGAAAATGTATGGGGAAAAACATCGTTTCACTAATTTTCTGCTAGGTGACGCAGGTCTCGCCCAAAATTGTCCAAGTGTGAGATTCTTGTAGGAATTTTAATTCTTTACACCCAGAACTGAGCATCGGCATATGAGAGAATAAAGAGCACGATTCGGTAGTAAAATGGTACTGTGTGCGGACTGAGAGGATAAGTCCCGAAATTACCGAGAGTACTTAACTCATGGGTTCATTTTCAAAAACAGTTCATCATTAAAAAAAAAGTACCGGTACCGAGACTCGAACCCATGACCTTGGGAATATTGAACCGTGCCTTTGCCGTATGGGCCACCATGGTTCGGTGACTAACTGGCGGTCATTTGTCCATATAAGTGACTTAATAGGATGAACTTTTCCAATGAACGAATGAACACGCGAGAGGACTATACTCTCGCAAAATAGAACTTTCCTCACGTTTCTTTTCGTGAGGACTATCCCCTCGTTCTTTAACTTTGGGTGTACAACTTTGTCGAAGGGTGCAAAACGAACCGATTTGATCCTGCTTTTTGGTGATTTTTCTAGAAAAAAATATTTTCTTATATACTTCCTATATACCTCTTGTATACTTTCAAGTATATAAGCCGATTTCTTTTCATCGCATTGCTAATAACTCATCAGGATCAACTCAGATCGTCTTGCACCCTTCTACAAAGTTGTAGGTAATTAAATTTCCTACACCCAACGGAAAAATATATCTCAAAATCTGCAACAGTGGATTTGCTGCAGAAAATGTCATATTTTATAACATTTTTTGCAGCAATCCCCTAGATCATTTTTGCCCGCGTGTAAACATGTCAGCGATCTGCAGTTCTCACCAACACATATAACGCTGGCCCGTCCCCGAGAAACACTCCAAAGAGAAGCATATGTTGGTGCTCTTTCACTCATTTTTCATCAAGCGTCCATGGCGCGGTGGTAGCGTGTCGGATCAATAACCAAAAAGTTAGTGGTTCAATCCTCGTTCTGATAAGGGTTTTTTTTTAGAAATACAACCAAAAAGCCGTCGGTAATGTCGATAATTGTCGGTAACGGGCAAAAATGTCATACCCCTATATCGCAAAAAATGCATGAGGACAGTTTTCATGCAGATTCTGATATACTTTCATGCCGCCATGCATCACAATCATGCGACCGCCGTTTGGGTGTACAAGAATCTCACAATTGGACAATTTTGGGCGAGACCTGCGCCACCTGCTGCACAAATCCTGAAGCGATGTTTTTTTCCATACATTTTTTCGATTTTCCCCATATAAACTTCAACGATGAAAAGCGACCCCTTAGCCTTAACCGATTTGGCTCAAAATTGACACAGTTACTTGTTTTTGCCTGAAGAATCGATCCAGGGGGTATCTCTTGCGATTTTCCGAAATTTTCAATTTTTCTTGCCACCCTAATGGACAGCTGCCAACATTATATGAAGACTTGTATGGGTGAACCAATGACACATGGTCATAGAAATCGGTCGCTTTGTTAGAGAATTGCTCAGTTCTAAAATCTAATATTGCAAGACAACTTTATGTGGTTTCATGGTTGAATAACTCAACGGAGAAAAATCAGTTCCAGAAATCGTGAACAAGCGTTTATGAAATTTGGAACCATGAACAAATTGTTAAAATTTCATGGTTCGTTTTTTTTAATTGAACACTTTGTTCTTGGTTCTGAATTTCATGAATGCTTGTTCACAATTTTCGTGTTCGTTTTGGGTCAAAATAATTGAATTTTTAATTTATTTTTAAACTCGATTTGCTCATGATTAAATCGACACTAAGTGAGTGATCACAACTCGTTACCATTCTTCAAAAAGTCAGCTAAAAATTATAGACGGCTGTTAATCGCTTGCAGAGTTCTAATAACTATGTAAAAATAATTGAGTGGATTGGAATAAACGTGCAGATCTTGATACTCTGCCCAAATTTCACCGAAAATATTTAAATCGATCATGCTTGCATCGAATCCAAAATTGACCAGACAGATCCTTTCAGGTCAATCGAATCTTCGATGGTTCTTTCGGAACCGATCAACGGAACAATACCTGCCAGCTTAAACCCCCAAGTGGCAGCGGCGGCGGGTCGTGCCAAGATCCAATCCCGTGCCAAATTGTAATGATGGGTAATTTACAGTCATCCCACATATTCGGAACACCCACAAATTCGGAACACTTTTATGATAATTTGTCAATGGCATGCCAAAAGTTGCTTTTTTGTCGACCTTACTATTTTTAGAACCTTCATTTGGACATTATCTTGCTATTTCATTAGTAAAAGTAGTACTTTTTGAACAAAAAACTTCATTCCAAGACTATTTTGTCCAGAGCAGCAAAACACTGCCTCCAAATGGCCTGTTTCATAATTGTGGGATGTTATTGTGCTTTCCACAATTGTGGAACACCTGTATTTAACTGATATTATAACAAAAAAAAGTTATCAAACCATGTATAAAACATCACTAAGCTTGAGTTTCATTGGTTTCAGTGTGTGAAGTCATTATTTGGTAATAAATATGTACTCCTAGAGAGATCCAAAGTTTGTTTACATTCGTAAGAAAAAAGTGTTCCGAATTTATGGATTTCAAGGGTCAAAGTAATTCTTCAAAAACTTCATATAAAAGTAAAAATTTGCAGATGTTCGATACAGCATTCGAAAGATCGCAAGAAAAGCTTTCAAATGAAGGTAAAAACGAATCATTAAGTTCAATTATCGATTTGCTATGATTTTTTGAACCTTGGCCAGTCTGGAAACCGTTCCGAATATGTGGGATGACTGTACATGAACTACAATTTCTTCACGCGCCGCCGCCACTCGAATCGCTCCGATGGAAAGGCTCAAACAATAAAACTCTGGCTGATTTATGCCCGCGTTTTTTCGCTCTCTCTCTCTCTCTCTCGGTCGGCATTTTTATAAGCAAAATGCACTTTTCGAATAAATTTCACTTCGGCAGCCAACGTGTTGCTCTCGGTGGCTTTATGGGTAACGAGATTATAATAAAATGCTCCTTAAAGGGAAATCCGCGACGCGTCTCGTCTGTCGGGGCGCGATCTGGCCGGGCAACTTCTGAATTTAATTTAAATTTATATTTATTATTAATTTAAAACGTTTATCGATCTATATCCACACACGTTTATGTCTTTAAGGAGAGTGCGTTACAGCAAGCAAAAAAAGGTGGAGAAGATGGCGCGAAAATTTCGGTGGATTTTAATGTGATTTTTGCGTTGGGCGCGGAAAAAAAAGTTTATACACACGAGAATATGACCGTTATTAAAGCCGATGCATTAATTTGCTCGTTGATGCAGAGAACTGCACGAACATAATCGAGCCCGATCGGTTTTACGAGATAATTAAAAGCCGATTGAATCAAATTCCCGAGCCGGGAAGCTTAAAAGTTGATGCGTTTTTTTTTTCGGGGGGTAGGGCAACCTGCCTCCGCACGATCTGATCGTATAACTTTGGGATTTTTATTATTTGCTTTAAATGATACTGCAAACTTTTACGACCGTGGCATAAAACAGGATATTTAACAAGCTTTTAAATGTTAAATAAGTTTTTTTTTGTCCCAAGGTTGGATCCATATGAGATTGCGTGCAAAATGGTATTTTTCTGATACAAAATATTGCATAAGATGAATCGAAAAAAAAAAAATCAACACCCCGCCTAGACGAGTACAGCGAACCAATTGAACCGCCCTTGTAAACAGTCAGTTTGGTTTATTGTGTTATTAAGGTGAAAATTTTAATTAAAAAATCTATCACAACGCAGCAATCTTTTTAATTAATCGGCGTATTTCCAAGGCCTACTCGGTCAGCAGAGAGACCACGCGGACTTCCCTCACTAATCCAAGTCGGTGGGATCAACCGTTTCGGTAGGCCTGCAATGCTTGTTGACTCAATGTTGAGGCTTTTGTCGGTTTTCCTGATCGGTTTCTTTTTTTTTTTTTGAGGGTAAATTGTTCGATTTAAACTGAAAGTCAGAAAAATCTTGTTGTATTTATTTGTATGAACAAATTTAAATGATCTGTCAGCTTCGCTAAAAGACGCATTGTTATAATTCGTAGTTCCACCAGATCAGCTCTTCAACACATTGCCAAACGCATTTGCCTGCTACTTCCTTCGCAACAAAAAACTAAGGGTTAGGGAAGGGATTTGACAGAAGGAAAGCTTTGTTTGTCACTTTTTTAAGAGGATAAGGGAAATTTTCCACGGTATCCCCAAATCAGTTTCACTTGGATTTAGATAGTTTTTAAGGTGCATGGGAATGTAGAACTACAATCTTATTTTAAAGCATTTTTTATTTTATTTTATTCTTAAATTTAGCATTTTCCAACCTAAAAAGGTGCAAAGAATTTACACGTGCAATCTCCGACCCAGCCCTGCCTCGTTACATCGAGAAACCATAATTTCCTCGCAATCACGACCTCATAGCTCAACAACCGGCCAAGAGGTCCAGCGTATTGGCGGTGAGGGATGAGCTTACATTATATTACACTCGGGGAAAATTAAGGAGGCAAGCAAAACAAAAAGACGAGAAAATAGTCTTACCAATTAAATGTATTATCAGCCGGCCTCCCTTTTTTTCTCCTCTGCTCTGAGGTGTGGAGGGTGATGAGTACAAAGGCAAGAGTTCGAATAATTCGAACCGACGGCGGCGCGAACAGGTTAACAACATAATTGAACCAAACAAAGAGTGAAAAGTAGTGGGGTTTGGAAATTGGCAGATAAACTCCCAGCTGGATTACACCATACACTTCAATTAGGCTTTTGGTTGAGAGCGATTCTGGAGCAATTACCCCATTTGCTTGTTAATTCGAGTTATTCGGCACGCTTAGTTTATTTATTTTTTCTACCGATTCATTTGTTTTATTTGTAAGTTTCAATGAAAGCCTTATATTAAGGAAAGAAAAAATGATGAAGATCTGGTAAGACATAAACATTCTGGCTCAAGTTATTTCTGATTTAGTTCATTGGATGACTTGAGGTCGATCCCTATCATCACAATTCCCCAGAGACTGATAAATGTGTTTAGCGCAGCTTAGCGCTGAGCCGGATCGTGATTTCCAAGAACCGAGGTCGAGCATCACGCAAAAGTGCAACGAACGGCTCGGCCAAGCCGTAGAACAACGACTCCTATGCAGGAGAGCAGGAGACTTGGTAATGTTCGCCAATTCTGGCAAAAGCTAGGTATTCCTCTCGTTGATGGTCCCCAGGAAGAAGTCACGCGTGTTTTCCCTCAAGAGCAAGCAAGATATGTTGTTTTATGATGGAATCGTGATTGATTTTCATCCCTCCTCCCACCATCGGTCCGCTGTCCGCCGAAATCATTATCATTACTGGCGTCACGGACAAACAGAGGACATTTTTAATATTTTTTCGACTAAATTATGTTAATGGCCATACCGCTTGCTCAGAGTGTATCGTAGACCTTTTTCCGTCCAAAAAATTGCCAAACGCCAAGCGAAACTTAGTTGGGAATACCGTGGAGAATTTCCCTTGTTCTCTTAAAAAAAGTGGAGCATTAACTCTTCCCTCCGTCCAAATCCTTTTCCTTACCCTATATGTGTAATTTGTTGGTGGTGGGAGTGGTTGACATTTCAACTGTAAAAAAAAATCATAGTCCCATTGTCTGTGCCCCGCCAGAAAAGGCTGGTAGGAAATCTTTAATCTGTCCGCGCGTGCAACCACAACTTTGAGGCGGATTGGGGCGCACTTTTTCTTCCGCCCGGGAAGCATCTCTCGTTCTCTCGGAAAGCTTACACGCGCCGCACGCTCGAACCACCCCACAAAGTTGGAGAGCACGCTTCAGCCTCCCCCCATCATTTGGCCGGCCAAGTCGGGCATAAATCTTTCCGCAGAAAGGCAGCGATTTTCGCGCGGCAAAAATATACATCATGAAAATATGGCGCGGGAGCGGGATGAATTCGTGGAGGCTCTGAGCAGGCCATTTTTGTACCCATCAATCGTGAACTTGGTAGGCTTGTTCAAGGACTTGATTGGGCGAACGGCCTACTCGATGGAGTGTTGTTCTAGGTTTCAAGAACTTTTTTTTCTAGATCTTTTCGCAACACTCTTGTTGTTGGCCACAAACGAGTTGAACCCGATTCCGGCAGATTGGTCAGGAAAAACTGCACGACTGACTGACGTCGTCCCGTGAATTGTGAAGGAGTGACCAGCAGCAAAATGTAGCCAATCTCGGTGGTAATATGACTAGGCGGACATGTTTTGCAGCGAAAAGCATGAGTTCCCGAAGCACAAGACAATTGCTCTAACCTAGTTAGATTTAGGGCTGCAAGATTAGGGCGGGCAGGTTTTGAAAAACGGGTGGGATATGTTTCTTCCTTGCAACTTCATGGTAGTGGAAGGCTGTGAGTAACTAAATTGCGCAGATAATAAGGCCGTGCAAGTACGTATAGGGATTGGAATGCAGAAAATTGATTGTTTAAAGTGAGCTAGCTCTGACTTTTTTTTGTGTATTTTTTAAATCCCTTTTTGTCATTAAAAATTTATTTGCATTATTTTTCACATTAGGAGTTTTTTTTAATCTTTGACAAATCTATTTTGTTTTGTAAAAAGTTTTGATTAATTATAAAAAATCTTGAAAAAGGTTAGCCAAAAATTTTTACTTTAATTTTTGATGTAAAATAAAATTTGCAATCCAAAAGTACTTCAGGCTGCTTTAAATATTTTTTTGCCAAAAACGGTCAGAAAAATAGGAGGGCAATTTTTTTTCAAAAAGCTAATGTAATTTTTAGTACAATCAGCTGAAAACAGTTTAAAAAGCATTCCCGTGCGTTTTTTAAACAAAATTTGAGTTAATTTAAACATATTTTAAGTTTCTGCAAAAAGTTTTTTATTCGCAAAAAAATATTATCGTTAAAATTCAAATTGTTTGAATACTTATGTTTGCAAATCGACTGTACATTTTCCGTGACTTTGAATTGAATGCTTTATTTTTTTTTAGTTATCAAAAAAATACTTCAAAACGGCACTTTATTACAATTTCATGAAGTACTTTTGGATTGCATTTTTTTGTACATTTAAAAATTAGGTCAACAAATTTTTAACATATTTTAATTGATTAAAAAAAAGATAGACATAACTAAATCCTCTGAAACATATTAGAAAAAAATACAGTCCAGCCTCGATTATCCAGACAAGTTCACTTCGGATAATAGAATCACAAAAATAATGTTTTTGTTGAGCTTAAATAAATATGTCCCTTAAAATACGTTAGAGTAATTGAAAAAAAAAATCGAGATCGAAGTAAACTGTGCGCGCAACCGGACGCGTTTTTTTTTCCTCTGTCATTTTTTGGTCCCTAAATTTCGCTTAAAAAGAGTAAAATTTGTATCACTTGGAGACTTAGGTGTCCTTTTCGGCAATTACGAAGTGGCCATCGATGAAACGTTCCTGTTGTTCCAGCCCCGTGTACCAGAAATGTCCTTACTGAACCAACGCCATTCAAGTACTGCTGGATGTGGACGAGAATTTGCTTCAACATTTGCAACGGGTTCAAACAATTGCTTACTGATTGACTGTGCTGAGTGATGGCCATCGCCCGGAAACTTCTAAGGTCAAGCCGCTTGCTGTCGTTCGTGTGGTGCAAGAATTCGGCAACCTGATCGCAAGTTTCATCAAGTTTGAGAATGTCGCAAAATGTCCTAAGCCTTGGATTATTTATTTGGTGAGAGCTTTCCATTATTATTTTCAAAAAACTCTTACATCCACTCTAACATTCATACATTTCACTGAAGACAACTACGCCAACCATATTATATACGCGGTAGGGTGTTCCCTTGGTCGTTCGCTGTGAGTTGTGGATTGCCTGCTTCTCTAATGAAGGTTCGACTGGGGGGGCATGCTTATTAATTTCTCGTCGCTCCATACCCTCAGTGACGTGATGGGAGCAAGGGCGTCTATGCAAAGTGTCCCTACACCCGCTACAAATTTCCGGCGCTTGGGGAGGGAAGAGGGAAACCATTTTATTTTATGCGCCGGTATTTGTAGCATTAAAATTAGGCAATCAACTATTAAAATTTGACTAAAATTGGGTAGCAGAACTTAAATTTCATGTTAAAATAATTATTTTTTGTTCATCCAAAGTCCCAAACAATCGAGATTCGAAACATCGGATAATCGAGGCTTCGGATAAGTATTTTTTAGTATTTTTTTAAATTAATTTTAGTGACAAAAAGTGATTTTAGAAATCAGCAAAAAAAACCCGGGTATCATTTTTATGATGTAGTCTTCATCTATACCTACAACATTGCCGAAGACACCAAATCGATCAAAGCATTTCTTCAAAAGGTACAGATTTTTGAAAAATAATATTTTCAACCAGGGTGACATCGGTAGGTGACTTTGACAGGTCTGGGATTATTCGCAAAATTAAAAGTACAAATTACACATAAAATTAAAAAATAGTATAGTAAAAAAGTATAAAATCATAGTGGTTTTTGGTAAAGAAGTGTTGAAGTCCTTTAAGGGCCTTAAAGAAAATATTTTTATCAAGTTTTGAAAAATTTTCAGCTATGGTTACGAAAAAGGTGATAAATGAGATTATTTTTGTGTTTACAAATTATCACGATTTTCGCATACTTCGTTTTTTTTTGAAACTCAATTTATATAAATATTGAAATTTATAGGCATTTACATACAACAATTTTCATATAAAAAAGAAAACTTTTTAATTCACATTTTTTTCTATTTTTGTTGAATCTTATAGGGACAGCCAGGGTTAATTTTCACATACAGGATCAAAAATTGCCAACGTACAAGCTCAAAATTTAATCTCACAGACTACCAGCCTCAAAACCCAATCCTCTTGCCACATTATTCGCAATGTTGGGAGAGCCAAAATTACACATGTCGATAATACGTGAGAATAAATCCCCTCCCAGGGCACTTTCCCACGGGGCAAAGCTCCCTAAGCAACATACTCTTTTTTACGAATTTCAAAAAAAAGATAAAGCAAAAAAAGGATCCGCAGCATATTATTTCGGCGAAATCCATAAGTTCCGAAGCTCCCCGCAATCCTTCCTTCTCTCTCTCACTCTCTCTCGGTGCATTTCCAAACAAGCTAACAGCTAAAATATGATGGATTATCGCTTCGTCTTGCGGTTGTTCCCGGCCAGGGCCTGCAATCGCACGCGGCCGTCTTCCCTCGCAATTTTATCATTACCCGAAGGCAGGATGATAAAGCTGCTTCACCGCCACCGCCACCCCCTATAACGAAGAGGACTCTCTTTTCTTCTGCCGCGGTGAAGGGACCGCGCAAGGAAGCCCGTTTTGCTGAACTTTATGAGACCGGCCACGATGGCCGCCGGAGG
Source organism: Culex quinquefasciatus (assembly GCF_015732765.1). Lineage (NCBI taxonomy): Eukaryota > Metazoa > Arthropoda > Insecta > Diptera > Culicidae > Culex > Culex quinquefasciatus. Next base: position 196,326,360 of record NC_051863.1, read on the forward strand.
TCCCTTGAAGGAAGGTAGTAGGAAGGAGGGGGAGGGGACATCACGCAGCAAGATGGCACCAAAACCAAAACGACGACGACGACGACGACCCGGCAAAAATATTATATACTCTATCGAATTTAATAGCTCGATCGTGATATGCGTGACTTTGACCGTGGCAGCCGGTCATCAACGGCGATGGACAGGCCCCAACACCCGATCCACCTACCTCTGCCACACAACCAACCATCCCGCCGGATATGCACAATGTGATGTTGCTGGGCTGGGAGAGCTGGTTCTGGTTGAGGCTATGTTGTGGCATCTCGCGGCCTCTACGGGATGCATTTCTACCTGCATGCAGTTGGGGAGCATAATCCGAGGCATGGGCGTAGAGAATTCTGTTAGCCAGTCAACAGAACCCGTTTTGCATCATTCGTTATTTTATTATTACAAGTCTTCATACAACTTTGCCGGCTGGCCATACAAAATGGGCATACGCATATGTATTAACCCTACTGCCTAATTTTTTAAATTTATTTTTTGTTTTATTTTTCGTGTGTTCAGGAGGTAATTTTGAGCAACTTTTGTTTTACGATAAACTTTACTTCTCTTCTTTTATATTTGTCTAGTTTCATTTTGATAACTTTAAGTTGCATTTGTCTTGTTTAGTTTAGGTTTTTTTTTTTTTTTTTTTTTTTTTAATTCAAATTTCTTTTCCATGTACATTCATTCAGTTAAAATATTATTGAGTGTCCAATCACAAACGATGACTTTTCACCTCAATTTTAAGTTTAGTTTAGGTTTGTTTCTGATAGTATTTGGCCTACTTTACCACATATCCTATCCTATGCTATCCTATCCTATGCTATCCTATCCTTTTGCCTAAGGCTACCAACTCTTGCTGAGCAAAAATCCGTATACTTTGCCGATATGACACCATGGTACAGTCGTTGTTCGGTAACTGGGCTGGGACGTAGCCCAGTCACTGAATGCTGCTCGTTAACTGGGCTGAACAAAAAATAACGAGGGGACCACCGATGCATAATATTTTCCAGATGAAATATAAAAATAAAAGTTACTCAAATTTATTTACAATGCTTACTTTTCATATTTCTTTAATTGTAACTTGAAATTAATGAAAAGTTTTTTTTTATTTATTGAATATGATTTTTGCATCCATTAACCCCTCGGTCATATTGGTTTGTTTTGGTTTTTTGACGTTTGTCTGCTTTTTAACTAGGCTACGGCCCAGTTATCGAGCACCCAGTTAAACAACGCCCAGTTACCGAACAACTACTGTATAACAAAAACTGTCAAGGAATTATGAAGATAAATTAAATTAAATAAATTTGAGAATTACAAATATAAAACTGTGTCGTTTTTTACAGCTAACAAATTTCACAAAATGCTATCAGAGTGCTTATGACTTGCACGTTTAAAAGTATTCATAAAATAAACCGTGATTTGAATCAAATCATTATGGTCTTCATTTTTTTAAACGTGTCAAGTTTGCTTTTACGAATGATATCGTTCTCAGAGTTTTTTTTATTGAAAAGGTCCTATAACATGTGAAACACAACAGTTTATAGGACTTTTAACAAAAACTCTAGATTTGTTAGTTCAAATGTTCAAAGGTTTTCACAAGTTTTAGGAAGCCATTGGATCTTTTAATGGATAAATATATTTAGTAAGGAATGTCTAAAAGAACAATTCTAGAGTGTTTTTTTTAAAGGTCCTATTAACATATGAAAGAAAAAAAATCAGGTTTGAATTGAGAAAACTCCCGAAAACTCTGCCTTTTTAAATCAAACTCATTAAATTAAAATGTCTAATTAACAAATACTTTGACCAAATAAAAAAAGCAAAAAAAAATTGTTAAAATTCCATACAAATCCGTATTATGCGTGAAATTCCTTACAAAAATTTGGGCCTGTTAAAAATCCGCAAAGAGGGTCGAAAATCCGTATGGTAAGGAAAAAATCCGTACAGTTGGTAGCCTTACTTTTGCCTAATTATTTTTTTTCATGTTTTTAAAGACACTTTTTCAATTTTTTGCACGTTTTTCACATTTTCTACTACACAGTAAAAAATTATGTACATTTGGAAGGTTGAAAATTACCTCTTTTATGATGTAGGGGAAATATACCCATTTTAATCACTCTAAGCCAATTAACCAATTCTAATCACTTTTGCTGTTTTCCGCTATTAAATCAACATTTTCAGATGTATCAACAATAGAGAGTTGCTTGCTCACTTTTATTTGAGCTATTTATTACTTTGGAACAGTCAAAAACACTTTATGAAAGCTGTAATTTATGATAAAAGTGCTGATATGCCGATATGTGGTAAGGTTACACATTTTCTGAAGTAATATTACACATTTTTACTGACATAATAGATGTACCCCTTCCCAGATGTAATATTACCATTATCTTTTTTTAATGTGTATAGAACGATTATCATTTAAATTGTAAAAAAAGCTTGGAGGCATAATCTGTTACACTACAAAAATTACTGCATATTTTTTCAAATAATATAGAGAAAATGTTAGTAAGAAACACAGCCAAAGTTGGCCCCAGAAAAAATGACATTTTTTGAAATATTGGCAAAGTCACATAAAACAACTCACACTTCCAACTTTAAAATTTTCTTAATTTTTAAGGGTCCTTTCCAATGTTTTTTTTTTTAGATTTTTAGGGGTTGGGCTGTAGAGGGTTAAAGGAGAATTTTCTGATGGAGTTGTAGGTTGTAAACTTAAAACACAGATACCCAGAAAATTTCCATATTTGGCTTCCTCTTCGAGGAATGCTTATAAAATCACTTTTAAAATCACTTTTATTTTACCTTTCAGCAATTGTATCGAAAAGTGATACTTCTCTTTATTATTTTGATTTGGACGGTGAATCTCGTTGGATAAATGTAATACTTGTGCTGAAAAAAATCTTTTTGCAACTTGTTGTAACAAATACTATTTCTGGATTGGTAATCATAATTAGCATGTTTGGGCTGGTTTAAAAACTATTTAGATTTTTAATGAAATTCCGTTGCATTAGCAAAAAAAATCCTCAATGTTAAGATTTTTTGGAAATTAATGATTCGAAACTACTGGATAGATTTATAATGCATTTTAAATACTTTTTTCCTATAAATTTTAAAACCAAGGCTCGTAATTTAATTTTCAATATTTTTAAATATTTTTTTAACAATTAAAACTTCAACCCTCCACCCATGGAAAAACTACAGCAAAACTGCATCATAACAGCATCAGCGAAATAAAAGAGCCTGCCAGTCAGCGGCGATGGTAGCAAACTCAACAGCAGCCGTGCCTTAACGATAAGAAGAATCTGTCCAAAGTACAGAAGAAAAAAAACAACCAAAAGAAGAAAAAAATGCCATACGAACCAAAACACACCAACGAAACCTCGAGGTCCCTCAACATAAACAGATTCTTGATTTGGAAAGCCATGAGATAACACGATTTGACCGTTGACTTGATGGCGCGAGGAAATTGTTGGACCTCTGCCGTCCTTACTTTTCCGTTCCACCGTGCCATGGCCACTTACACCAGGGTCATTAAAAAGTGGGCCACGAAATTTGCACCCCCATCACGCCGCGGACATTTCGTCGGTGGTGCATTTTTTTTTTGTTTGCCTTCCTCCTCCTCGCGAAAGTCAGTAATTTGCATCTCCTGACTGACTCCGCAGACTTTGGCGCTGCTGCAGCGCAAGTCACTCAAAGTCTGCTGCATGACCCGAGCAGGAAAATGTAACGTTGATTTATAGAATTAAATTTTGTATTTGAGCGAGTTGATATTGGTATTTTATTGCGGGATTATTTTTTTTTGCATTCTTTTAGAGAAAATCGAAAGGTTTCATCAAATTGTAAATATATCCTTTATAGCTGATTGCTGATTCCATTTAAAAAATGTCTTATTTAAGTACTACCACTCTCCACACGGGGTACAGAACCACGAAGGAAGTTTTGCATAATGCTATGCAAGCGTGTTCCAAAGTGTATTCACATAACACAAAACAAACGATGAATTTTTGAGAAGAAAAAAAAACAGTATACTCTGGCAAATGTGAAGGAGATTCACCCTCTCTTCGGAAACTCCGGTAGCGAACCCATCAACAGTGGCCACCGAAAACAGCTTATTATCGTTGTTCCCTGGTTCTGGGATATGCATAGCATACGATCTTCTCACAGTTTTTACCTCTCGGACGTCTTATTTGAATCGAGGTTCTGTGTGGTCAGTTCGCGGATTACCATAAATAACGTATTTAAAGAGGTTTTTATTAAATAGTCTTTAAAATATCTTTTTTTAACATAGGAATTGAGAAAGGATATAAAATTGCATTAAAAATAAATTAGATGGAAATACTATGAATGACCCCCACCGAATGGGTCTTTTTTGGAATGGTTCAAGGAAGTTGCACACCTAGCTTGCTGCCGACAGATTACCATGGTGGAGGGCATTTGGACTCGGCAATGAAAGCTGTAATTTCATTCGTATTTTTGGTGGGAAAGATTGTTGCAAGTAGCAACATTTTAACGCTGAATTAAGAGAGAGTATCAGTAACGATGATTTCCAATCCAATATAAGTTGACTGGCTGCGAAATTTTGGAAAACTATAATGGATATCTGACTTGATTCTCAGAATTTAGTGTGTAGACTACGATTATTTTTACATGTTTTCAAGGCGGCGTAAAGCAGAGTGTGGAAAAGTATAAATTTTTAGCACTGAAATGAGTTCGATGCTAAACAAAATTGACAATTATGTAGGGTGAGGAAAAGCAAGCTAGTATTTCACCCCAAGAAAAATGAGTGTTTTTTAAACGGAATTGCAAAAAAGTAATTTTTCAGCAAACTTGTTAACAGTATTTAATTAAAGTTTAAATCAAGTTTAAACCAGAAAAAAAAACTATGATATCGTAAGGCTCTGCCTTCTACCTTATCAGAGATCGAGCCTTCTGCCTTCAGGCGAAGCAGATTGTTCTGAAGGCGCAAAATTCCGACAATTTGAGGCAATCCCATAATTTGAACCCCTCGAGTGCCCTCGCGCAGTCTGATGCCAAATAATGGTATAGAATTTCAGCGCCCCCAGATTGACCGTGGTCGATAAGCCTACCCCGACGACCCACCAGCCACGCAAGCACGCGGGGTGATAATAGTACAAAAGAACAGAATCGAACCCTTGTCGAAGAATCTTGTCGAGAGCGCGTCCATTAGGACCAGAATCGCGGCTCGAGCGCGGATATGCCATAAAATAATTAACTTGCCGTCGAAAGCCACCTTCGGAATCGGCTAGAATATCTCCGATCAAGAGGGGGAAAAGGGCGCGAAGAGAATGTGATGATCATCGTCGTCTAATAACGATAATAATGACGCGATGATGTGAAGTTCCATAAAACGATAATCCCAGGCGGAACCTGCGGCGGCGGGGTCATTGCTTGGCGGTACCACCATAGGACCTCGGCGGTTGGACTCCACGCTGCTACGTGGGCGAAGCGGCAAGGGCTACTGCGATGTCCAAATCGACGCGGAAACAATGTCGGAATTTGAAAATGGTCAAACAGATATTGGTCGGCGATAGAAAGAAGAAAGATATACATCTGCGCAACCCCCCCGAGCAGGAATTCTTTTTACGGAGTCGGTTGCATGGTGTAAATGCAATGATTCGCTATCGGAGATTCCGCGTGTGGCCAGTTCGGTAAGTGGCCGGGATGCAACATAAATTTATTCCTCGCTTAATTTATCAGCAATTAATTTGCGCCATTTAAGCCGCTGCTGTGCGAGTGTTACACGATGTTCAACAAGACACCAAACGCGCGCGACAGCAACTCTATTTTGTACCACCAAAGCTATGTGCACTGTCCTTAAATAGTAGTTCTAGTTCGATTACGATCTCGACGGACCGCTTGCTTCACAGCATCTTCCACAAATGGACCATCGGCCAGAGCGTATCGTGCGGCATGTTTGTTTTCAACGCCAAGTTTTGCCTTTTCTGGCCGGCGCAGCAGTAGCCTCTGAAGATCTCACGCAAGACCCACTGCCTACTGCGATCGTTCGTCAAAACATTCCCTGCGTGTGTCCAACGTCCGACTCAACTCGACTCGACGCCCGACGTTCTGGCTACTGTGCACAGCACACTTTTCGGGACGAAGACGGCCAAGATTAGCTGGCGACCCGAGGAGGAGAGTCAAAGAGGAGATCAAAGGTGGCCGCGGTCGGTGTAATCTACACCAAATTATTTATTAACTTTTAATTTTGTGGTGTCCGCCCCCTCCCCCGAAAATAAAAGAAGGAGATTGTTCTCGGTGAGGCGCGACGAAGCCCATCAGGCGGAGTACAAGTTCTAATGGCTTCGGAGAATTAGAAGCGATGTCTCGTCTAATACTCATAATCTCACAGCTCGTTCTCTCGCGGGAATGAGACAGCTTATTTTCGCTTTCCACACTTGGAGCAGTGCGTTGAATGAAGACCTATATCGGGTACCTTAATCGGTTTTCAGAACGTTTTGTCGATAGAACTTGCTCTGAGCCACGTTTGGGCACTTAATTAGAAATCTTAATTGTAATCACATTGCACCATTGTAGTTTTAATTATGTAGAAGTGCTATGTTTATGATTTGGATTTCCTTCATTCGTGAATGTATCTGAAATTAAATAAAACAAATAAAGTTATAAAACTGCCAAAACAATTAATTCCGATGAATCCTAGGATGTTTATGGTGCGCCACGTGCGTGTCTAGTGAAAAAATAAAACCCTCAAAAAATCATCAATATTGTGTGTGTGTGTGTTTGGATGCACTCTCCGTTGAGAGGGAAAATTGATTATCCTTGTGCACAATAAATCAAAGTGGATTTTTCTTTTTTTCGTTCGTTCCTTTTTTTGTGGATCAAATGGATGAAATGCTTCCGAGGTTGTTTTTGATTTGAATGCGTGAAGAATGCACTTTTCAGTTTGAATTGGGAGCTTTTCGTTCTCCATGTTCGGTGATGCTATTGTTGTTTAAAGGACGATGCTTGAAACCACAATGGAATTTCTGACAAAACAGAATTAGAAGAAACTTCAAGATGAACTATGAGCGAGTCCACGAGTAGTACATACTCATTTGTTTCTACAACCCAACCGATCTAAAAAATATTCTATATGCTTATTATGAGATCTTTCACAAGCATTGAAAGAAAATTTTACTTTTAGTAACATTTCCTATATTTCAAGTAAATAGAAATATGCAGTAACGTTTTATGCCTAAATTTGAATGATAATGGTATTTTCACATTCTATATCAAAAAATGTGTGAAAATGTGACTATTTACATATGAAAAAAAAATAAAAATGCAAAAGAAAATGATAGCAAGCTTCAGAAAAGGCCAAATATTATACACGGATAAAAAACCTGTAAACAAATCCGGTAACTCTGAGTTGTTGAATTCGAAATGTTTCCAAAATCGTCAACATTTTTATCGATTTCGTTGCACATGCTTTAAAAATCTATTTAAAAAAATATAAAAATTGAAATTACAAGCCTAGGTTTCAACATTTGGTTGAAAAAAGTATTTTAAAATGCTTTTTACAGGCGTACAGTTGCTTTCCAATCATTAGTTTTGAAAATATCGAGGTAATGACGGAAAAAAAATTTGTTTCAAAGGAGGAAAATGCATGTTAACTGGTTTTCAGTTGGTTAAAATTTAATTTTGAAGTTTTTCGAAAAAATATTTTTTTTGCCCCTTATTTTTCAAGCCAACTTTGAAGGGGGGGGGGAGGCGACATAAACTTTCAAACATATTTGCAACGGCCTTATAAAAAAAACATTTTAAAAAAGTATATCTTGTACCAGACCACCAAAAATGCCACAAAAGATGCCTTTTTAGTCCCCTTATTTAAAAAAAAAATTCAAAAATTATAGAATATACGTATTAAACATTCACCTTCTAGTATTAAAAAGTTAAATAAAAAAAAATCAATTTTCCGTGTACCTAAGCGGTTTAAAGTTTTAAGCCCTTAACCACAGCCTGAAATTTGAGGAAAATTTTCCGCTATATCCTACAGCATGTACTCTTCTACAGAATCTTTAGAAATTGTCAATAATAAAAATTCAATAAAATAATTTCTGATTTTTTATATTTTGGAAACGAAAACATTTTTTAAAATATTGTGGATTAGATAGTTTGACTATGATACATGAACAGCAAAACATGTGAAAACAAGGATAATATTGTAAATAAGGAAGGAAAAATAAGAAATTATATATCAAGTTTTTCATAAAACAAAAGCTTACTGAAAATCATCTCATAAACAAGCTATTTTTTGATAATCAATTTGAGTTATAGACGGTTCCGGTTTCCCTAAATTCTGCTTGTAAACTTGCACTTGAAATTTAAATTCATATACATAGAAAACAACCTATGCTTTTAAAATTCAGTCTAGCCTTTTTGTACTCGCTTTCTGAATCAACAAATCAGCATATTTTCTCAAGTATCAGCAGAACACAAGCCACGACAGTGAACACGTGTTACCTGTTTGTTAGCCAATCTAAATAAGATTTACCACAACTGAAGAGCGCGCTCCTCTTCTGTCCAAATCCGAAAGGGAACATCAACATCAAGAGAAGCAACAACAACAAAAAAGCGATCTTCAAAACCCCAAAGGAGGAGATTATTTACGCACATTCTTCTCTCCTCTGAGGGTGTGTTTCTTTTCCGAAGCTTTCGTCTTCATTTGGATTTTCGGCACCGGCCAGCAGCAGCATGCGTCCAGACAGTCTGGTCGTTCTGCATGGTATAGGTATCTCCTCTCTTGGGCGAATATCGACAGCATGGACCCTCTATCGACGACGACGAGACGGCATCATTCGGGGAGGGAGCAAGAATTTCATCAACCAGAGCCAACAATCAACGCGACGACGACTGACCGACGAGACATAACAAGATAAATTGGAGTTTTGAATTAGGTTTTTGGGTTTACCGGCTCTGTTAGACAAGACTGGTTGAGGGACAAGGGCTTGGAATGGAGAACCTAGTTGATTTCGTTTGAAAAATTAAACACTTTGTAATCCCATTTGAACATCGTTAATTCAATAGTATCTTGTTGAACCACAAAATTGCAGGTGATTGCGTCGAAATAAAACTTATTTTGATTTATCAGTTTATCCTTTTACATTGAGCTTAAAAATGTATCGTATAGTTAACATTGTTACTTGAAAACTTGTTCAATAATTGTGTACAGAACGGGATTTCCACCTCAAAAAAAGTCCCACCGATGATTAGTTGTCGTTGACAGCCGATAACAGATCATTCCTCTCGTGTTGTTATATCTATTCATCTCGGCCCCATGTGCTATAAAAGTCAAATAAACAACTCTTATACGGCCGGGGACTCAAGCCTCAAGTCGAGACATCCGTCCGTTCGATCCGGAGATGCGGCGATGATGGACAAGTTGTTTTACACGCTGCCGGGGCATTTCCTTCACGGCCATCAATATGTAATACGTGCTGACACCTGGGCAAGTTTTTGTCCGGTAGTTGACGAGTTTTTGAAGCGTTTAACATTTTTGCAACTTTTTTGCCCCGCATGATAAGTAGAGATGAAACTCGGCAGATTCCATTCCAGAAATTCTTCGACAATTGCCGACCAGAATGTTTGAGATGACTTCGTCTAGAAGACACCTGATCTTCCCATACGAAAGACCGACCATTCAATCAACTTGACTCTGGTGGTGGTGGCGATTAAGACTTGACCACATATCAAATGACGCGGCGTGTGTAACGACAGCCAAGTTCGGTTTCAAATTCCTGTAATCCCCACGCACTAATCCGTCAGATCTCGCTGTACGCTTATACCAATCGACGACGACGATGTAACATTGTTCCGAGCCAAAAGCCACAAAAATCTCTTTTCACGGCTCATTTTCATCATTCTTTTTTTGTATCCACACGGTCTTTACGGCAGGCGATAGTCGCCAGAATCCAGCATCCCAGCGCGCGCGTACGATTGGAGAATTCAAAACATGCGGAGTTTCAAATAGTCTGAGCGATTCTCTCAACAGGGTTGGTGTTCGAAGAGAGGGAGCACCACAGCAGAAGAGAGCGAGAGAGTATGTTGGGGTTCATAACATTGCGCGGCAAAAGTCGAACTGGTGAGCATAAAACATGGGTAGGGGTGGTCAGTTGTTAAAACAATTGTTTGCAAATTGAGTAATAGGAAACTTTGACAAACGCAACAATGCAACTATGCAAAAATATAAATTCGACAACAATCCATTCAATTTCCCGTGGTTACAAAATTCCCGGGATATTTCAATTTTTTGAAAATAGTTTTGATCCTTAATATGTGTGAGTTTCAGTTAATGGCTTGATTCCTAGTAAAAAAAAACCATACAAATTCAAGCAAATGAATATTTTTTTCTAATTTTGTATGCTGGCTTTTTCGTGTCGTACATAAAACAAAAAAAATAATACCTGGTGTTTATATTTCCGAAAAAGTATAATTCTGGAGTTTTTTTTTTAAAAAAAAAAGGTCCAATTAAACAAATTTCCAGTTTTTGCTTTTTGGTTGTTCTTAATACCCCTGAGCAAAAACTGGAAATTTGGTTTATTGGACCTTTTTTTAAAAAAAAACTTCAGAATTTTTCATCAATTTGTTTGGATAGTGCAGAATTTATGTATTTATGACAAATAACTTTTCAATAACAAGTCTTACTGATTTGAGCTTTTGAACAAATAAGTACAGCATAAATTTGAAATATAAAACATTTGTTTTTTAGAAATCTCAAATCAAATTTTTAAATATTTTGAGCAAGTTTTTGAAATATTTTTTGTATTTTTTCATGTAATATGAAGTAGTTTTTCAATGTTTTTTTTTATGGTTTCAATAATCGAATGGGTTTTAAATCGTTTTCAGCTTTATAAATGATTTCGCTTAAAAGCGCATTCACTGCACCTTATTTACGATAAATTAACATCTTTCCACAATAAGTCTAACTTTATTTAATATTTACCCTCTAACTCCCATCCCATCTTTAAACTGTAATTTCCCGAATTATGTCTTGATGCACAATCCTTTTTCAGATATTTCCAAATACCATTTCAATTTTCATCCAATTTGTTCATGATAAACAAAAACGTTTAAAAACACAATTTTGTTCTTCGTGGTGGGAACAAATAAGCAAGAGCAAATGTCAGTTCTAATTACCCCTCTAACCAAAAAATTCTTAAAAATGGAAATTTGACGATAATTTTTGTGAAAAACGATTATTTCTTTTAAGAAACTCTGGTTTAGAATACACGAAAAAAACAATTCTCGTAACCGTGAATTAAGTTCACGAATGTGAGAACCACGTAATAGTATATTTTTTGGAAAAGATCGAAAAGTTGTTTTTAAAATTTCGTCGTGAAACTACTTCCTTTTTCTGTCATTCTTGAACGACGAAACAGCCTACTTTTCTGTACCAAAAATCACAGAATCGAATAGTAACCCTTTTACAAAACAAATGCTGAAAAGTTTTACGTTTCATTGGCTCAATGCATGGGCATTTTTCCTAAAATTCTGTTCAAAGGGTGTTTTTCGGAATTGCAAAAAACGTTGTACGGAACTCGTTGCAAAACTTAATTTTGTCATCACTCGTCGTATTTATCCAACTCGGTGAACCGATATCTTAGAAATTATTGGTCCTATTTTAAATATTGATTAAAATTAATTAGATTTTTAAGCCTTAAGATCTACTCGATAAAAATGGCCATCCCAACAACCCTCCATGAACCGCCAACATAACTCCCTGAAATCCCACTCGAGACCTATGCTTCTCAGCCCGACAACTAATCCACCACACACCTGTTCAGCATCCCACTACGCCGCGCGCTCTCTCTCTCTCTCTCTCTCTCCGTACTATACGACCTGAGCTGTGAAGACCGGAGAAGACCTGCACGACCCACACGAGTTATGTTTTGGTCTCAGCATCATCGCCGTCGCCGTCGCCACCCCTTGCCCATGCCATGCCAGACAAATCCGTCCTCGTCGTCGTCGAAATCAGTTTTCAGTCTGTCTTGAGCCGTCCGTTGTAGCGGGTGGATGGTGGATTAAGCCGAGCTTAGCCGCGCTTCCGTTGTTCGTCGTCGTCATCGTACAAGTTGTGTTCACGAGAGGTCGTGTCGTCCGCGGGTTCACACCGGGATTGGAACGCGAAGGTCGTCGCCGTCGTCGTCGACATCTTTCGACGGAGGAAGTGTGTCTTGTCGTTGGAATTTATCGAGGTTGCCGAAGAATTCCAAAAGGGTTCTAAAATTCTACACAACAATACCTTCGGTCGCGCGGAGTTCAGGAAAGTGAAGAATTGCAAAACTGAACAAAAAGGTTTTCGAGAAAAGGTTGATCGCAACCGGTCGATAAGTGAATCAAGTTTGATTTGAAGCATGAAATTACCATCCGACGGTGGACGCGGCGGATCTTGGCGGTCGGGGAAGTGCCTGGGCGTATAGAACACCGGGAAGAAATATTCAAAACACAAGAACAACAAAGGTAGAGGGCGACTTGGAGCGCGCGCGAAAATAAGTGAAGCGTGACGAAATCGTCCATCGACGATGATGTTTTGGTTGGTGCCATTCTGGAAAAGAATAATATAAAAACAGCCAGCCCCCGGGTGTGAACACCATCGTTAGTGTACGTTAATTCCCGTGAAGAAACAGAGCAAATAACGTAAAGGAAAAAAAATCGAAGGAAAATAGATCTACAACAGGTTGCAAATAGAACTCGAAACGATGGAACGAGAAGTTTGCTAAACTAGTTGTCCACAAAGGACCGTCAAGAGCAGGCGCTTTTGGCGAAAATTTGTATTGACCAACATTGGTGTAAAAGGTAAATACATTGTTCTTTCTGTGCCAAAATAATTCTTGTTGTGTTTGATTGTTTTTTTATTTTATTTTATTTTTTCCAATGTCTTATCATAAATTTTTATTTCATTATGCTATATGGCTCAGAAAAAAAAAATTTCAAACTTTAAGCTTGATATCAAATCTAGAGTTTTTTTTAAAAAGGTCCAATAAACCAAATTTTCAGTTTTTGCTTTTAAGATGTTTTTTAATACCCCTGACTCAAGGCGGTTTCAAAAACACCCAAAATGCAAAAACAGAAAAATTCCTGTAAATATTGTTTCCTCCCCCCTTTAAATATTAGTTTCTGGATGATAACAATTTTGTAAATACCGTAAACTGGGGTAACTTTGACAGCCCGGGGTGACATTGATAGAAATTTAATTTGGCCACTAATTTTGATATATCCAATGTAACAGTTAAATTTTTGCATATATGTTCGATAATAAGCTATCCCTTAATGCTTATATACTCAAATTAATTTGACGGGCATTTGAAACCTATCAAAGTCACCCCGAGCTATCAAAGTCACCCCAGTTTACGGTACTTTCTTAATGACTAAATAAGCCATTTTCCATCATAAGTTCAACCATACACATCTTAAGGAAATCTGGTAGCTGTCCATACTCAACGATTAAAAAGTTATAGTAAAATAATAATTAAAATTTGCTTGCAATATTCTTATTCAGCTTACAACAAATCTGTCATCATTCCCAGATGTAATACTTCCATGTTTTTTTTCAATGTGTCGGTTAAGATTTAAGGGTCGCTATAAATCATTGTGGCAGTGCGTGGCCGAATGGTTACGCTGTCCGCTTTGTAAGCGGATGATTCTGGGTTCGATTCCCATCTGCTGCAACCTTCCATCGGATGAGGAAGTAAAATGTCGGTCCCGGCCTTGGTTGTTAGGCCGTTAAGTCATTCCAGGTGTAGGAGTCGTCTCCATGCCATAAGTACAAACAACACACCAAACCAAGCCTACTCCGGTGGAATCGCTGGCGGCGGTTGGACTCGCAATCCAAAGGTCGTCAGTTCAAACACTGGGGTGGAAGGTTCCTTGGAGTAGAAAGAGGTTTGGGTGCTCTCCACATTCAAGCCTTCAGACTCCTAGGTTCGAGCAGAAACTTGCAATAGAGACCACAAAAGACCCGGGGGTCGTTAATGTGGATTGTTTGATTTTTTTTTGCCTTCCTCACTGAGGTAAGGCTATAATCCTGCTCAAAAAATTAACTTCGTATAAAAACGTCGTAGACCCACCTTCATGTATACATATCGACTCAGAATCGAAAATTGAACAAATTTCTGTGTGTATGTGTGTGTGTATGTGTGTGTATGTGTGTGTGTATGTATGTATGTGACCAACAAACTAGCTCATGTTTCTCGGCACTGGCTGAACCGATTTGACCCGAACTTGTTGCATTCGACTTAGTTTAGGGTCCCATAGATCGAGTTTTATACAGATTGAAGTTTCGATAAGTAGTTCAAAAGTTATGTATAAAAATGTATTTTCACATATATTTGGATCTCACTTAACTGTATGTAAACTATGTCTGGGTCCATCATCCGACCCATCGTTGGTTAGGTTATCAAAAGACCTTTCCAACGAGTCTAAAACATTGAAGATCTGGCAACCCTGTCTCGAGATATGGCCACTTAAGTGATATTGATGTACTTTTTTGAATCCGGATCTCACTTAAATGTATGTAAACTATGTCTGGATCCACTATCCGACCCATTGTTGGTTAGGTTATCAAAATACCTTTCCAACGAGTCTAAAACATTGAAGATCTGGCAACCCTATCTCGAGATATGGCCACTTAAGTGATATTGATGTACTTTTTTGAAGCCGGATCTCACTTAAATGTATGTAAACTATGTCTGGGTCCATCATCCGACCCATCGTTGGTTAGGTTATCAAAAGACCTTTCCAACGAGTCCAAAACATTGAAGATCTGGCAACCCTGTCTTGAGATATGGCCACTTAAGTGATATTGATATACTTTTTTAAAGCCGGATCTCACTTAAATGTATGTAAACTATGTCCGGGTCCATCATCCGACCCATCGTTGGTTACATTATCAAAAGACCTTTCCAACGAGTCTTAAACATTGAAGATCTGGCAACCCTGTCTCGAGATATGGCCCCTTAAGTGATATTGATGTACTTTTTTAAAGCCGGATCTCACTTAAATGTATGTAAACTATGTCCGGATCCACTATCCGACCCATTGTTGGTTAGGTTATCAAAATACCTTTCCAACGAGTCTAAAACATTGAAGATCTGGCAACCCTATCTCGAGATATGGCCACTTAAGTGATATTGATGTATTTTTTTGAAGCCGGATCTCACTCAAATGTATGTAAACTATGTCCGGGTCCATCATCTTACCCATCGTTGGTTACATTATCAAAAGACCTTTCCAACGAGTCTAAAACATTGAAGATCTGGCAACCCTATCTCGAGATATGGCCACTTAAGTGATATTGATGTACTTTTTTGAAGCCGGATTTCACTTAAATGTATGTAAACTATGTCCGGGTCCATCATCCGATCCATCGCTGGTTACATTATCAAAAGACCTTTCCAACTAGTCTTAAACATTGAAGATCTGGCAACCCTGTCTCGAGATATGGCCCCTTAAGTGATATTGATGTACTTTTTTGAAGCCGGATCTCACTTAAATGTATGTAAACTATGTCCGGATCCACCATCCGACCCATTGTTGGTTAGGTTATCAAAAGACCTTTCCAACGAGTGCAAAACATTGAAGATCTGGCAACCCTGTCTCGAGATATAGCCACTTAAGTGATATCGATGTACTTTTTGGAAGCCGGATCTAAAAAATAGATGAAACTTGTGTACAGCCATTGTTGTGAGGAAGGCTCCAACCACATAGGTGGATTAAGTTAGTTTTTTTTTTGATTGATAAATCATTGAGTTTTGTATGAGAAAAATCGAAAAAAATATGGGGAAAAGAAAAAGTTTCAAAATTCCACCAAAAGGTAACGTTAAATGTGTCGGATCATTACCAAATGTCAAATTTTATGGTAAACAACTTTGATGAAGACCGCAAAACGATCGAGTTAATCCTGACGAGTTTTAAACGATTTAAAGAAGACGTTTTTGTATGAAAAGATTTTTTCTTACCAGCTTTTACGGTCTATAACGACCCTTAAATCTTAACCGATTTGGCTCAAAATTGGTACAGTTACTTATTTTTATCGTCTGATCGTCCCCAATAAACATCATTCGTTTCGTTAAGGGACCATCCATAAACCACGTGGACTCTTTTGGGGGGGGGGGTATGGCGATTGTCCACGATCCATAAAAAAAAGTTTTTTTTTGTATGGAAAATTGTCCACGATGGGGGGGGGGGTGGTAACAGATTCTCAAAAAAGGGTCCACGTGGTTTATGGATGGTCCCTAAGTGACTGTTTTAAAATTTTCTAAGCTTTCAAAGTTGTAAAACTACGGTTGACATACTGTAAAAGTACAGTTTGACATTTCCGCTGACTGAGTTTCTCTATTTTACTTCACTTCCATATTTTACGGCACATCTCTTTTTTATGGCTGATCTTGAAAGTTATTGTTTGAATTTGAGAAGAATTCTTTCGATTCTTCAAAGTGAAATTTTGCTCGTACTTCGGATAATCGAATTTGGGCTGTAATAGGGGAAAACATTTATTTTTAAACAATATTAAGTGTCCACAAAAACATAAAATATGAAAAAATTTAACCGCAAAATTTTTCATCATATATAATAAAGCTAGTGGCATATTCTGGAAAAATGAGTATAAATTTTGGAAGAAATACTGCAATTTCGAAACAAACTCAAATCGTTTAAAAAGCGCCAAAGATCTCTCCAACGTTGTTACTTTCTGCAAAAGTAAAGTCACGTCAGCCAAACACGAACCCAAAAAGACGTGGTTTGCCAACCATAAACGGTTCAACTATTATCGCGGTCCTATTGCTCTTTTTCATCTTTTCATACAATTTTCCTTGTTGTCGGGCACCGCTGACCGAAACCTTTTGAAGGCGGTTTTTCGCGCGTCGATGGTCAACAAAACGCACTGACCGCAAAATTGTGGGTCCCACTTTTTCGCCAAATCGTCGTTCGTCACTTTGACGCACGCACGCACAGCTATGGGTTGTGGGGAGCGGTTGGAACAGTTTGTCAGCTCCGATTTCGTCAAAAATCGTCGCGAATCTTCTTGCAACTTTTTTTTGTTGTTGTTTCTTCTTGACCACGTTCGGACCTATGAGCTGATGTTTATTTTGTTTTTTTGTGGTTCCGCCGACTCGGTTCGCGGTTAATTTACCTTAACTTACTCCAGAAATGAAAATCCGGATTGAAATTCCCCATTCCTTCATTTCACCTGATTTACTGCTGCTGCTGCTACAGGTATGGAGAAGGGAGACATCAAGCCCAAAAAAATAAAAGCAACAAATAAAACCGCTAAATTGAGTGCTCAACGTAAACGATTCAATTTCAATTGGGGAATTTAAACGTGACGTGCGCGCGCGACTTTGCTTGATGATGGTGGTGATGTCTCTGGATTGTCGAGGAATTTGAGACGACATTCGACCGAGTTCCAGCAGGGCACTTTGAAGTCAATCAATTCATGTCACCTGAGTGGAGGATTGATGATGGAGATGTCAGGAATGCTTTTAGTGTTATTTGATTAAATTTTATTTGAAACTTTGCGAACCTTTTTTGTGGATCATGGTACAAATTTGATAATCCACCCAACCAAAAACCAACATAAGCCTAGAATTGTTTGGAACTCGATTTGACGCTTTGTTTAAACCTGATGAAAATTCATCAGCAACGGATAAAAATTCATACGTTCCTGATTAGAGCGTCCAATTTCCCGGGGTTATAAAATTCCAGGGAAACGGGAAACTTGAAATTTGTCAAAACATCTTCTGATCCTGATTTTAATTAATATTATGCAACAAAATTGTGTAGAATAGCAACTTAAAGGGTCAAAATATGTTTGAGGTTCAATGAATGCCTTGACTGCTTGTTAAAAACATACAACATCAAGATTTTTTTTTTATTTGTTAGCTGTCTTTCAATTTGTTTAAATTATTTAATTGAACTGAAAAAAAGCACAAAATATGTTTTTCATGGCAAATATTTTTCCCAGACCAAATCTTACTGGCTTGTGCTTAATAATCTGCTTTTTAATTGAAATACCATTTTGATACAATCACAACTCAAAGTTTAGTAAAGTTTTTCGGGCACTTTTTATATAATATGAAGTAGTTTTTCATGTTTTTTTTAATGATTCAGTCTAAAAAATCACTTCGGTTAAAACAATTTTCATAGCAAAAAAAGTTGTTCAATAGTTTCATATTTAAACCTCTTACGCCCTTGGTAGCTCAAGTGTTCTTTAAATTTTCAACTTTAAACTGTAATTTCTCAAACACTTTCAGCAATTTAACCTAGTTCTTCCTCTTTCAGACATAAAATCATTCCAATTTATCTTTCATACAATTTTGTCATAATAAACAAAAACGTAAAAAAACTCAATTTTGATCTTGGCAGGAAGAGGAACCGTATTTTCAAATCATGTAACAACAATTTTATTTCAAAAAGCTAACCAAAATTATAATTTATTAATTTTATTTTCATTCCATAACATTGTAATGTTTGAACAAGATCTATTTTAAAGTTGTTTCAGCAATTAATATTTGTAAATAAAAAAACATGTACCAAAAAGTTAAGAAAATGTATACTTCCGGTAGATTTTCGGGAATTCCCGGGAAACGGTAATATTATTTTTCCGGATAGTACCGAGAATTCTCGGGAATTTTTTTCCCGGGACGGGAAATTGTACGCTCTATTCCTGATGTAATAATACACATCTTTTGACACAAAATCTGTCGTCATTCGTGGATAAATATCACCATTTTTTTCTGTGTAGTACAAAATTAGTTTAAAATGAACTCCTAAAATCATAAAATATTCCTGAACAAGGGAAAAAATAAATGATTTTGATCTTTTTATGACACATCAAACAGCTTTAATGCCAATAAGGGTTTCTAGGCCCAGGGAAAACAATTTGCCTAATATCTTGTGAAAATTAGTTTGATAACAGTTAGTATTTTTTCTGGAAATCTTCATGGTATAATTCAACGTGCTTTCTACTTCCAAAATCATACGTCTCATTAGGCGTCATTTCGCAATGTCTTATCTGCAATCAGCCACACTGTTGGTCACATCAAAACCGTAATTTGATAGCACTTCACCCATTATGAATGTCCAACTCGGAGTCGGCCACATTCCACCTGGTGCACACGTCTCTCTCGAAATAACTAATTGACCTAAAATCGCCCCTCTAAATCCACTTATCCGAGACCAGCTGTCCAGCAAACCGAGTCGTTGTTGACCAATGACCCAATCCCAGGGAGAGAGAAGTGCGTCTGGACACGGCAAATCGGCAGCGGCATCGTTTGCGAATCTCCGTCATATTCCGCAGAACCCATCCGGTCAAGTCGGGGGTCGGGTTATTGGGACCGATGACCGGCCGACCGACCGACCGACCGACCAGGTCCGGGGCCATTAGACGATGTTTAATTGAATTCCATTAAAGATCTAGCGGAATGGACGTCGAGTAGACATCGAGTCCTGAGAGGGGGTCGCCGGTAGGGAGAAGAAGTAGAAAAAGCATCAAACTAAAAGAAGGGGGGGATTCACAAATTCAAATTTAATCTCGACCTGATGTGGTGATGTGTGCACCTGGAAGCTGTGCTGCGGGGATGTCTCGTCGTCGTTCAAAAACGTCAGATTTATGTTTTTCGCATTAGATGCAAAAGGTGCATGCCAGACGATGGTCGTAATTTGAATTGGCAATCTGCATCGTCGTTGTGCGTGCCTGGGTCTGGTCTCGGATGCCGTGTGTATTGGCCATATGCCATCATCCATGGATCAACTTTCTCGGGTGTACCGAAAAAAAAACGGCCGGGGCCTGGTCCGCGGAGATGTAAGTGGACGATATCGAAACTGACCCCGGGTCCAGCAGCTGTGTGTGTTCAAGCAGGTTGTATTGGTGGATTAAATCTTTGAGGGCGGCGGGAATATCCACTTGTCTGGTCAAACGTCCTCATCATCATGTGTGTCATTCAGGCAACGGCGGCAGCAGCATGGCCCATGGGGTTCTGGCCATCATTAGCATGCGTTCGGGGGAAGGCAAAAATATTTATGTACGACAGTTGGTTGCCGCTGGATCTCTGCCCGCTCAGGCCCAGATGGCGTCGTTGGGTTTCTCGGTATTTCTTCGATCTTGGTCAGCGGCGGCAGCAGCGGTTTGAGCCGTTGAGCCCAGACATAAATGTGTGTGGCTAGACCGCATTATCTGACTTATTTTCAAGCACGATTTGTTGCCACTCGGGGAATGTGCGCCCGCAATGAGGCAATCAAATTCATGAACCATCTGAAATGCCATATTTTGCATACTTTTTACATAACATTAATCTGAACAAAACAATTCCATAAAGTAGGCTTTTGCAACAATGTCATGCCACAATCAATCGGTCGCTGCCAACTGGCAATTTTTCTCCCCCCAGAAAACCGTTACCCGTAATGACTGCCCTCGATATTCCGGTAGTGCACACCTCACTCCCTTTCGCATCAATCGATCCTCAACCGATGATGACGATGGCCTTTGTGCCCTTGCGCGTTCCCGGAATTGGCCCTCTAAGCGCGTCCATGCCACGTTTGGATTTAAATTGCGCAAAAATCACCTCTCTGTTGTGCAGAATCGCGCGCAACAAATTGTACACAAAAAGTATCGCTTTGTACGATCGACGATCGAAGGTGGCTGCGCGCCGCCCCTGGCTCTGATTGGACGTCCAAGAAAATGTGCAGAGAGTGCCCTTCCGAGGGGCTGCTGCAGGTTGGGAGAACTGTTTTTCCTTTGAGCGCGGCGGCCGCCCGAGCTCGATTAGATAATGACCCCGGCGATTGCTGCAGGTACCGTGGAACGGGGTAGGTTTGAACTGAATCGGTGAAAATTACCCCTCAGTGAGGAATTAGGCATTACGAAAACGAATATTATAACCATACACTTGTTTCTTAATTTGGACCACTATGTAATGACATCAAATCAATTTTCTCTTGAAGAAGAGGAGAGCCAAATTTTGTTTTTTTTTTTTAATCCACTGGGAGAGGCTAGCACCACAATACTGATTCTCCATTTCCCAAAGCTACCCCATCCAACCGGTGGAAGATTCTAGTGACCTGCCACGTGATTAGTATGTGCATGAAAAATGAGTGATTCTGCGCGGTCAACCACCGCCGCTGCCTGGTGAACTACCGGCACGGAACGGAGAAGCGTCTCTTTGACCGAGCCCCGCGTGGTCACCGTGCGTGGTCAACTGGGACGTTGCGGCACAGAGACAGGTGAACGCCACAAACGTGAAAGATCTGCGAACCCATCGTTGCGTGCCATGTCGGTATATTTCTTGCGTGGAGAAAAGGCCTTTGGATCCTTTGGAGAGGTGGGCCAAACCAGTCGGGGATGGGAAAAACAAAGACCGACCCCGACGATTCGTATCGCGGCGCAGGTTGATTGTGTGAGCTGGAAAAATTGTGGTCTTTTATATGCCAGCTTGGAGAGAAAAAGAGCCGACTGTAATATTGTTATGCAATGTTATGGTCCAAGGACCGCGTACTCATTTATAAATAAATTATTAACAGTCGAGCGAAAATTGTTTTCTTATCATGCGGTTCTTCCAGAATTGGAGGTGAAAAACAATACCCAAGCATTAATTATCTGGATTAGAAGCAATAACTGGGTGTAGTATACAATTGGATTTGAACAAGTCATAAATCTTGTTAATAACGGAAGAGGTAGTTGAACCCTAGCAAAGATACCTACATTTTTGTTATCCAAATGTAAAAATGTAAAACAAAACTTGTTGTTATATTTTCATAAAAATATAGCAACCAATATTACGATTGAATAAAACAATAACTGAAATATTTTTTAATGTTTGATTTAATAATTTGACTAATTTCCATAAGCCTCATAAATCACAAAATTGTGAAATCTCTCACCAACTAAAGCAGTGTCTGCCCCCGTGAACCCATTGCACAACAGTCCGGCCTTTCTTTCATATATTGCATATACTTATGGCAGTGAAATGAATATGCAGTTGGTTCAGCTTCCGAAACCGGGAACTAATTTGCACTCGCGGCGCGGCGCGCCCTCTCTCCGGCTAAGTGATGTAAACCAACCCTAATGAAGATAGTCATCCGTTTAAAAATTCGCCAACAAACAGTAACCCTTTCGCATTTCCGCTTAAAAAAAAAACTAAATTAAGAAACAAAATTAACATGACAAAGGAAAGAAGCTTAAATTTGCGGTGAATTTCCAACAAGTTATTGCTACTATTGGGAAGGAAACTTCTGTTTTGCCTTCCGACGCAGCATCCAAAGAAAATCTCTTTTAAAACAAGCTAGTTACCTCAAGGTGGCTGGAAACAGAGCAATAACAATAAATAATCGCGCTAAAAAGTGCGCGAAAGCGAAACGCGTGAGAAGAATTTGAAGCTTGCGCACGCGCGTCGGCTCAAACAATCACGTGCTTTACATTATAATTGGCAGTTGCGACCAGCAAAACTTGTCACTTTCGACTTTCGACTTGTTCAATGGGCGGGGAGAAAGAAATAGTTCACGCGATATTACGTTGAGGCGCCACACCGCGATCGTTGACCCGATCAAAGTCCGAGGCTATTGCTGCTACAAAGTATCGAGCTTAAGCCAACATGAACTATCAGATTCAGGTTCTATCATGCTCAAAATATATTAACGTCACTATCGATTAACTAAACCTGGTTGATGGCAGGCCAAACCTGCCCCGATCCAGCGATCAATATCTGTATTTTATCTATTCTTACTTTACCCGGTTGCTTTCGCCACGCCAACTCGAGTTCTATACACATTCAGTGTTCAAACCACGTGAGCATAAATCGCAAAGTTACAAGCTTAGATAAAATCATCGAATTTACTACTATAGATAACCAAAACGCTGAAAAAAACAACGATTTTATCACGTCGTTGAAATCGCACCAAGAATCGAAAGGCTCGAATAGCACACAGCTGGCTTCTTGACTTTTATAAAAGGCTTAATTCAGAGCGGATAATAAATGACTCTTCCTAAACGTGGCGACCATTATCGTAGCATTTTCAACCAGAAACAGCTACCGGGTTGTTGTCTGTTTTTGTCTGTTGCTCTTTCACAGTTCGATCGGAGGGATTTGTCAACGCGCGATTTGTTATTCGGTTATTCTAGCAGACGGTAGGGGGCGCTCTGGGGTAAAGCTGAAAAATGGTTAGAGATATTTTTGTTCAAAATCACTTATCAAAATACATTCTATAAAAAAATTAAACACCAGTATCCCCAAGTTCTCAAATTTTCGATCCAATGCCCGATTTACAACCCAAAACATTTTCTTTGCTGGCGTAAACTACACCAATTTATGGTTATCTGTTTGGCCCGGTCATTCATTGTGGTGTTTTACAACAAACACCAAATATACCGGACTCGGGCAGGTTCTTCCGTGAGAGCGATGCTAGTGTAAATCGACAAACGAAAACGGAAGAAGGATTGATGAAGTTAACCCTTTACTGCTCAGATTTTTTTGGGGATTTTTATTTTTCCGTGTTCGGAAGATTTTGAGATATATTTTTTACCGAAAACTTCACTTCTCTTGTTTTATGGTTCTTTAAATTATCTATATACATTAGGGTGGGTACGTTTTTCAAAAAGTTCTCGGATCAAGTTTTAGTATGGTTCCCCTTGTAGGGCATGCCCATAGGGACTTTCATGCCAAATATCAGCTCATTTGGTTGTAAACTGGCTGCGCGCATCGAGGTTAAAGTTTACATGGGAATTACCATGGGAAATTGGAACTTTTTGTTCAAACGCTCCTACAGGTCTGGGAAAATCACGCGCCAACTTCTGGTATGGTCAGGCCTATGGGGAATGGTCTGGAGAACACTTTTCCCGAAGAGAGCATATGGATTCGTTGTCCCTAAACCTGGCGCATCGGCAAACAATCCGACGTCTCCGGAATCAACGGTTTTCTCTCAAAAAGCATCAAATTTTCCTTAGCATGCTATGAAAGCTTGATGAACACCGCGACGCCATATGTCAGGCAGCTACCACGTGGGTGAGAAACGGCTGGAATATTTAATTGCAAACCTTTTTTTAGCTAGAAAATTATCATTTCGAGTAATCCTGATATTATTTAGTCAAATTCAGAATCTTTGCAAAGCGAATTTGTATTTTTTTGCAAATATTACAACTACGTGGTAGCTGCCTGACGTATGGCGTCGCGATGTTCATCAAGCTTTCATAGCATGCTAAGGAAAATTTGATGCTTTTTGAGGGAAAACCGTTGATTCACTGAAAGAAACCAACATAGCGAATTCAAATGCTTTTTCACGTGAGCCACTTCAAAAACCTACACGATAAATTCATATGCTTTTCCATAAACCCTAACATTATTTTCAGGTCATATGGATGTGATAATCATTTGAAAACAGCTGATTGCTAGCGAAAATCATTTCATTCTCTTTTCGCATGGTGTTCACGTTGGAGTCAAGTGATTTTCTCTTGGATTGGCCCCATCCGTCTTTTCCCTTGATAATTAAGTGGAAACCACGTTAAAATTGTATGTTTTGATTTTGAAAGTCAAGTGTCTTATTTTTTCGGTAATTCATTGAGCAAGATGGCGAGAAGGAGAACGGCACGTTCAGAGCTCGTCCCGAGCCCCAAGAGTTTTAATTTGTTAAATTTAGATTTTAACATTAAAATTCATGAAGAATCGGAGTTGATCACGGTAAGCATATTGATTATTAAAAAAAATGCCTAACTAACAACTTTTTCTATATCATTTTTCTCAGATAATCCATTTCTGGAGTGTACAGTCCGCAGTTAACCGAGTTCGGACAAAGCTTTGAGAGTACACAGTGTCCAAAAATGCCTCGAAGGAACATCCGGTGGCCAGTGACCAGTGACTGCAAGCGTGGACTTAACAATGCGGCAACGCAAGAGATTTATTTGTGTTTTTTATTTATTTGGTTGTGTTAGTGTGATCCAACTGGCTTTGCCAAGATGTGTATCTGTTTTGTTATTTATAATAAAATAAGATAAAATGTGATAAATAAAATAAAAATTTTGAAAATGAGTGTTGTCTTTATTCTTTTTTTACCTGCAGAAAAGCAAACATTTTGGGGTGCTATCCATTTCATTTTCAAACGAATTTCACGTGACATGCATGTGTGATTACATGTGAATCTCGCGTGTTTTTTCATTTAATTTCGATGAGAATTTCACATGAATTTACCGGTGCACGCAATGAAAATTTTCTATGTGATTTACACATGATACTCACATGTTAAGTCGAATGGGGCAGATTCATGTGGAAAACATGTGACATTACTATGTGCCTTTCTTTCAGTGTTCCGGAGACATCGGATGTTTTGTCGAAGCGATCAATGTTCAAAATCCAATCCTCAAATCCAATTTTTGAATTTCCGACTTTTGCAGACCCTCAATTTATAACCATTTCATAACGACAGAATGATTTTAAAAGTCAATAAAAACCAGCGAGCAAAATCTATAAATTCAAATAAAATCAAGCTTTTGACAGTTTTAGTAAAAATTGAAACATAACAGCAAAAATAGAAACATGAAATATATAATTTCAAGATTCATTTAAAAAAATTGCAAACATGAAGTTTTTATTACCCTTAAACTGGAATAGAAAATTTCAGTTAAAAACACTGAAATTTTAACTATTATTCTTGATTTTAAGTTTTTTTTTTTTTCAATATGTGGCAGTTCAATATTGTGGCAGTTATTATTCTTCTAGCATAAATGAAATATGTAAGATAAAGTGAAAAATAAATTAAATGTTGAATTATCAAGTTGTCACTTTTGACTGTTTTTTTTTTTTTTAATTAAAGATCCAGTTTTTCGAAGAGACCAATTCTTGAAACATTTTCTCGTACTGGCGAAAAAATAAAAATAAATTATTATTTTTTTATGTTTAAGTATGAGAAAAATTTAAACAGAATAGTAACTTTACGATCATCGTTGAAATTAGGATCTTTTTTGAAATGGGAGTACAAAACGAATTGTTGTTTGCAGTAACGAGTTTTGCAGTTTGACAATTTCTGAATTTTTGTCAAAATTTCAAAAATTTCCGACTTTTCTCGCTTGTTTTGCGGATTTGGGAGAATTCCCGCCTTTTTCGACTTGAGTTATCATCATGTGTGTAGTTTTTGTTTTTAATGTTACTTTCAACAACCTCAAATCATTATATTTTACCTATTTGATGTTTTTCCATTCACTTTGATTTTAAAAGTGTTTTCACATTTTTTGATACAATCTAAAATCATTGGCTTTTTAGTCACAACAAAGAATGTAAAACATAATCTGTTTCTACTTTTCAACGCTTTTTAAAGATTTAAAGATGGTTAAAAAATGAGATCTAAACCACTCTAGAGGCGTATTAATTCATTCACGATCGTGTAGCGTGAATGAATTATTTTTTTTATCATTACTTGAATAACATAACATCAAAATTTGTGTAATGCACTTTTTGATTGTAAATTTTATTTTAGGTTTAAAACTAAAATCAATTACTTTTTTTTTTCAACTTTTTTCAACATTTATGAAAAAGCATTTTGAATTTTGACCAATCTCAAAGGATGGCAATTTGTGCACTCAAAGGAAAAATATATCTCAAAATCTGCAACAGTGGATTTGCTGCAGAAAATGTCACATTTTATAACATTTTTTGCAGCAAGCCCCTAGATCATTTTTGCCGGCGTGTAAACATGTCAGCGATCTGCAGTTCTCACCAACACATATAATGCTTGCCCGTCCCCGAGCAACACTCCAGAGATTAGCATATGTTGGTGCTCTTTCTCTCACTTTTCATCAAGCGTCCATGGCGCGGTGGTGGCGTGTCGGATAAAAAATCAAGAAGTTGGTGGTTCAATCCTCGTTCTGTTAAGGGTTTTTTTTTTGTGAAATACAACCAAAAAGCCGTGGGTAATGTCGATAATTGTCGGTAACGGGCAAAAATGTCATACCCCTATATCGCAAAAAATGCATGAGGACAGTTTTCATGCAGATTCTGATATACTTTCATGCAGCCATGCATCACAATCATGCGACCGCCGTTTGGGTGTGTCATTTAAAATAAATCCAAAAATGAAAACTTTCGAAAATGATGGACAATTTTTTTGTTTTTTGGTGAAAATTCCATTCGATTTTTTTTTTTAATTTCTAAGCAAAAACTACAACTTTGCCAAAGACACTAATTCGATCGGAAAATTCATTCTCAAATATTCGGAAAACCTTTTTGTATAGACGGGTAGGGACCATCCATAAACCACATGGACACTTTTTTGAAATCTCAGAACTCCCTCCTCCCCTCCTCGTGGACAATCGCTGACCCCCCCCCCCTCCCCTAAGGTGTAAACGTGGTTTATGAATGGCCCCTTATCGATATTAACTGGGACTATTATGGACGACCAATGATTCAAAATGGCTTTTTTGGTCACAAAAAACTACACACAAAGTTTCATCCAAAATAGAAAAAAAACAGTATAAAAATAATAAACTAATTATATGAGTTAAAAGTGAAAATGTCCTTGAAAATGAACATTTAATGTACGACAGCATTGTCAAAAGTTAAATCACAGCATTTATCTGCAAACGATACCCTTTTGCAAATCATCAACCTTTCTATCATGTTGCATGCCTTTGAACTTTATGCTGCCATGTTTGTGTGTGTGTGCATAATAAAGGGGTACATGATAAAGAAAGCCCACGAAGATGATTGCAAATATTTATGCTCCGCCGAGCAGGCTACACCATGGTGGGAAGTGGAAAGAGCTTTCTATGCGATTACCGCGCTCCGATAAGAAATCCCACCAGATAAATATGATGTGTGTATAAATATTGAACCTTCCCCCACCCCCTTCACCTTCTCGCCTGCAGATATCACGCTGGCCCATCGAAACAGCTGTTCCACACGGGGGTATCGTAAAAACACACAGTTTAGAGCGTGCGCCAACCTCGCACGGATAATTGAAATTACATTGCGATAAATGATCGACCTACCCCAACAGGGCAGCCTTCCTCCCTCTCTCGAATGTTGCTACCGGACGGAACGTGGGCTAATCACAACTTCCAGTACCCATTAGGCTAATGGAGTTGGGCTGAAGAAGAACCGGGTAGCTAAATTAATTAAACACATTAATTTCACGCACTGCTAAAACAAGCTGAACCTCCCACGGTTTGCCTTACAGTCTAAGAGATACCATTGCTTTCTGGTTCACCAGGTTCCCGGGGAGGACTCTATGCTCTCTCTCTCCCCCCTTCCGACATCATGTGTGTGTTTTTATGCGCCAAATGGGTTGTCGTGTGTGGCCTGCCATTAGCAATCGGAAAAATTGCCACTAAAACAGCTGACAAACACCATCGTTGGCAACATTAGAGGGGAGGGGGGGAGGGGATATCGATTATCGTAACGTTCGATAAGTTATGGCCAGTCAGGCTGCACTTTTGTCCGTACAGTACGTTCTTCTTCCGTTGCTCGTCATCGCCGCCCAGACTCTGTCTAAGACACTGGCTGGGGAGGTTCAGACTCGGCGTAGCGACTGCAAAAGCAATTTTCGTCCCTATCCGTACTGGCGATGATTATCTTAATGAAAGGGGAATTCAATTACTTATGACTATTTCTTTTCTTTTCTTTCTGCCATCCACCCTCGCGCAGCATCCTCAACGGCAGCCGGTTCGTCGCCTTCCGAGCCCGTGTCCTCATCGGCAGCAGCTGCTGCCACCACGACAACTGCATCTTCATCGTCATCCCGGCGTCATTTGAACCTCCCACTGCTGCCCGTGTTGCCACCGCGATCAGCCGCCCAGATAAGGCCAGAACCTCCCCCGCCGTACTGGGCCCACTATCAGCATCGAGTCGTTCCGGCGGCGGTGGTCCACCCCCCGATTCCGTTGGCCCGATCGTCTAGCACAAGCAGCAGTAGCAGTTCGTCCGCGGGGGTCAACGCGTCAAGCAATGCACACCGGTTGCGTGGCCCGGCGGCAGTTTACGGAGGAGGCGTCGGCGCAGAAGGTTATCAACGTGCAGTAACGTTGGAACGGGGCAGAGCCACGCATCGGTACAATATTGCACACCAGCAGCAGCAGCACCGGCAGCGTCAGCGGATCAAAGAGTACTTGTTGAGTGAGTAATTAATTAAGTTATTATTCGAAGAAAACAATCGTGTAACATCCCATTGTATGTATCAGCAAAGAAGTCTACCATAATCTCTGAAGTAATACAGATATGATCCTAGTTCAAAATTCGTCGACTCATTGCTTGTTACAGCGATAGAACAACAGGTCTTGATCTCCCGAAGAACCTAGGACTTCCCCATATTCCAACAAAATAGTCTTCCATACTCTCTGAAGAAATATGAATATGATCCAAGGGCGAAATTCACTGACCTCTTGCTTGTTACGGTGGCCTTAACTCCCGAGAGTCCTTCTCTCATTAGACATCCCATTGTATCATTAGGTTGTAGTCTACCCTACTCACTGAAGCTATACGAATATGATCTAGAGTCAAAATCTGACGACCTTCTGCTTGTTTTGGGGGTAGATACTCAGACTATGACTCCAGGAAGTCCACAGAAAACCAAATTTTAACTGCCCGTGACGATTAACCACCATTTCTTGACATTGACTCTTAGTATCAAGCTATTATCATTTCCGATTCTACCATTTCTTTACCCCCTCAGGCCAAGATGCATTTTGTCCGGATTTGGTACGTAATTGCAAGATTACCGCAGACCCGCAATCCGGCCGAAACTCCCCCGAGCCTGTGCCGAGCACCAGCCAGCAGCCTCAGAATCACCAACCACGCACTAACCGCACTCCCGACCAGGACCAGGACGTCTACGTCGAGATCGAAGAACTGAACCAAAGTGTAGCCGCAGTCCAGCTTGCGACCCCAGAAAAGCCGCAACCGCCGACCTCAACCACCAGCTCGACCACCGTCGTCTGCGGTGATATGGGTCAAAACCTGAGCATCCGAAGGCCGAAGATATCACTCACGTGGGTCCTCCGTGAACAGCAGCAGCAACAGCAACAACAGTCTCAACAGCAGCAGCAGCAGCAACTTCATCAAAACCAGTCTGCCAACGACCGGCGGCCACCACAAATCAACGGGAATTATCTGCAACCGAGTTCCCAATCACGGCGCGCATCTCCGGTAAAGGCAACAGCCGTTGCACCTGCACCATCACCACCTGCACCGTCGTCCGGCTCATCCAACGGCGCAGCAGTCCCAGCCCGGAAGAAATCCCGCACACGCAGCAAGGAGCGACTGTTCAGCGAAAAGTACGTCAGCGATAACAATCTGACCGAGTACGGCTACAATGAGAAGCTCAAGGCAGTTCACGGTGGCCCGAACGGAGGAGCCTCGGCACCGGCCTCGACCGAGCATCACGGTAGCAACGGCCACCACCATCATAATGGTGTTTATCGTAAAAGCAATCGCAGCTATCGAAAGAACAGCGATCGCCTCAAGAAAAAGGAAGGCACCCTGGTATATCCAAGTCTCGTCCAAAGCGAAACCGTCGACATTCTGCTCAACAACAACAACAGTATTATCATCAACCTGAATCAGGAAGAACAGCAGCAGCTGCTCAAGGAAAAGTCCCTCAAAAACACCTACTCAGAACCATCCCTCTACACGACCGTGTCGGAACCGTCCTCGTCAAAGAACCGCCACCGGCATCGACGCCGCCGCGAACGGTACCACCGGTCCGCCTCCCAGCGATTCGGGTACGAAATCCAGAACGTCGACGAATTCCTCTCCAAGTGTTCCCTGTCCTCGCCCGGAAACATTCCGGTGGTGCTGGCGGCGGCCGCTACCCTCTACCAAACCCGGCCCGGTAGCTACCAGATCGAGATCCCGCTGCCGCTGGGGATGGTCGTCAACGCCGTGTTCAAGAACCAAAACTGGCTGTACGTACAAACGCCCCACGCCGAGGAAGGCTACGTCGCGTACAAGACGTGCCTGCCGCTGGGCATTCTGCCACCAAACCAAAGGTAGGTGGTTATGTTACAGACATGACCAAAATATACACATAAAAGCATCTTAATCCCAGAAATCTAATAACGTTGCCACATAAATTTGTTAACAACGAGTTAACGAGTTTTGAACGTTTTGAAAAATCGATTTTTCTTGGAATTTTCTTGATTTGACGAAAGAAGACATTTTGTATATTTAGTATTTCCAAGGTCTGTTTCTTCTGTATTTTCTGATCAAATAGGTGTCTTTGGTAAAATTGTAGGTGATGTTTAAAAGTTTTCATAACTTTTGTTTTGGCTTTTTACAATCAAAACTCTTCAGAGCATTTTATTTTACACATTTTTATGTTTAAAAAACTTAAAAAGCATATTTTGCTCTTATCTAAAGTGGTTCAAAATGTGGTACCGGAGTTTTGATTCTTTTTTTTTAGTCATGAAAATATCGAAAATATGGTTATACTTAATTTTTAGATTCATTTTGAGATTTATAATTGAATTTTAAACCGAAAAGAATAAAAGTTATACCACCAATGTTAAAGAACGAGGAAATAGTCCTCCCGAGAAGAAACGTGAGGAAAGTACTATTTGCGAGAGTATAGACCTCTCGCGTGTTCATTTGTTCATTTAAACAGTTCATGCTATTGGGTGGCTCATATGGACTAATGACCGCCTCTTAGTCACCGAACCATGGTGGCTCATACGGCAAAGGCACGGTTCAATATGCCGAAGGTCTTGGGTTCGAGTATCGGTACCAGTACTTGTTTTTGATAGATGAACTTTTTTGGAAAAGCTATTTTTAACAAAGGTAAAAGTTATATATCAATATTAGATAATTTTAAGATTTTTCATAATAGCATTTTTGGAGGTTTGTGCAACTGAGAAAAACGCAATTGAAATTTTTCGGTCGATTTATGTGTTTCTACGCATAATTGTCCAGTGGGTCCTCTGTTCGGTCTATGTGACCCTGATCGCCCCAGTTGGAAATTATCACTCTAAGTTGTTGTCTTCTTATTATACAACAGGTATAACAAGATACAATACGGCTTATTGTTGTTTTTCTTGAGTTTGCGAACTAAGTACCAGATTTTATGTGTTTTTCTAAAACTATACACCAAAATAAACTCAAAAATATAAAAAAGTAAAAATCGTCAAAAAATTACATAGCACAATTATGCGTCCAAGGGCAGTACAGGCATAGACTAATTATTAGTTATTAGTCTATGGTACAGGGCATCAGAAAGCTCAAAACAAACAATTAAAACTTCCAGGACATTTAAACTGAAAAAAATCACAAAATCTGCATGAAGAGATTTAAGAAAATTAAAATAAAACATACAATAATAATCAAATCAGAAATAACTTTTCAATAGGGAAATAGCTTGCCTGTTTTTGCCTAAAGTTAAGCTCTATTGAATAAATATTACGGAAATTATATCTCATCATAATTTCTATATTTTAAATAAAACACTTCATAATTGAACAATTTTAAAAATGCATTGAAAATTTGAATAAATAAACAATATTTGAATCTTCTAAATTATTATTCATCTTGATTGTTTGTGTATACATTTTTGTCGTAATAAAAATTAAAAGATATCTCGCTTACTATTTCAAAAGGTCCTATGTACATAGGAAACCCATGGTGTATTGGTTGTTTTGAAAAAGTAGTCTAGATATGAGGTTTTGTTTTTTAGCATTTCCGAGCACCTTTCAAAGCTAATGTTGCATTTTCAAGAGTTCTCAAAATCGGGAGATTATTTTCAAAAACCTTCAAATTGCAAAGTGCATTTTTTTATTATACACAAATATTTTTTGAAATTTACCCTTCATTTATCTGATGATATTTCCAAAAAAGTGTCCACGTGGTTTGTTCGCAATTAGATCTCTGCGGTGAAGATGCCCTAAAATGTTCAATTTTCGAGTTATATTGTATGAACAAATGAATTAATAACGACTAAATATTTATTATGGAAAACTATCAATACATGTTACTAATTCTTTTTTTTTTTTTTTTTTTCAAAAGATCAAGCTCAACCTCCAAGCCAACGCCGTGCTGGGAGTCAAACAAGGACGTGTTCCCACGACCCAGTGGTAACCTCACCGACAGCGAGAAGGAAATCCAACAGCTACGCGGCGGCAGCAACACTGTTGCCGGAGCCGGTACCCGTTATGAGGGACGTCGCACTCCCCGCCTTAAACGCAACGGAACCAACAGCCGCAGCGTGGCCTCGGTAGCTTGCAGCAGCGAGAAAAACCTGGACTCGCTGTACCTCCGCGTAGCGAACCAACCCAAATCCGCCGATTCCCAGTCCCAATTTGCTCAACTCAAGCTCACGCCCAAGGTGCTCAACGGCAAGTCCGCGGCCGCAGCTGCCACGGCCAAACTGGACAAGGTGCTCAACATGGACCAGTTGGACAAACTGCCCTCCAACGGGGACTACATTCAGCTGCACAAGCCGATGCAACACAACCCGCAACACCAGCAGCAGAATCCGTTCCACCATCATCACCACCACAAGATTCTGGTGAAGAGCGGAAGCGGCGGAAGTGGCCACTCGGCCAGCAGTGTCCTCAACGGGGGACACTACCATAAGACTGTCAACAACGTTAGCTATAGTAACTCCACCGCCGCCGCCGCCAAGACGACCACGAACGGAAGTGCAAACCTGCGAACCTCGGCCACGACGGCCGTCCGGCAGACTCTGCTGGCCATCACCGACAGCTACAGTTCGGAGGCGGTCAGCGTGCAAAAGGGCGACGTGGTCACACTGCTCGCCTGCAAAGAGTACCAGGAAAAGGGACTGAAAAACTACAAACAGTGGTTTTTTGTGCGCACCCGAGACGGTCACGAAGGTTACATTCCGGCGGAGGCGGCCGGGCATGGGTTTTTGTAACCCGTTAATCGTAACGATATGTAAATAGTTAGTTGATGTTCTCGTGCAAAAAAAAGCTAGACGCGTTATTTGTTCATAACCAAATGATATTTAAACTATCGTGTGTAGAATAAAAAGTTTAAAACATTTAAAACTGCTGCATTACTCTGATGACACTCTTATGGCCTGGGCTTAACACAACCATCTTCGTCTAAGACAAATTCGGTACCAAAATCACAAGGTGTGAACTTTTCAAACTTTTTGCCGTTTTTCAGAAGGCACGTACAGTAACCGAACGCAAACCCTTCAGCTGCAGCATGTTTTTCATCCATCACTTTTTTGGTTGGACACTGCAAATATCCACAATACTTGGTATCTCTCTGATCGCCGAGAGTTTGGAGATTAAATATGGTTAGTAAAACGATGGAAACTGTAAAATAAATTTGAAATTATTATACTTTTTTATATTCGTAAAACAAATAGGGAATTCCACCAAATAAATACATTTTATTTTGCACTTTTGCAACAAGTTCTTACTATACCACGTATAACTTAACAGTTCTGTATTGAAACGCTTTGATTTAAATAGGGTAAGAAATGGTAGCAAACAAATGTTTAACCAACTGAGCTAATGTTAGAATTGTACAACAAGGTTGTTCTTGAGCAATTAAATGCCTAATAGAGAAACGGTTGTACCGGTTGTACCCCACCTTCTCCGATATCAATGTTGGTATGGGTATTCGTCCAAATGTACGGAGAAAAGCAACTGTTTCAGTTCAGGACCGTCCATAAACCTCGTGGTCATTCTTTATTTTTCAATCTTGGATTTCAGGAAAATTCGGATGTGATTGTTGAAAATATCTCGTAATTAACCCTCTATAACCCAACCCCGTCTCTAGATCTTTAAAAAGCATTGGAAAGAAAAACTCTTAAAATTTTAGAAAATTTATGGGTTGGAAGTTTTACTTGTTTTATGTGACTTTGCCAATGTTTTTAAAACTGTCATTATTTAGGGGTCAAGTTTGGCTATTTTTTACTAACATTTCCTATATTTTAAGTAAATAGAAGTATGCAGTAATTTTTATAGTGTCCCAGACTATGCCTCTACGCATTTTTTACAATTTTAATGATGATGGTGCCATTTTAAAGCAGAAAATGTGAAAAACAAGCAAAAAATTGAAAAGTGACTTAAGGGGTTACATACATGTAGAAAATCACAAAATTTCATTTTACAGAAAATTTATTAAATCCACATAAAAGATGGTTTTCCATCACTCCTGAAAGTTTCATGAAGATATTTTATGATTTAACTGAGTTAGAGACGATTTAAGCTCAGAATTTTGCCATGCGTAAAGCAAACTGTCTAACTTTCTGAGCGTTTTTTCTTGAACACCAATTTGATTTACGGGTGCCACGATATCTCGAGATGGGATGGGCCAAATTGGCTGAAATTTTTATGTGAAGATTCCCAAGACATGTCCCGTGTGCATGACGAAGCCCGATTTTGAAATTTTGAATTTTCAAAAAATACAAAAATCAAAAACTGTCGATTTTTTATATGAAAAACAGAAAAATATTTTTATCTTTTTTATAAATAAACTTTTTGAAAATCGGCCTTCGTCATGCACACGGGACCGGTTTAATGAGTCTTCACCAAAATTTTGAGCCGATTTGGTCGAAGCAATGTTGAGATATCGTGGCACCCGTTTTCTAAAACTGCTAACTTCAAATAGCTATATCTCGACAATGATTCAACCAAATGTCTTCAAATTTGTTTTGTTATTAGATGAAAATGTATATTTTAATGCCCCGAAAACAGATTTTGAAAAAGTTTAATTGTGTGCTCAAACCAACCTCTGACATTTTTGCCGATTTACATGTATGTTACCCCTTAAAAACATGAAAAAAAAATTAGGAAGTTAGTTACTACGCTGATGTTTTTTTCCAAAACTATCCTCAGTGAGGAAAACAAAACACTGGAAAAAATACACACATTTTTTATAAGGCTTTCTGTTTTTAAGGTTTTACAGTCAAATTTGAAAATTATCGTATGATTGTTTTTTTTGGCTCAGTATTTAGCTGGAATATATTTGTGAAAAATGGCTTATGCGTCAAAATTTAGAATATTTAGATAATTTTACATAAAAGTCTCCATATTGACAATAACATTTTTTTATTAGGTCCTATAAACATATGAAACACAATAGCTTATGCGTAATTCTCTACCAACTCACACGAAATCGGGAAAAGTTGCCCCGACCCCTCTTCGATTTGCGTGAAACTTTGTCCTAAGGGGTTACTTTTGTCCCTGATCACGAATCCAAGGTCCGTTTTTTGATATCTCGTGACGGAGGGGCGATACGACCCCTTTCATTTTTGAACATGCGGTGTTTTGCAATAATTTGCAGCCTGAAACGGTGATCATATAGAAATTTGGTGTCAAAGGGACTTTTATGTAAAGTTGATGGCGTACTCAGAATTTTGAAAAAACGGCTGCAAATTGCTGAAAATCACCTCTTTTTTCGCATGTTCAAAAATGAAAGGGGTCGTACCGCCTCGAGATATCAAAAAACGGACCTCGGATTCAACTAATGCAAAAGATATGAAGCCTACTCATACTCAGCGGAATTTGAAAAATATTTGAAAATCTTGAAAATCCTTTGTTAAAATTACAGAAACTAGGTACATCTATCTATCTTCTATATACACGGAGAGACCGTGCCCAGAAATTTTAACAATTAAAATTGTTAAACTTTCGTAAATTTTAACAAAAACGTACTTGTCACTGCCAATTTTCAGTTAAATCAACCAAAATTTAGTATTAATTTAATAACCTGTTTGTTGAAAATGCTAAAGGCAAAAAGCTAACAGATTTCCCGAACTCGAATGAACGTGCTCGACTGTTAGCTTTGGTTTTAGGAAAATCAAAAATTTTGTTGGTTGAATATAATTTACATTTGGTTGAATATTTAAAAGATGAACTTGGGTTTGTTTACGTCCGTCATTTGAAGTCAGGATTCGATCGAGAGCGGTCGATTTGTTGAGTTTGTGTTGTTAATTATGAAGTGAGAGGATGTGAAAGGTGAAAATTACACTATTTAGCTAATGTTGAAGTGGCAAATCAAAGTGTTGCAACTGGGGAAATGGAATTGGTGAGTAGGTTTGTTGATGTTTTCTTTGTAGGTGATAAACTAAAAATAAAATACTTAACATATGAAAACTATATATTTTTGGTGCCCAAAATTCCTGCTGAATCGAATGGTGTACTTATCTCAATTGCAAATTTTTCGAACAGTTTTTATTTTAATAATATTCTAGACACATTTTGTGCACCTAATCAATCAATACTTTTATCATAAATAATAATTTTATTGCTTAAAAATTGAGTTTTCCTGAGCTCCCATATTCAAATACATGGAAGCTGTCATTTCTAACACCATTGGCCACCTAGCGGCCATTTCAAACTGGATACGTCTATAGTAGGGTGGTCCAAATCCGGACTTTTTTGGGGCTACCCCCTGAAATCAAAGATTGACCCATCACTAAGCTAAATTCCAAATTTGAGCTCATTCTGATCACGGGAACCCCTCCCTCCAATCGCTTAAAGTTTGTATGGGAAAAATCGTAAAAAGGTATGGAGAAAGGCAACTGTTTTACTTTTATACCTGTGGAAGGCGCCATAATTATCCGATTCTTACCATTTCTCAAATGTAGAACCTTCATTAAGTTTAGAACAACTCTCCCGAAGACACCATATTTTTAGGATTTTTTCCCGCGAAGTTATTAGAGCCCAAAACTGACCCTTTTTGCGCGGCCAGCTGTAAGGGGTTACCTAACAACGATGTTTCTTTCCAATTCGTACACGCACGTGCTCTCTCTCAGGTTCAAACTCTCTCACGAGCTTGCTCGCCTGCCTGCCTGCCTGCCTGCCCGCCCTACCAACAAGCGCGCGCTGTTTCTCTGCTTGGACTTTTGTCGTCGTCGTCGTTTTCGTTTGCTATCCGCTGTGCTGCGTTCTTGACATGTTCATTATAATGTTGAACTAAAATACCAGGTTTGTTTTGATATATAAATTTAATGTAAAATGTGATCAACAAAATATATCATATTATAAGAGCGTGTGAGAGAGAATACAAATTTGATGAATTAGTTCATCCATGAATCGTCATCTGTTCTGATCCAAACCTTATTGCAAACGTTTTGGATTTTAATTTATCTGCTTTTGTTACAAGAAATACCATGCAGTTTTTTTTAGATAAAAAAGGAAGGAATTTTCTTTAGATTTTTTTTAAACTGAATCCAAATGAGTACAGTCATCCCACATATTCGGAACGGTTTCCAGATCGGTCAATGATCAAAAAATCATAGCAAATCGATAATTGAAATTAATGATTTGCTTTTACCTTCATTTGAAAGCTTTTCTTGGGATCTTTCGAATGCTGTATCAAACTTCTGCAAATTTTAACTTTTATATGAAGTTTTTGAAGAATTACGTTGACCCTTGAAATCCACAAATTCGGAACACTTTTTTCTTACGAATGTAAACAAACTTTGGATCTCTACAGGAGTACATATTTATTACTAAATAATGACTTCACACACTGAAACGAATGAAACTCAAGCTTAGTGATGTTTTGTACATGGTTTGATAACTTTTTATGTGAAAATATCAGTTAAATTCAGGTGTTCCACAATTGTGGGAGGCACAATAACATCCCACAATTATGAAACAGGCCATTTGGAGGCAGTGTTTTGCTGCTCTGGACAAAATAGTCTTCAAATGAAGTTTTTTGTTCAAAAAGTCCTACTTTTACTAGTTAAATAGCAAGATAATGTCCAAATTAAGGTTCTAAAAATAGTATGGTCGACAGAAAAGCTAATTTTGACATGCTATTGACAAATTACCACAAAAGTGTTCCGAATTTGTGGGTGTTCCGAATATGTGGGATGGCTGTATCTTAAAGGAAGGCCGCAACTGCAAGATCTGAAGGTAGTTAACGATTGTGCAGAAAGAGTTGTTTCCTGAATCGAAAAATTTACAGGTAAACTGACAAAAAATGATAAACAGTTGCAATATTTGTTGCAGGTGGTCTAGGAACACAGAAAGAAATTTTCAGAAAGAATAAAAAAAATTAAATTTTAGAGAGTATGAATGAAAATTTGCAGCAATAATTGTAAAATTGCCTTGATTTGTACTAAGTATATTTTTGTTAAAGCAAACTACCTAAAGGAACAACATTTATATTACCTGAAGATTTTTTTTAAATAATTGAATCATTATCATGTTTCTTTAGCATATATGAAAAACTGCGTGTAATGCTTGGAAAAACAAACAAACCCTGTTCTCATGACATTTGCTGTAATTTTTTAATCGAGCCTAAGCTGTCTTTTCTTTAAACTATTTTTTTCAGTGCAGTTTTTTTTTAATTTTTGTCATAATTTAAGAATTTATATGCTAAATATACCTCAAAACAATCCTGCTCCTGAATCCTGAAAATTATAATAAACATGCCAGAAACGCAGCGCAGCGGATAGCAAACGAAAACGACGACGAGAAAAGTCCAAGCAGAGAAACAGCGCGCGCTTGTTGGTAAGCAGGCAGGCAGGCAAGCAAACTCGTGAGAGTTTGAACCTGAGAGAGAGCACGTGCGTGTACGAATTGGAAATAAACATCGTTGTTAGGTAACCCCTTACAGCTGGCCGCGCAAAAAGGGTCAGTTTTGGGCGCTAATCACTCCGCGGGAAAAAATCCTAAAAATATGGTGTCTTCGGGAGAGTTGTTCTAAATTTAATGAAGGTTCTACATTTGAGAAATGGTAAGAATCGGATAATTATGGCGCCTTCCACAGGTAAAAAAGTAAAACAGTTGCTTTTCTCCATACATTTTGACGATTTTTCCCATACAAACTTTAAGCGATTGGAGGGAGGGGTTCCCGTGGTCAGAATGAGCTCAAATTTGGAATTTAGCCTAGTGATGGGTCAATCTTTGATTTCAGGGGGTAGCCCCAAAAAAGTCCGGATTTGGACCACCCTAGTCTATAGGAATGTTTGATGGAACGAGAGGGCAATAGAAGGGAAAGGCGGGCCGACTCTTCACGGATAAAGCAGCCCGGGCAAATTTAACAAAATGTTGGTTAATCCAAGTAAGTATGGGTTTATTTTTTCACAATAATTTATCTAATGTGATTCTTATTAGAAAACTGAATCATTAAAAAGCTTCGTGCTTACGACGGATAAAATCTTAATGAACCATTTTTTTTTTTCAGAATCATCAATAATAAAATACATAGAAATGCGTACATATGACAACATAAAAAATAGAGATGAAGTAAAATATTAAAAAATAAAAATATATAAAAGAAGATAATTATTATCTTGAAAGTTTTGTTGCAATACGACTGCTCAATAAACTGGTAAGTAAAACTAAAAATATTTTTTTTTCAGGAATCGGAGTACTTTGAATAAATTGAATCAAATGCAATGAAAGTTTGCTGCCAAAAGTAATTGTTAAATTAATGCAACCTTGGTAAGTAGCATTATTGATATTTCTTCTTTCCTCAATATAATTACATTTATTTACGTTCCTTTTTTCAGTTTATAGCCGAAATTAAGAATTTTGTATTAAAATACTAATACATTTCACATGTCTATATGCAGCAAAAGGTTCACCTTAGTGAAAATTCTGTGTCCAACCACAAGGAAAATAACTAAACCTGAGACCATTGTAGATGATGATGACTTATCGGATGATTTCACAGTGATGGTAAGTGGATACAACACTTAATTTTATACAACATAATAAAAATATAAGCTTAAAACTTGGTGAAAATTTTGCTCGGTTTATATTTTCAATGAATTCACGAGAAATTAAACATCTTTTTTAAATATGTTTAACAAAATTTTAAAATGTTTTTTTTTAGATTTATGCAACGTAATTTTTTTTAAACATTAATCAAACTTTACATGTTTTATAATAACAGTTAATAAAAATTTTGTTTTTATGCTTTTTAACAGTAATTTAATAACTTCATGCTAAAAAAACAAATTAGTACAAAACGTTAAATTTTTAGGCAGAATAAATGCGAAAATAAAAACACTCAGCATTAATTTGTGAGGCATTATTACAAAATTTACCGCAAATTCAATAAAAATATTGCTAACAACAGCTAGTTATTGACTACATGTACGAATATTTTTCTGTATTCAAGTAAGACAATAGTTAAAATATAGCTAGAAATTCGGCCCAGCCCAGATAATAAAAAAATATATATCAACACTTACATAAATAATGTCTAATTAAGAAATGTTTTGTTATAAACCACTAATAATTTGCTGCATGCAAAAATATTTCGGTTGATTCAACGAAAAAAAATTGTTGAAAAATAGTTGAAAAACATTTCCCAGCCTGTTTTTAACATAATATTCCACAATATTTCAGCTGAAAACAAGAAATTTTTAGTTAATTTTCTGAAAAAAAAATATTCTAGCAGTCGACTGCTAGAATTTTTTTCGGCCATTTAACCAAAAAAAATGGCAATTCCAAGTATTTTTTTAGTTAATTTTTATTACCGGTGGTCAGCAATTTCGGGTTAACAAAATCAACAATCGATTGTTGAAAAAAAGCTGTGTAAAAAATTAACCCATACTTTTAGTTAAATTAACCAAGATTTTCTTAGATTTGCCCCTGCCGGTCTCTCCGTGTATATAAAAAAAATGCAACGGTTTTGTTCGAACGCGAATCAGTTCAATACGGAGCGCTCTTTGTTGCATTGGGTTCGTATAAGCCCAAGGAAGGTTCTTACGCCAAAAAGTGGCAACTTTGACCACTCTGGAACCGATTTCGGAAAATCTGCAGATTGTATGGA
This sequence comes from Culex quinquefasciatus, assembly GCF_015732765.1. Classification (NCBI taxonomy): domain Eukaryota; kingdom Metazoa; phylum Arthropoda; class Insecta; order Diptera; family Culicidae; genus Culex; species Culex quinquefasciatus. Next base: position 196,368,074 of record NC_051863.1, read on the forward strand.
AAAAGTTGCGTAAAATCAAATTTTGATCATAGGAGGCTGAACAAGGAAAAAGCTAAAAACGTCAACAAGCGAAAACAGGAAAAGACGAAGTTTTTCGGGCAAGGCTTGTATTTTATAAAATTCATATTTCCACGGGAACCATCAAGCCAAAACAAAATATTTCGAGGCGACCACCGATGCATATATTTTATTTAAATACTTTTAATTGTGACTTGAAATTAAAAAAATGTCTAGTTTTTATTTCGCCGATAAAATAACCAATAGAACAATAATTCTCAGAACATTCTCCTCAACCCGCTCCCCAGGAAACGACCCAAACACGTTGCCACACCATAATAATAACGCAACGACAACGGTCTCCCGCTGGATCGATGGTGTGTTTCCAGCAAATTCCTAACCATTTCTTCCCCCTCCAACCAGAAAACCCCAACTGTGTGGTGTGTGTTATCCTTTCTTTCAGTTCAGCAGTTCGAATCAAGCGTGCCAGACCGGACTCAATTCATTAACGTCCGCTCGAGTGGAAAATTCAAATAAAATATATTTGCATACTAGGTTGAGTGGGTTGGGCGGTCTCCATTGTTTTGCTCGGACAGGACATTCTCTCCCAAGGGGTGCGGAATCATTTTCTTTCATCAAAGGGCCGTCTTTTCATTGAGCAAATATTCTCATTGTGCGGAAGACAGGTGGGTGTGAGACTAGGTACATCAGTCATCTTATTCTCAAGAGATCCAATTATTCATCTTTATCAGGTGGACGCTGTCTCAAGTGAGAGATAATTGCTTTATTTGACTTAGCTACTCCCTAAGAATTGGTACAATGGGACCGAAAAAGGCGGCGGAACGTCAACCGGTGGAGCGGGTCCACCCGAGCATGGAGCCCGTCGTTCGGGATGGCAAAATGTAAGAATTTGAAAATGTCGTTTGATGTATGTGTCTGTTGACGTGGGATGATTTCAGTCGCGAACAGATCGAGTTGGAGAGCAAGGTGCGCCAAGAGTATCAGAAGAAGTGGGGCTTCATCAACCAGCCTAGGATGACCGAATATTTCGATTTGAAGAAGAACAACCAACGGCTGAAGGAGCTGCATCAGCAGCGTAGCGAGAAGATCAACATGCACGAATACGACGGCCACGGAGAGTCGTTTTTCGTTTCGCGCCAGATGTTCAAAACTCTTTTGGACACGTGCCGGTGTGGCCGCAAGAAGGTGACCAACTCGCACGCGCTAAAGTGTCTGCAGAAGTCGAAAAGTACGTACGAAAAGACGGACGACGAGGAGGAAGACGAGGAAGGGGATGCTAAGAAGGTTGAGACTGCAGACACGGCCAGCGATAAGAGCACCAATTACATCCCGAAGGTTCCTCCGGTGAGCTCGGGTAGGTATCGAGCAAGACTTGAGTAAGATATTTAATATTGATGCTTGGATCTTTTCGCCAGGAATGTACGGTTGGCCCCAGAATCGCTTCGTCGCAATGGAGAAAACGACGTACTACATCTCGCCGCGGTACACCATGCCCGGACACCCGATCGTCGATTCCCACCCGTACAGCGCCATCATCCTAGGCTGAAGGGACGTTCTCACACTTTCTATCGACAAACAGAATCAAGAATCTTTTTTTCCGCTTTTCACACGATCACAAGTTGGCTTTATCTCAAGTGTGGTGAAATTTAAGAATTTGAACAATAGAAAAAATTGGTGTGTGTCCTACCTTAACCCTGCTGTATCAAGCGGCCCATTCCATCCGAAATGATCTTCAGGTCCTTGAGATCCTTGTTGACCGTCTCCACGAGGAAGGCCATCGCCTTCTGCTGCATCGTCAGGAAGCTCTTCATCTCTTCGGAGGAATCTGAAAAAAGTGGAAAAAGGTAAAGGTGGTTATGTTAGAAGCATGGCCAAAATTACAAAGAACTAATGGAACTAGAAATTTTCTTGAACACATCGTTAGCCTTTTTTTCAAAACATTTTTCGCGGCAATAGATCTTTGAACGCCAAACAGTTATTAGCTCATGGTTATTGAGGTTAACCTCCTCGACGTATATTTTAAAAATGTTTCTTACCCATATACAATTCACTGTAACATGGAAGATTTAAGAGCTGAATATTTAAGAGCTAAAAGCTTGCTGTACAGTTTGTAACCTTTGTTAAACAGCGAGTTCTGTGACTCTGTAACCGTTGATTTTTGCTGATTCAAATATGTACTCCGATGCCTCCCCCCCTTCGTTGATGGGTAAAATTGTCATCCTGTGTATCAAGTAATGATAGGCTTCCACTTTCTGTTGGAAAGAATGGTTTGACGTGGCGAAAATTGTTCTTCTGATGTTTGTTGATTTCCTATAGATCTCAAAGGCAAACGAAGAGGTGTTCTTTTAAGATCAGGATGAAGTTAAGAAAGGTGAATCCCGTTTGATAATTTAAAATACGCCATCTACGTATCTCCACCAACGTTACGGCAATAGGTTTTTGGTCTGTAGCTCAAGTATATGTCACTCAGGAACGGTGCCAGTGGGTTACCCATCGGAGATCCCAACTTTTGTTGGTAGATGCCATCCCTGAACTGGAAGTAGCTTTTTTTCATGCATAATGTTGTGAATTTCATGTACTGGATCGATTACTGTCTCCATGGTTCTCCCACGTGTCGTGATTCCAGCCATTTCCGTAAAGATTTAATTGCGTTGTTAACCGATATGCTTGAAAATAATGATTTGAGGTCTCATCTCTTGAAGTTCCTTAGTACACCTGCGAACTGATGACTGAACGGCTCGGGAAGGGTTTCGGCATACCGATGCCTCTGTGCTCTTTTGTACTAAGCTTGCTGGTTTTCCTACCTAGTTAGCATAAGAGAGCACAGAGACATCGATACTCTTGAATTCCTCGACGAGCAATTTTGCAATCCTATGAGTTGGGGCATCCATTGCTACAATTATTTCTCGCATCTCGTTGCCTGGTAGAGTTGGGTTTGGTACTCCAACATCTACAGCTGTTTCTGATAAGACCACGCCGTGGCCTACTTCCATATTTCCAGGTCATCGCTGAACCATGGTCAGTACCGTTCCTCGAGTTCCGATTTTCCTCAGAACACTTATCAATTTAGTCCGGTCAATAGTTTTGTAGGTTCGCTTTAGCAACGGGAGATTCAGTGCTGACTCACAGGAATGATATTTTTGAAAACCAGTTTGTTCTTTCAGCAGCACACCCAGTTCGGTCAATGAACGCGATCGGTTGTTCCTTCACGATCGTCTCCATGACCTTCTCGTGCAGATAAAGCTTTAAGGACAAAATTCTTCGTTAAAAAGATTACATTCAGGCTTACCCTTATCCAGCGTGTACTCGTTGATGCCACCGGCGTGGGCCCACTGGTTGCGCTGCATCCGCATCTGCGACAGCAGCTCGCTCAGCTTGCCCTTGAACTGGGTGGGCGTGGAAACCAGCGCGTGCATGTTCTCCAGCTTGCTGCGGATCTGCTCCTCCTCCGGAGACAGCGCCAGTCCCATCTTACGCGTACTTTCCTGCTTCACAATCACCTTCAGTATGCGGTGGCTCAGCTCTGCAAACTTGCGCCGATGTTCCATGATTTTTGCGGTTGTGTTGGTGTGGCGCTGCTTCAGCTGTTCGATTTCTTTTTCTACCTTGGCCAGATAGCCCACGTGCAGGTCGGTTTCGTTTTCCTGGCACTTGATGCGCCACTTGAGCTCCTGGAAGCCGATCATCGGCACCGGGATGAACCGCTTAGGATCGGGGTTGTCAATTTTGGCCTGCTGCCACATTCGTGGATCGATTCCTTTCGGTGGGTTTTCCAGGTACTCTTTAAGCTGGTCTTCTTCTGGTAAAACCAGCGCCACTATGGATTCAACCCCCAGCGTTCCCGCTTGCTGTTTGGGATTCGGCTGGTTGAGGTAGCTGGCCACTTCCGTAGCAAGGATGCGTTTGGTTTCATTGGAGGTGACCGACTTTTCCTCCACGTAGATTATAATCTGGCATTTGTTATCTCCAACGGATTTGATGCTTTCCACGTTGATCAAAATGTTCGGTTTGTTGCCAAAGATTTGATTCAAACTGGTGATGAATTGCTGCTGTTGGTCCTTCAACTGGCCAGCGGATTTGTTCGTCGTTAGCCCAACCAGCCCGACCTTGTTCTCCTTGCCCGGTAGCTTCGTGTAACCCATGGTTTTGAACCGGCACAGATAATTGTTCGGTGTAATGTCCACCGGTGCGTTTGACTGCGAGTAGAACGCCTTTCCGGTTCCCAGCATGGCCTGCAAGTAGTTCCACTTGGCAATGACCGTATCGCGTTCATCGCCAAAGATCGACACATTGAAGATGGACTGCGCGAACGCTTCTTCCGGCGTTGGAACCGGTGCTTGCTGCTGTTGCTGCTGCTGCTGCTGTTGGCCAAAAGGTTGCTGGCCAAATGACAACCCGGTGTTCTGCGGTTGCTGCTGCTGCTGTTGCCCAAAGGCACCCGTACCAAAGCTCGATCCAAATCCGCCGAAAGCCGAGCTCGTGTTGGTATTCGTCTGCCCGAACAACGACGGAGCCGAACTCGTCGTGGTGGTGCCAAATCCACCAAATCCTCCAAAAGCCGGTGCGCTCGTCGTCGCAGTCGTACCGAACGCTCCCGCTGCCGTCGCCGTACCGCCACCAAATCCGAATGCCGGCGCGGCAGTGGGAGCCGTATTGGTTCCAAAGTTAAACGCCGACGTACTGGCCGCTACCGGTGCCGTGGTCGCTCCTCCGAAACCTCCGAATCCCGTGTTGGTCGTAGTGTTGACCTGGCCACCAAACAGCGACGGAGCGGAACTGGTCACGGTCGCGGTACTGCCGAACGCCGGGGTCGCCGTCTGGCCTCCGAAGGAGAAGTTTCCAAAAGCGGCTGGAGAAGAGAGCAAAACAGAACTGAATAAGTCAAGCGGTAGAACGAACGGACTCACGTGCGTAGCGTGATTTCATTGTGCTTGCGTTGCTGGCCACATGGCAGCACAAATTGACCGATGGGCAAGGGAGTCGCCTTACAAGTAATTCGATTATAGAAGTGCATGTTCTGGCTGGCTTTCTTTTGTTTTGTGAGCCACTACTTGCACATTTACTTATAGGAAGTTGTTTTGTTTTGGTTGTTTTGTTGTGCAGCTTTTAGTGAAAACAGTGGTAAGAATTTCTTTTTTTAATAACTCAAACACATTTCAGAATTCAAAAGAAGAACAACATGAAAGTCCAAAAATAAATTGCCAAAACCTTACAAAACTATGCTAAGGGCGATTATTTTTCCGAGAACGTCGGATTAGTTCTTTCATAATCCCGTCAAAGCAGAGCAAACCAACCGCCGACAAAGCAAAGCAACGATCAATTCCCCCGCCCAAGCCCGCGAGGTCTCGCTTTTCCAAAATCAATAGTCGCGCCCTATTTCCCAAATCGTAGCCGTAGTCCTCGCACACCTGTCCCCATATGGCCGCCAACACCACCACAGGAAACTTGGTGCACTGCGGCTGCCACGGCGGAAACTCGTGCGCCGCACATTACCCACAGACTGCAGTCGGGGTGACCCTAATTGAATTAAAATCAGCGCCTCAAAGCGAAACCCGCGAAAAACACACACAATCCGTTCGTTGGCCAAACCCGGGAATGGTCAGTCGTCAGTCGTTGTTGGCACGGTCGGTCGGTCGGTCTCCGGGGCAGAACTACGATTCTCTACAAGGAAGACTTTCCCCAGAAATCAGTGATATGTGTCAAAGGTTCATGTTGGCAGGGCGAGAATCGATTGGGATTTGAGGCGGTTCTACGCAAAATCCGCTGTTAATTAGCTGTGTGATTGAAGGATTACTGAAGCCGCTCGTTTGTGTCTGAACCAAGTCATCAAATCTGTGCTTTTGTTACTACACTTTGCTGTGATGGAACATTGTGAATTTCGACGAGGGGTGAAGGAGTGTTTTTAATTGGTAAATCCCACAGATAGAGCAAGTGCCTAAATAGTTTTGTGCACATGTTAAAGAAATTAATCCTCATTTTCTGTTTCGTTGATTATCAAAGCCATGTTTATCAAATCGGCCCGTTTTCTTGCCGACAAAGGTCAGATAGTATTTCCCGGACCGCCAACTCGGTCAGCCTTTTCGTTCTCGTACATCCCAACGACCGCCCTCTCCACGACCAGTACATCCACGACGGTGGCCCCTCCTGAACCGGAATCATTGGACGTTAACGAGGACTCCAATTATCTCACCGGTAGTTTAAATGAATGAATTCTTAAGCAACCTAAACTCATCGTTTTTGCTTCCCTCCTCTCAGACATGTGGCGCAGTAAATCTCCGACCAGTTCGGACATGCTGTCTTACAAAATTCAGATGTTCTACATCTACATCACGGTCACCATTACATCCGTCCTGGTGCTCTTCATGCTGGGAGTTTTTGCGTACATGTGCTATAAGAGGTACCTTATTTGATTTTTTTATTAATTAAAGTAATTATCACTACAATATATTTTATTCTACAAAAAAAAATCTTTAATTTTTAGGAAAGGATTCCAGAGCATCGACAACCAGGCAGATATTGAACAGGCTAGAAGACAGAGTAGTCGGAGGGCCCGAAGCCAGTCGCGGAACTACTCGAAGGAGATCGAGGCCCAGGACAGTCCGGGACGGACGTTACTCCGCTGAGCGGCATTTTTTTAAAAAAAGATTATAGATTGATATTTTGTGCTATTGAGTATTTTTAAACAGTGTTATATTTTATAAATATTGTATTAAAACTAAAATTCTACAGTAAAATTACAAAAATTGGAATATTTTTGTATTTTCATCAAACGATCAAAACAAACAATCCGAAACATAACCCAAAAGATTGCACTTACGTTTGGCCGGAGTGCTTGTCGACCCGAGGCCACCGGCTGCGGTCGGGTTGCCAAAATTGAACGACATTGTCGACGTTTTCCAAATGGGGCGATAAAAAACAACTAGCGCACCAATTTACTCTTGAATTTAGCCGATTAACTCGAAAAGTTAAACAGAAACACTCCGGCGCGCCACCAAAACTCGCGAAACCCAACAAGATTTTGTTTACAAAAGCGCGAAACGTCAAAATCGGTTGATGATCCCGAGCAAAATGAAGTTGCTTGGAATTTTTAACGAAAGAATTGATGCAATCGCCAAGGTTCATGGATTAATACAGGTCTGTCGAATTTCACTCAGAAACTAGTGAGTTTTGGAAAGAGGGATGCTGAAGGCAGCCATCTTGGGGGTTGAGATTAATATCACGCGCCAAATGCACACAGTAAAAACAAAAATATTTTTTTCATTTATATTTGAGCGAGTTGTGGCGCTATAACCACGGCAAATAGTGTCCAGGGCATTCGCGGAAATTCGATGTCCCATCCTCGAGGCTCCCAACGATTAATTGCCCAAACAAACAGGAACGTGAGCGGGGATCCCCACGTTTCTTCCTCCCCTGTAGATTCAGAAATGAATTGCTGTGTGAACACTCGTGCTCATACTCAATCCAATTCAACGAATCATCTTTGCGGTTAACTTTACGCAGTTGGCCTGGCCGCTTCGACGTTTGTGATGTTTCAATGCATGTTAATGCAATGGCGCACTGCAAATGTTGATAATGACAAGAAGATGCTAGGCGTCAATCAACCTAAGGCATTCTCCAGGATGCCCTCGAAAGACTGGCTGCGCTAGGGTTAGATTAGATTAGATTAGATTAGAAATATTTTTTTCATTTATATTTAATTTTTTTCATAACATACATTCTGATTTACTGTAATAAAAGTCAAAATACACAGTACTTCAATTAAATGTTTCATGTGATAAAAGTACAACTTTAAATGAAGTCATCGGCCGGATGTGTACTTTAGGATTCCAACTTTTGCAGTTTATTTTGCTCATCAATTGAGAAAAAATCATCTCAAAACATACACTACCTTTTAAACTTTTTACGAGGAAAAAATAATCAGTTTCTTTCCATTTTATGCCAGAAGTTTTTGTACTTTTTTACAGTGCGCAGTTGATTTGCTTTGGTTCCGTAATGAACAGCTGAGTACTATTGTTAATTTGATTTGGTTAACCGCGGTGGAAACTGTCAAAAATCCACCAAAGCATCTACCGGTGGATAATTTTCTACCACAGTTTTTTGTGCGATCAATGTGGTAGATGCTTTGGTGGATTTTTGACAGTTCGAATTATTTCAAGAAAATCCATCGCGATTAACCAAATCAAATTAACAATAGTACTCTGTTCTTTTGTTCTGACTTTGTTTTGTCGCCCCCCTGGTTTTGGAACATTAAATTTTCTCGAGTTTTTTTTTCAAAAGTCCAACAAATACAATTTTCAATTTTTGCTTGTTGAGTGTTGAATACACCCTTAATTCAAGGTGGTTTCAAAAACACCCGAAGTGCCAAAATTCAAATTTTATATTTCGACGGTAACATTTCAAAAGGCATCATGTAAATTTTGACACTTTCTGGGTTATTGCATATTCTGAAAGTACTCCTAATAAGCTTCCTCTTCACCAAAAATGAGCAAAAGTTACTTCAGTAAAGTCTGTTTAATCATGATTTTAAATAAAGTAACATAAACAAAATCTCTGCCGCCAGCAGTCCCTGTTTATAAAGCCCTGTCAATCTGTCAAACAAAAGACTGCATGCACCTAGTGAGGAAAAAAAAGCAACATGAACAAAGCCATGTACATTCGGCGAAGAAAAACGAATCATAACAAACTGCTCCCCTCAATGACAGCAGGGTGATATAGACGTTGGTGATTTCAAAAGAAGTTATGTTTGTTTTTCTCAAATAAAATTACGGAAATAATGTTTTATTGAATTTGGAAGATCAAGTATCAATAAAAGCAACGTTTTCCATCGTTTGTTATCATTAGAACAACTTATTTAGCTTTTATATTAAAATGGGAATTGAAAATGGATGCTCAACATTCTAATGCGTTTTTCTCAAAACGCATGGTTTGTACATGATGCTTTTTGAAATGTTGGTGTCGATTTATTGGACCTTTAAAAAATCTAGATTTCTAAGGTTAACTTCTCCAGTCCAGTGGAAATTATTCAAACGTTGGTGAGTTTCTCCCGTTAGTGAGTGAAAAGAAAATTTTCAAAACTCGTTCATGAGCAGTTTTTATTTGGTGAAATTTCAGAGAAAAGAACCTAGAATTTAGTCCTAATGCCCTATGTTGATTTTAGCTACTTGACAGCTCGTTCCAAGGGGACCATAAAAAAATGTTTGCATTAAAATGAAAAAAAAAAGAGATCTGAAATGGTTTTTAATCGTGTTTTACCGTTGTACACAAAAAATGGCATAGAGCTTCAATATTGTACGATCAGTTCCTAGCTGGACTCGGTCACTGGAAACAACCGGCGACTCATCAGTGACCGACGAAATAGGCGGTGGGTCAGATGCGGGCATAAAAATGTCAAAATCTCTTCCCCCTCACTTCGTCTCACCATCCAGCTGATGGCGGCATCGAGCCAGAATTAGGGGTGATCATGTGATTGAAAATGAAAGTTTTTTCAAGAAAAATAATATTTTTCCGACCGAATAAAAAAATTGCGAGCATGTTCAAACAATTCTGGAGTTTTTTTTTAAAGGTCCAATAAACCAAATTTTCAGTTTTTGCTTTTTGGGTGTTTTTTAATACCCCTGACTCAAGGCGGTTTCAAAAACATCCAAAATGCAAAAACTGACAATTGGGTCCTAAAATTAAGCTTAAATTTGTGATATTATTGTTCACAACGATAAAGCTTATTTTTCTGAATACAATAACCCTTTGAACGACCGCAAAGGATTTAAAATTGATTTTTAATTCAATTTTTTAAAAATTAACTTCACGGCCCTTCTTGACAGAAAAGGTCCTACTTGACAGCTCGTTCCAAGGAGACCATAGTTGATCCATCGAAAAAATGTTGTCTTGACAATATTTTTTTTGCGTTAAAATAGAAAAAAGTGATCAGAAATGGTTTTTAATCGTGTTTTTTACCGTTGTACATAAAAATTTACACATGGCTTTAGTACCCAATTTGCTTTATTGGACCTTTTCAAAAAAACTCCAGAATTATTCCTGATGCCGGAGAAGTGATAAAAAAGCAAAATTTTAATCCGTAATTTTTCTATAAATTGAATTTTTTTAATCCAACTGGGAATCCCTAGGTCTATCCACGACCGTTTCCAATGACCGTGAGAAGATGCCAGAAAATCCAGCTACGAGCTAAATCCACAATACACTCAACCCCCGGTGGTTGGTCACTTTTTCGTTTGACACTTTTTTAGTTTGTACCCCGTTGGTTGGTCAAAGTCAAACTAAAAAGTGACGAACTGTCACTTTTTACACGACGCTCACGCACACTATCAAAACAAACGTTTGGTAGTGTGTGTGAACTCCGTGTAAAAGGGGTGTCAAACTAAAAAGTGACCCCGTTCGTTTGACAACAGTTGGTGTCAAACCATCGGGGTTTGAGTGTACCCAATAAATTGGGTACTAAAGCCCTGTGTAATTTTTTATGTACAACGGTAAAAAACACGATTAAAAACCATTTCTGATTACTTTTTTTTTCATTTTAATGCAATTTATTTTACAAGACAACATTTTTTCGATGCATCAACTATGATCCCCTTGGAACGAGCTGTCAAGTAGGAGCTTTTCTGTCAAGAAGGACCGCGAGGTTAATTTTTCAAAATTGATTTAAAAATCCATTTTTTGCAATTCCGTCGTGAAACTACTTACTTTTCCTGTCATTCTTGAACGACGAAATAGCCTACTTTTCTGTACCAAAAATAATAGAATCGAATAGCAACTCTTTTCAAAATAAATGCTGAAAAGTTCTACTTTTCAGCACTGAAATGGGTGCTGAAAAGTTGAATTTTTCAGCACTTGTTTCGAAAAGTAACACTTTTCAACATTTTTTTGATTTTAACGATTTATTGACAAAATACAAGAAATTTCGACCTAATATTTCACTCAATGGGTGTTTTTCGAAATTGCAAAAAATGTTGTATGGAACTCGTTGCAAAACTTGATTTTTTCAGCACTCGTCGTATTTATCCAACTCGGTGAACCTCGTTGGATAAATGTACGACTCGTGCTGAAAAAATCCTCTTTTTGCAACTTGTTGCATAAACTACTATTAAACTCTTTGTGGTCGTACAAAGGGTCGTTGTACTCAGAAAAATAAGCTTTATCGCTGTAAATAATAATATCAGCATTCTAAGTTTCATTTTAGGACCCAATTAAATATGTTCAACCTGGTAACCCTGTTGCCAACGACAAAACTTAACGAAACTCATCTGTCACTTTTGGCTTTTTTGACAGCGCCAGCCAAATTGCAAAATCCGCTCGCTCTCTCATCTCTCATTCGCAATCGGTCGTCCCTCGTGTGTTGTGGCCAGCAGCAGCAGCAGAGCCAGCAGCCATTCACTTTCGAGTTTTTCGGATTACGGAATTTTGAAGCCCTCGGTTCGACTAGTTAAAGCTCGTTAAAATCGTCGGTGTGGTCGCGGTCGAGCTGCTACTACTTTTGGCTACAAATCGCCCTGCGTGTGTGCGTCGGAAAATAGGTGCCTGCCAAGTGTTTTCCATTACGTGATAACCAGCGGGGGGAGGAAAGAAAAAAAAACACCTCGAAACTTCCCGGAACATTCCCTGCACGCTGCATAAGGAGGCGGTGGCGGCTGCAGAGAAGGGTGCAGCAGGGATCTACAGCAGAAGGAATCCCGGTTCTGTGGGACGTCAGCCAGGTGAGCGAGATTTGCGAACGAGTTTCCTTTTTTTCTGGCCAGCGAATTGACCACTTTCTGCCCCTCTTTCCCACCCCGCAGGTTCGTGCACTGGTTCTTTCTCTTTTGGTGGCCCTTTTCACAGGCTCGGCCACTAGCGACTTAGTAGATCGAGTTTAGTAGATCACACTTCGGATGACGTCGAATTCGAGCGAGAGAGATTGAGGCTCCGCAAGACTAACTACTTGTCAACTTTTGGTCGCGGTTGTGTGTGAGCCAAAGTAGTACCGTGTTTTCGGGGGCGGAACTGTGCAGGGGGTGGGAAGAAGGGACACGCGATGGTGTTATGCAAAAGGCAAGAATTTTACTCGGCTCTGCCGCAGCAGCAGCAGTAGTAGAGAAGAAAATGAGGCATTTATCTTGATTTTTTGCTTGGTTCGACAGCTGGAGCGAAGATTAGTTCGGGAAAGTGGACTAGAAATTTCACCAAGTTCGACCACAAATCTCAAGAAAGCCCTCAAATCTATTTGCGTGAAAAAATGCAGTTGTTGTGTTTATGTAATCATCAGAGTATGTGAAATTCTTACTCCACACTCTGGTCGTGGCCGCGAGGTTGGTTGTTTATACAGCAATCAAATAGTAGCGATTCTCAAGTATTGATAGTGCTGCCTGCTAGTGCACACAAAACCGCACACCAGAAGCGGCAGCGGCATTCGTGGCATGGAGAAGCTCTAAATTGATACGAATCAAGGATCGCACTGGACGGGCGGACGACTTTTTTTTGCAATAACAAAATAAGTGAATTGATTGTGAATGCTCTCTTGGTCGGGTCTCTACTTTGTATGACATTAATGTGTTTTGTCCAATTAGTTTAGCGCGGAATGTGAATGTGTTTTTACGATTTGGTGACGTTCTGGTGTGTGCCAAATCGAGAAAATTACAATTTATAATCAATTTTCACTGCAAATTTTGAAAAAGTTCAAACTTTAAAAAGTGTAACCAAACTAGAAAATTTGCTCTCTGAATCACGATTGTGGTTTCTAATTGTATTACTAAATCCTTGGATTTTTATTATTGGAAACTAAACGAAGAATTGTTTAATTTTTCCTTGAAAAGTATATGAATAACATAAAATGTAGAAGATAAAAGATCAACTTTAAATCAGGGTGCACCAAATTTAAAAAAAAAGGTCGAATTGGAATTAAAACTTTAATTTATGGATAATACTTTAGTTTATGGATAAATACTCGATTTTCACCCTGGTCTTTTTTTGAAACCAACATAAGTTTTAAATTTAATTCATATTGTTTTCTATGGTTTTGTTAATACATAAGGAAATCCAAATCGATCTGGTTTTGAATTTTTTTTTTTGCATTTTAGAATTTTTTTGAAAAGGTCCTATGAGCTTTAGTGTTTCATATAATTATAGGATCTAATGAAAAAAAGTCTTCTGAATTTTCTGAAATCTAAAATCATCCGTAGAAATATTTTATGCTAAAAATTTCGAATTTTGTGAATAAAAGCTAGACAAATTTATTTTAAACTATTTTGAAAACTCTGCAAAACGTGTATTCTAAAATTTGTTGTCAAAAATGGCACATTAAAGGCTTTCTACAAATTTTTAACTTGTTGGACCACATATCGGTATGACATAAAATATTTTTCTCAATTTTTTTAAAGTCCGAAGCAAAAACAGTAATAGTTTATAAAGCATTTTGTGATACTTTTTGCTTGGATATTGTGTTGCCCCTTTGAGCCTGACTAAAGATTAGTAACAAAAACTTGAAATAAATTGCACTAGCTTTTTTATAATGATTGGCGCTCTCAATTTAGTTGAACCCTTTCATGCCTGACTTTTCAAAATAAAAATGCATGATAAGAAAGTGATTTTTAGGCCATATGAAAATAATAGGCTAGTTTTGTAAATTTTGATACCCATAGTACGGGACCTAAAGGGACAGAAAATAATTATCGATTTGAAAAAAAAATCCTAGGAGTTTTTGTATTCTTTCAAACATGACAAATTTTTAATAATGTTTTCAAAAAACTATAACTCTCCTTAAACAAAAATAATTATGGAGCCATTCATAAACCACGAGGACACTTTTTGGGAAATTCTTTTTCATATAGTTTAGTTTAATTGACACACGGACACAAATTTAAGTAACTTTTACTTTTATATAGGTGGTCCACTCGGCATTTTTTCAGCCCAGTTAGCGAGTAGCATTCGGTAACTGGGCTACGTTTTCAGCCAATTTACCGAACAAGTACTCTTATCTAATCTATTGAAAACTCTACCTTAATTAATGATTGGATCAAAAAGTTGATATGCTCAGCACAAGAAATAAACATGAATAAATTTGAATAGATTGTCTAGTAACAAAAAAGAAACCCATAAAGTTATTTGTTAATTCCCATCTTTTCCTGAGTTTTTGACGATTTTTTTGTTTGCAATTTTTGGACTTTTCCGTTTTTCCGATTTCCTAACTTGAGTATCCACCACGTGATCCCCAACTTTTCGTCGTCCAAGTCAAGCATTTCCCAAACTCACTTCACTGCATCCCTGCATGATCTAGAATTAAATTTCACCAGCCCCAAGCAAAACCGGTCCACAATCAGCTGCTGCTGTTGCAATTGCAAAAGAATTTCTCAATCCAAGCGGCGGTGTTGGCCTTCGTGAACCTTCCCGGTCTGACCGCACCGCGAACGCTGACCGCAAGTTTGATGATAAGTAGTCACTTTTTACTGTTTGTGTGTGTGTGTTTTTATATATTCCACACTAGAACTGATCGCGACTGTTGTTGCACCTTCAACATGAACTTTGTTACAATTTGCTAATTAATGAGCATTTAAGTTTCGAGACTTTTCCAAATGGTTGACTACTTTTATATTGTAAGTATGCCCTTCAAAGATTGATGTGTGATGAAACTACGAAAAATCGATATTGAAGCTAGAGGCATGGTCTGAAGAGTAAATGAAATGGGAACATACAACAGGTGGTATCAGGTTTGGTGTTTAAACCGAGAGAACTAGTTGATTATTTAATGAGATCAAATCAATTAATATAAAGAATACTAGGTATAGAAGTTTTAAGGCTTGGTTCATACAAAATGTCTGCTTCTTTGCCATCATATTGTCCCCAAAACGAAAAACTTTCTTAAAATACCGTTAAGAGGTCATTCTACCAGCTGATGTTTGCAGTTTCGCCATGACTCGTTGGGCACGTGACCGCACCTGAGTTCCAAGTAAAAGCAAAACCAAACAGTCGCTGTTATGATAACAAACCAATGATTTATATCTTTTATCACGCGTACTTGTACCGACGACACACACTTGAGCCTCTCTCAAGTAGGTGCTTTGACGTGGTGGTTTTTTGTCGCGAAATTTGCATTCTCATTGCCCGCCGGATGGTCATCGCCAGCAAAAAAAAAAATCTTTAAATGGTCGAGTGCAACGCTTCGTGATTACTACTATTTTTGCCTCCGTGATGGATGGTCGGGGTGCATCGACGTGAGTCGAAGAACCTCTCTCCCACATTCGGGGTTAGATTGTATAGGGTTGATGTAATCGCCCCGGCATTTGGCGTAATAGTTATACTTTCGGGGAGGACGATGATGATGCTACATTTTTGGCATAGACAGACCAACTTGGCAATTGGCACACCTACGTGCAATCGGTTGCATTCGCCGGCAAAGCGAAGTAATGGCAAATTGTCACTGCACATTGACAGTCGAACGAAATGAGCGAAGCGAGTTAGGGCAATTAGGTTTTACGCCGTCGCGGCTAACCTCAATCGTGTATTTCTGTTTGACAGCTCGCGTGCACTGTTTACATAGACTTAGTCGCGTTCGAACGGAAAGTGCTGGGTATTTTTTTAATTCAAAATCGGCCGAAATTACAAAAGTCAAGTGGTAAGTAAATTGTTAGTGAATTTATTTGCAAGATTTCAAGTTTTTTTTTTAAATTCATTGCAGGAAACCGAAGGCGAAGTGGGTGGCAAATTTCATGTAGACGCTGAACCCGAACGAAAACGAAGCCGTGCTGCTGGCGGAGATGGTCAAGCAATGCCTTGTTCCGACGCTCTGCCTGGAATGACCTACAAGGAACCGATCACCAAGGACATGAAAGACCCAGAAAACTACCGCACCGTCTTCCGATCGCTTATGCTCCAGATCCAGCTCCCGAGGACATGGTCAAGTACAATCTCGAGCGCTGCAACCTCGCCCTCCTCCACCAGCAGAACACCGGCAGACTCTTCATCGTCCTGTTTGAGAAGAAAAAGAAGCTGCTCTCGGAGGTTTTCCGTTGTCGAAGGCCTGCGAAGCGGAAACACTCCAAAAAAGCTAAAACGCTACCACCGCAACCCGCTCAGGCCTAAGAGGGTCTCCAGATTGTAACGGATGTACCGGCGCAGAATGGAGTACGCGTATCGCAAGGAACGACATTATCAAGCTGCTGTTTAAAAACAATCCGGAGAAGCCGCCGGAAATCGAAGAGCTGGGCGAGGAAGGAGTTGGAACCGTGCAGATGTGTGTCGGAGTATCGGCGGATCCGTTTGCGGTGCGGCGATTCTTGACATGGGCCTGACGGAAAAGGACGGTTTGTCCTTGGTTCAAATAAGTACGAACTGGTAGTTCGGTTCAACAAACAACTGGTCTCCGGCACCTGGCAGCGAGGGTGCTTCAATCTACAGCCATTCTTCGCCAGTTCTGGAATCACGGATACCGGAGATCGTCTGGTTGCCGTGGTGATTACCAAGAGTGGCCAAAGTTACATGCAGTCGACGATCGACTGTCACGTTGGCGTTGATTGCTCCTACGAGGTGATCCCAGGCCCAGGGTGACCACTGAAATCCCATTTTCAAATTCCCTACTTTTTCCTGACTTTTCCAGATGCTCAAATAGTTACCATTTTTTAATCTAAAGAATGATTTCAAATTATTTTTTATGAATTTTGAAATTTAAATCCTTGACAATTTAAGTAAAAATTACTTCAATAAATTTAAGAAAAAATACAAAGGGGAAAGCTCTCATTATTATGAATCAGATTTTTTTTAAAAAGAAACATTAAGATTTTGTTTTTACTGGCTTTGAAAAAGGATTGAAACTTTTTTAATTTTATTGATTTGTCATGATTTCAGTTATCAAAAAACTTCAAAATAAAGGAAATAAGGAATTCGCTTTAAAAAAATTTACCTGATTCCCTTTTCCTTCTTTTGAATTTTGATATTTAATATTTTGAATCAATGTTGATCGTCGTCGGTTGATCTATAGAGTTTTCGCTTCATTGAAAACCCTATTTTGATAAGACTAATTTACCACTAATTTGATGCGAAATGTTTGAAGACGCAAATCCTTTAAACATATTTGTAATAACTTAGTCCAATGTTCTTTGAATTTATTTTATTGCAATTTTATAATATTTTTCATAATATTTTTAAAACGTAAAAGTTAATAATTTTATTCAGTCTAAACGAAAAACTTTTGGATTTTAATTTTAATTTGGCGGATTCAAATATCTTTAAAAAAAATTCAAGTTATTCATAAAAGTTTGATGCTGGGGTGTAAAAGTAAATTATGGCCACTCCTTACAGGCTGGCGAAAATTATAATATTTCTTCCAAAAAAATCGTCATTGCATATGGAATGAGTTGGGCTATAATGTCCTTTTATATGATTTTACCAAATTTTAGAATATGCCCAGAACCTAGGGATTTTCACTTTTTTTAATTAAATATACTTTATTGATTTTTTCTTATAATAATTACATTTGATTTACATAATAAGTGGATCACCTTCAGCTTTAGTTAGCTTTTTGTGATTTAAACACTGTTCATTTTCATAACCTAAAAAGTATATGATTTATCATTTCTGTAACACTAGGTACAATGAGGAAAAAAAAATGTTAAGAAAACATAACCCAACCTAAAACTAACTTAAACTTAAAATAAACTAAACCAATCCTTGAATCAAGGGGTATTTAGAAATACCACATTTTTCCCTGAATATGTGACGCGTTGATTTTTCTTCAATGAACTTTTCTATATCTATGTAAATCTTCCGAAACAATAATTAAAACTGAGTGTTGGCACATTTATTGAGTTTTAACTTCATTTAATCAAATATATGGAGCTATTTGGTATAAATATCAGGGTTTTATAAAATTCAAAAACTTTTGTTAATTATAATTGTTTTTTTATAATGTTTCAAGTTGGCAGAATTCCTTTAGAGTGTGACAAAAACTATAAAAAATATTTTTGCAACAGTAATCACATTAATAATAATCTCAAATAGCCTTTTCACACTGAAATAGATTAAAATATCAGAAGAAATCTTAAATTTAAAGTATGTTGCAAAAGACAAATTGAGTGAAATAAATTTGAAGATTGTGCAAAATATTACAAAATTATTCAAGAGTTAGAAAATAATGTTCAGATGTGCTTGGCATTCCCGACTTTTTGACAAAAAATTACAAATTCCCGACATTTCCCCGATTTTTGCGGATCTTGGCAAATTCCCGACTTGAGTGGCCACCCTAAATGATCCTGGTTCTTCGAAAAAACGAGCGAGATGAAGTAGTTGGCCAACGCCAACCCCTTCCTGCAATTCGGATTGACCCGAAGGACCACAACGGAATGCTAATCAACTACAGTCTAGCGGACCATGTCGTCAAGGAGCTGCTAGATTATTAAGGATAAATAAATTCTTTGACTAAAAAAAAAGTTTGATTTTATATGTCAGAAATAAAAACGTCTGATTAAAATAAAGCCAAACAGGATTTTAACATTCCAATGTTAATAACATCTCAAAAACTTTATAATATCATTACTGTCCAGCAATTAAACTCGAAACCAGGATCACGTCTCTAGTTGGTTGTAGATTGAAGCACCCTCGCTGCCAGGTGCCGGAGACCAGTTGTTTGTTGAACCGAACTACCAGTTCGTACTTATTTGAACCAAGGACAAACCGTCCTTTTCCGTCAGGCCCATGTCAAGAATCGCCGCACCGCAAACGGATCCGCCGATACTCCGACACACATCTGCACGGTTCCAACTCCTTCCTCGCCCAGCTCTTCGATTTCCGGCGGCTTCTCCGGATTGTTTTTAAACAGCAGCTTGATCATGTCGTTCCTTGCGATACGCGTACTCCATTCTGCGCCGGTACATCCGTTACAATCTGGAGACCCTCTTAGGCCTGAGCGGGTTGCGGTGGTAGCGTTTTAGCTTTTTTGGAGTGTTTCCGCTTCGCAGGCCTTCGACAACGGAAAACCTCCGAGAGCAGCTTCTTTTCTTCTCAAACAGGACGATGAAGAGTCTGCCGGTGTTCTGCTGGTGGAGGAGGGCGAGGTTGCAGCGCTCGAGATTGTACTTGACCATGTCCTCGGGAGCTGGATCTGGAGCATAAGCGATCGGAAGACGGTGCGGTAGTTTTCTGGGTCTTTCATGTCCTTGGTGATCGGTTCCTTGTAGGTCATTCCAGGCAGAGCGTCGGAACAAGGCATTGCTTGACCATCTCCGCCAGCAGCACGGCTTCGTTTTCGTTCGGGTTCAGCGTCTACATGAAATTTGCCACCCACTTCGCCTTCGGTTTCCTGCAATGAATTTAAAAAAAAAACTTGAAATCTTGCAAATAAATTCACTAACAATTTACTTACCACTTGACTTTTGTAATTTCGGCCGATTTTGAATTAAAAAAATACCCAGCACTTTCCGTTCGAACGCGACTAAGTCTATGTAAACAGTGCACGCGAGCTGTCAAATGACGTCACGGTGTAAAACCTAATTCCAATAAGCGAAACAAACAAATTTATCGTTAACTAACTGTTGCTCTTTCTTCTTTGGTATTTTCAGGCACGATTTGAAAGGGGGAAGTCCCTGAGTCGAGCAATCTAAATTGCAGCGAATCCTTCGGAAGATCCCCGCTCAGTAGTTGGATTAACATTTTTCATTCGGTGAGTATTTTAAATAAAATAATAGAACAAACACAACCTTCTTAAACACCCTTTTGACAAATTAACTCACTTTACTCTGCATTGATAGTGCGTTTAATAAAAAAAAACTTGGTTGTCATTAAAAAAATATATACAGTGGAATCTCTCGTTGTCGACATTGAAGGGACCTTCGAAAGAGGGAGTTATCAAATTACAGAACGGAAAATCAAAGCAATCTTATTGATGGGACTGAAAATTTTATTGACAGCTGGAGCAATATTGATATCGAGAAGATCGACAGCCAGAGAGTCCAATGTACCACGTGCTTCGATCTAAAACTTCGCAAAAAAAAAAACAATACGAGAGAAGTAAAGTTTTTCGTAGAACAAAAGTTGCTCAAAATGGCCTCTGGGACACGGAAAAAAATCGAAAACAAAATTTGGGCGAGGGTTCATGTGGTTTACCATCACTTATAGATTTTTTATTGAAAAAAATAGGAAAGAGAATTTTCTCAGCTTTTCAAAAATATTTTTCTCAAAAGTGGGCAAACATGTGCACTAATTTAAAAAATGAAAAACTGCGACTATTTTCAAAAAAGTCACCTAAAAATAGATTTAACTTGGAAACGGTGTTTGTTTGCAAATTTGATTTTACATCGAAAAATGAAATTGAAAAAATTTTGCGACCAATTTTTCGATTTTTTGAAAAAAAATCAGTATTGATTGAAAAATTTATAACTCGCAAAGATTTTTTGCACAACCTGGAAATTTCTGAAAAGTTTGCATTTTATGTCTTCTAAAACATATCAAAAAATAAAAAAAAAATAAAAATAGTGTTTTTTTGCAATTCAAGTTTTAGTGACAAAAAGTTAAATAAAAAATCACCAAAAAAATTTTTACCGTGCTTCATTTTTTTTTCAGTGTAGTCCATATCCATACCTACAACTTTGCCGAAGACACTAAATCGATCAAAAAATTCCTTCAAAAGATGCAGATTTTTGAATTTTCATACATCTTTTTTGTATGGCCAGCTGCCAAATTTGTATGAAAATTTATATGGACAAACTAATGATGCAAAATGGCTTCTTTGGGCATACTGAAGGCATCAAAAAAGTTACAGTCAGATTAAAAAATACAAAAATTTAAATTTAAGAAAAAAGACCGATTTCGTAGAGAATTGCTCATATGTATTTTAAAAATCCTCTCTTGAGGATAATCTCGTCAGGAATTTAACTTTAAATGTAATTTGTTCTAGAAACATCCGGAAAAACAATTCGGTGTCTCAGGAGAAACTGAGAGAAAAACGAGAATATGAATATTGGAAACTGGTGGCCACCCTGTTTAAAATTTGTACAGTGAGTCAAATATTTGTCCGTACCCCCCCGTACGGAAAATGTTTGTGATATAAAAGTACATAAAATTCGACTAAAGTGCCATGTTTTATACATCAATCGACGCGGCAGAATGTCCTCTTTAAGACACTGTCATTGGATTTGCAAAAAACTTTTTCTTAAAAAATACAAAAATAGTTTACTGAAAAAAGTCAAAAAAAGAGGTCAAATAATTGTCCGTACCCCTTGTAAAAGCACAAAATCTGATCGATTTAAGTGAATTTATTTATGAAATGTTGTTTCTGTGTCAAATACTTGTACCTCTAGCCAGTTTGTGACAACTTTGAACTTCTGATAACTTTGTTTAGTTAGTTTATATTAAGAATTGGTTTAAATTTAGTTTTTTAAAGTAAAACTTATCAAAACATAAGTTTATAAACAACTATTTTTATAAAATTGCTATTTTATGTTGTAAGAGTCTCTATTTAACAAGTTTTAACAATATTTGTTCGAAATATACATTGTTTTCATCTTTTTATTGACATTTTTCGACCAAAAATACTGTTTCGGAACAATACCGTTAAACAATCCGGATTGTCCCGGAACCGGTTTAACCCCTCGGAGGGAAATTTTGTGGTGGTCAGATAGAGGACAAAAAAACCCACCTCTTGCAATTTAAAGCATCCAATTTCGTCCACTACAGCCCGATTACGATTCCCTAGTCTGAAATTTGAAATTTTCACTTTCCGTACTGAGAATTTTTGTACCGTCCTGGGACAGAATGTTTTGCTTGGGGAATTTGAAAATTTCAAATTTCAGACTAGGGACTCGTAATCGGGCTGTAGTGGACGAAATTGGAAATTGCAAGAGGTGGGTTTCCTCTATCTGACCACCACAAAATTTCCTCCGATGGGTTAAACCGGTTCCGGGACAATCCGGATTGTTTAACGGTATTGTTCCGAAACAGTATTTTTGGTCGAAAAATGTCAATAAAAAAGATGAAAACAATGTATATTTCGAACAAATATTGTTAAAACTTGTTAAATAGAGACTCTTACAACATAAAATAGCAATTTTATAAAAATAGTTGTTTATAAACTTATGTTTTGATAAGTTTTACTTTAAAAAACTAAATTTAAACCAATTCTTAATATAAACTAACTAAACAAAGTTATCAGAAGTTCAAAGTTGTCACAAACTGGCTAGAGGTACAAGTATTTGACACAGAAACAACATTTCATAAATAAATTCACTTAAATCGATCAGATTTTGTGCTTTTACAAGGGGTACGGACAATTATTTGACCTCTTTTTTTTACTTTTTTCAGTAAACTAATTTTGTATTTTTAAGAAAAGTTTTTGCAAATCCAATGATAGTGTCTTAAAGAGGACATTCTGCCGCGTCGATTGATGTACAAAACATGGCACTTTAGTCGAATTTTATGTACTTTTATATCACAAACATTTTCCGTACGGGGGGGTACGGACAAATATTTGACTCACTGTATCTTTTTATTGAGCATGAAATTTTGTTTACGGAATGCTTTGCTAGAAGAAACCAGGAGTTTTAAGAAAAATGTTTTAAAACGCTGATTGAGTAGTGCGGTGCCTGTGTGGACGCTCAGTCCTGTTTTCTCGTGTTATTTTCCGTCTTTTTTATGTCGCTGTTCGAGTGCATGGGGTGATTGGTCATTATAATTAAATAATGGCATCAGTAGTGCGGTGCCTGTGTGGACGCGCAGTCCTGTTTTTTCGTGTTATTTTCCATCTCTTTTGTGTCGCTATTTGTGTACATGGGGTGATTGGATTTCTTCTGATTCGTGTTGTTTTCATCTCTTTTGTGTCGTTGTTTGTGTGCATGGTGTGATTGGTCTTCTTCTTCTTCTTTTTTCTTTATTTTTAGTTCGCGCGTTCGTTGGCCAATGAGTTTATTTTTGTCCTCTTTACATAGTTTTCGATAGAAACGATCCGAATTCTTTTTTTTTTTCGAGACAAGTAAGTCGTATTGCTGGATTAAGTCCTTTCTATATCATCGATGATCGGAAGGCACGCCGACGAATATGTTTTAAGGCTTATGATATAAAATCATTTTAATGAATAAAGCCCTTCTTACATCACCGTTGATCGGAAGGCACGCCGACGAAGAATTTCTGGAGGATCGCGGTCGAATTAATACTATATTTAAAATTCTAGATAGCTATCTTTCGGATTCGATTGTGAGTAGCGGGACTTCGCGGTTACTATGCAACGTATTTTTTGGAGTCTTTTTATATTTTAAATTTATAAGTCCTTCTTTTATCATCGTTGATAGGAAGGCACGCCGCCGGTTAAGTTCGTTTAAGTTATTGTTTTAATTTCATTACAATCGGTTACGTGGTGTCCTGTTTTCTTTTCGTTTATTTTCGTTGATCGTCATAATTTATTCCAACTGGCAGCTTTAGTATTAACTCATCTACTATTTTTGACATTTGCTCGCGTTATCTTAATTGTACCAACAGTAAAAATATACTGATAAGTCCAGCCCATAGCACTACCGCTCGGTTGGCACGCGTTCGATTAAAACAAACTTTTTAAATAATCAATTATTTATCTTTCCGCGGCCGGCTGCCTAAGATTTAAAATTTCAACCGATAAACCAAATGCTCATGGTCACATCACTGCCACTCGTGAATCCTGACCTCATACCCATCTACTAACCCCCTCAAAACTCATGTGATACTTTGTCGGAGATGCAGTCGATTGGGCGGTCTCTATCACTCAAGTATCGGACTAACATTCCCATCCACTTCCCCGTGACCCTACCACTGGTCGTGGCCGGCGCCGGTATTGATCAGCATGATAGGGGCCTTTGAGAAGTTGCGAAGCGAGGAAAGATAGCACCCACTTATCTTCCACGGCTCGTGGATGTAACTTCTGGAGGTCCTGGTCAATAACGGAGTAGCAACTGCGGGTGGGCACCTATGCTTATGCTTAAATGTTTTAAAACGCTGATTGAATCACGAATTGATTCAGAACTTAATCAACTTGTTCACAAATTAATTAATGAATACCATGATTTTTGAACATACCAGCCTCCGGCAGGCTTGCCACAAATACAGATTTTTCAGCACAGGCCCGAAACACAAACGATTTTTTTTTTTCACAGTTAAAATAAATTTGAGCAGTTTTTGTTAAATTGGCCAAAAAGATAAACATTGTTAGCATCTTTTGGCATGTTCAGTTTTTGGTAAGAATATTATTCTTTAAAGTTATACTCGATTGAGTGTTTGGTATGTGCCAAAAAATCTGTATTTGTGGCAAGCCTGGCCTCCGGCTGTTAGCTCATTGCTGAGCCTTCCGTACAAATTTAACAACAAAGAACTTATGAAAGTACATACCATGTTCTTCGTATAACAAACGTGGACAATATTGGTTGTGAAATTCATCGACCGGCATCAAACAAACGGGTTCTCTCTTTGGCTAAAAATAGTATCACTATAAGATTCATGTGTGCGTGTTTGTTATGAACGTTCATGTCACGTTATACATATAGTAAGTGAAACAGTATCAGTTTCTGGAAATAATACCTTATGAATCATTGATATTTTACTGAGACTTTTTTTGTTGTTGTTTGCGTAAGTAGAAAATTGTAAATTTTATAATTGTTAATTTTTCTTATGGATCAACGCAAATTAATCATACATGGAAATGTTGTTACAACTTTAGTTCAAAAGTTTTTAAATTTTCATTTACTTGACACTTAAAACTACAACATCACAACAAAATGGCCGCCATTCTTCATACCTCGGTTATTGATTTTTCCACCTTCTGGCGGCGCCGGGCATCCATACTGATTCGAAACGAAGCTCTCTTGAAAGGGCTTTTCCCCAATAACGTTACGCTGACGATGGTCTGCTGTCGTTGTCTCCAAACTTGTTGGATCGCCGACCGTTTCATGACATATTTATAAAACTAATTTCGGAAGTTACACACGCAAATGTCGCTCGCCTTGGCCGGGGTTAGATTCGGGATTCCAACGAAGGGACCAAAATATAAGTGCATCGCATGACACGGTGTCGTATAACTTCCTAAGGTTTGGGGACAATTTTGTCAGGATTTTGTCTGCCATAATATTTACGATCATTGAATCAACAAAACTTTGTTGCCACTGTCTGAACTTGAGTCGCCCTTCGATTGCTGTGGTGGCAGTGACTTTAACAATCAAATTTGAGTGGAGACGCACGGTACTTAAAGTGGTTCATGTCTAAAATTAGTTCTTGTTTGCAAATATTGACGATTTGCAGTTTATTAGGTAAGATTGATCAATTTTAACCATGATCTAATTTAATAACAAGCAATAAATTTGGGTACAATTTCGATATTAATGAGAACAATTTAAGAAAATTTCATCAATTTAACTATTGTAACTATTGTTTCTTGAAGGATTGTCTGCAAAATATCAAAAAAGTTCTCACCACTCTTTTCCACCGTGTCACGTGACATTCATTCTCAAGTCGATGATCTGTTTTATGTGAATGAAGTGGTGGTGGAAAAGGGAGAGCGCGCAGACACGTGGAAAATCGATAAGTCATTGTCGCGTGTAACAAAGTTGGGAAGGACGATCCAGTCCAGTCAAGGTGGGGAGACGTGGTAAGGAGCATAGTTCGGTTGATGAACATGACCCCACCCAACACACACAGCGAGGGATATGCTGTGCTGCTGGGTTTGCCCTCGAAAATCAGGACAAAGTCCGCCGCGGTGCACTTGCCCTGGTTTGTTATAGTTTTTTCCTATTTAATTTAATTTAATTTTAGTATTGTTTTTCTTCATTGATTTTTTTTTTGACATTTTAGATTGAGGCACTAAAAAATAACACTTATCATCAACTAAACTAACAATTTTCTTCAAAGTTTCTGCTCAAATATTTAAATCTTGAATTTTCATAATATTTGAAAAAAAATAACATTTTAGAACTTTATCTTAACACCCCTAGTTTCCCTTCCAAATGAATGAATGAAACGCATCCTGGCCATGTATAGCAGCGAAATAGGTTCTGCTTAATGTTTCTCCAGCATATCAAAACCAACAGCAACATTCATTCCGTCTCTTTCTGCGAGGGCTGCATGTCGTCATTGCAGTCTCCCCCTCCCCCCCATAAGAGAGTGGGGGCCAGCTAACCCAGACTTGGTGTTTTCGTTTTCTTCCCCTTCGCAGAGGCCACTTCTGATGCTTGTTCTGCTTTCTATGCTATGTATAGCGAGTGGCAATCTCTCAAGGTCATATTTGTTATTTCGTCACGCGAGGACCAACCAAAAATTTAAAAAGCGTATTAAATTTAAAGTGACAGTAATTGAGATATTTTTTTTTTTTTCAAATAACTTTCTGTTTTATTTCACAATGCTTAAAATTTCAAACTATTCAAATTGATGATAAATGAAGAAAACGAAAACAAAAAAAAATCTCACATTTCGTATGCTCACGAATACATGCTGTGACAACTGTACAACAACGCGCTCAGAGTTGTTGAACAAGTGACAGCAGTGCCACACGGGCCGAATTTAGCAACTGCGCAGAATCTCGCGTAAAAGCTTCAAGCTCGGGTGGGCAGCAAAGCAAGCCAGTACGCTCGCGGTTCGGTCGGCAGCTGTCAAACTAACCCACATACACAGAGCGATGTGCATTTTTTAAACAGTAATACACATGCACACGTGTATAGGAATATTGCATGTGCAACGAGAAAATGCAACCGCTCGACCGCGTGTGGGGAAAATGCAGATACGTGGTGGCGGTTTGTTTTAGCACAGCAATTGATTTGTTTTAAAACTTTTAGCTTAAAAGAATTTCACAAATGTTTTATTTTTTATCATAAAAAAATGGACCATTATTTGCTGAGATATTGCCATTAGAAAATGGGTGGGTTAGGGGGTCTGTTTGGATGAGACTTTCAAAACTTCAATTTTCCTGTTTCTATCTCAGGTGTAAAATCTTTGATGTTTTTTAGACAAATTTATGGGAAAATTATAGTTCAGAAAATATTTTCAGAATTGGACAATCACGGAGACGTCGAAGGAGTCGTTAAGGTGGATTGCTTTGCTCTTTTTTATACTAATTTTAACACACGGAAATAAAAAAAATTGTTTTGTATTGTTTTTTTTTTTATAGTTGAAAATTTACCTCTTTTATGAAATTTCATCTTTATCAGTGTGTTACGTTGCTTATTATTTGTAATTTTACTTAGTTTCTGATGTAAAATTTCACATTTTTTCTGACTCAAAATCTTTTTGATGAGATAAAAATTTATAATTTACATAAAATAAAATTTGAATCATTTTGTTGTTGTCATTTTTTGTTGGCACATCAATTTGGTTTAACCCTTTAAGCCAACCCCGGCTTCGATCTAAAAAATGAAAAAATAAAATACCAGTGTGTTTCTGTTGTTGCTGATTTTCCTTGCTATCGTTGGTAAAATTAAATAAAATTACCAGTTTTTAATCTTCAAAGTGCATTAAAAATTAGAAATCCTAATTTTTTCCATAATTTTATGTTTAACGATTTTACCTGTTTAATGTGACTTTGCCAATCTTTAAAAAAAAATGTATTTGTGTGTTTTTGTATACTCTGATCGTGTTTCTAACTAATATCCCCTGCTTTCAAATCAAATTAAATATGCAGGAATTTTTGTTTTGTTCCAGATTATGTTTATACCAGTTTTTTTTAAACGTTGCTTAATCCACCCTTAGGTGGTTGGTGCCTTCCTCACACTTAAGTGTTTATAAATTTTGATAGGGTTGTCAGATCTTCAATCTTTTGAACTCGTTGGACAGGTGTTTTGATTACCTATCCAACGACAGGTCGCATGATAGATCCGGGCAACGTTTTCATCAAAATATTTGAGATCCGGCCTTCAAAAAGTGCATAAATAACACTTAAGTGCTATTAACTTTTGATTGGGTTGTCAGATCTTTAATTTTAGGGACTCGTTGGAACTCGTCTTTTCAATACCTGTCTAAAAATGTATAACATGGTGGGTTTTCTTACAAAAACCATCCTTTTTACAATCTTCCGGACATTTGTTGAAATCGTTTTTTTCTAGTTTAACTTTTGAAGTACTTAACTAAACTTTATAATTTTCAATAAAATGAGTGAGACCAAAACAGACCAAATCGGTTGAGCCAGTGCCGAGATAATCCAGTGCATATTTTATGATCAACATCTCACCACACACTCAGACATTTGTTCATAATTTGATTCCGAGTCGATATGTTTACGTGAAGGTGGGTCTACAAGGTCTATTTAAGATTTTAATTTTTCGAATGATTTTAAAGCCTTTCCTTAGTAAGGTGAGGAAGGCAAGAAGCTCTAACAAAATTTAAAAAAGTGACTGGAAAACAATGCAGAAACAGCAGATAGGCAAAACATAATAATTGGATGTGGTAAAATAGGCCTGAAACTACACATATTGAACAAAATCGAAACAAGATAGTGGAAATAAGCCCATTTTAAGCCTAATAAGCGGTCGTGTTTGAATGATGCTGGATTATCTGGAGTGTTCCTTGAAATTCACTAAAACTAAGTACACCAACGAGTAGAGCAACTTTTTGTGAACATTTCTGTTTATTTTCACTTTTATTAAAAGTTATGCTATTCCTTTTACAAGCATTTAAAAAAAATATTTCAAATATGCATTCTAATCAGTCGAGTGCATTGGGCCACGCCCATTCTTCTATTTTCAGCTTAGTTCTTTTTTTTTCTCCCAGCGCTCTTTTGAGTCTGCTTAGTGCTGCCAAAATTGATGAAATTTTAAGCGAACACTCACGAAAAGTAGCATTTATAGCGAAAGTTTCCTGGCAGCACTTGCTCACTCCAACAAGCGCTGCACCGGCATGTTGGTGGCCACCCTTTGTTCTTTATTTGCCTTCGCTTCTCGCTCGGTTTTCTTCAGCCTTCGATTAGAACGGGTAGTCAAAAGTCAAACGTCAAAAGACTTGGCGCGTTTGTTTTTTATGGTGCTTGCTAATTATTTGCATTTTTCGGGATTATTTTTCAAGTGAGTGACTAACTAATGGCAAAAGAACATGTTGCCGGTAGTTGGAAGCAATTTTATATCTTAAGCGCTTTGAAATCGTTAGCGCAAGTGAAAAGATATTGATGGCGACTTTCGTTAAGCAGTTAACCTCTCATCTTGCGTGTGGATGTGTGTGCCATCAAAATGATGAGAAATGGTCTCGCAAAATAGAAATTATGATCAAAAGTGCATTAAATTTGATCTTTTTGGCCAGTAAATGGCATAAATTTGCGTGCTTACTCGAGGCGGTGCTTTTGCTGGTAAGTTTATAGCCTAAATAGTATTTTTGGAGCTCTCCATATGACGAAGATAGGTGTTTGATTGGAAAGGGTATATTTGCCCTAAATGCATAAAAAATAGAATTATGGAAAACATAAAACAAGAAAAGTAAAGTTATTCGAAGAATAAAGGATGCTCAAAATAACCTCCTGAACTAGGGGAGAAAATACAGAAAAACTATGTGGGCAGTAGAGTGCAAGTAATATAAAAAAAAAAGATGTAAAAATTTACCATGAAATATGCAACTCGCGTTTTTTCAACCTTTTTTAATGTTTGGCTTGTCAGTCTTACCCACCTTCCCCTGTAGTATTTTGGTATTAGAGTTTTGACTATTTCGCTAGATTTTAGGAAGTATTAATTTTATCGATTTCCGCATGATGATAATCAGACTTTGAACTTGTTTCCATTCACCCCTCGTTTTCATATATCAGTTTGATTTGTATTTAACTAAAAACACGTGCCTTTTTTATATGTTCCTCATTTTTTTAACGTCCAAATTCGCACGTTTGTACTAGTACATGAAACAACGCAAGGTGGTGCGTGTATCAAACTCGGATAGCATTTTTTCATGTGTATTGGTTGGTTGGTTGGTTAGTTGGCTGGCCGTCGTGTCCCGACCACTTTCAGTGCAAATCATACACATCGCAGTTTAAGTCGTCGCGGTTTACTTCGATGCACACTAATAAGTCAGCTGGTGGTTTTACTTAGCTCGAGCAGTCGGACTGAAAATTAGTGGGTTTGACCAATTTGAAAAAAAAGTAAGTAAGTGGAAGTCACGGCGCGCGTTGACCCTTAAGTATAGTGACAAATAAGTTGCACTGCTCACAGTTGAGTTGCTGGTTGGTTCTACCTATATAGAAAGAGTGATGTCTTATTTACCTCTGTGTGAAGGAGAGTGCAAAGTAAAAACAGACCGGTTTTTTTTTTCTTTGCCGGTTGTGTAATATCGTATCCTGACCAGGAGCAAGTGTTCGAACAGTATTTAGTTGGAAATTGATTAAAGTTCTTAAAATTATGGTCAAAATGTTTTCATTAGTTTGTTCTTGTTAATGTAAAACCTTTTCAAAGGTTGTTCGATCACCTACTGCAATTTAATCAACTGGTATCTTATTACAAGTGTCTAGTGAAGACTGTTGAATTTGAATAATTAGTTCGCAAATGTGCTTAGGCAACTTCATCTCGAGTCGCAAGAAGAAAAAAAAACAACATTCTACAAAGTGTGTGTACGGAACAGTGAAATAAGGTATCGCCACGCGCGCGTCCCTTGCGATAAGTTCCAATCACGATGACTTTCAATTTGCGACGAATTGGATTTGTTGAGGCGGGTCAAAGTATTTCTTTTTTTTCTTCTCTTGCTGGATCGACTCAAATAGAACCGGGCACGTGCCCGTGAATCATCACCCGCGCATCTTGAGAGGAGAAATTTCTGATTCGCTAGTGCAGAGTTTGGTGCAATTAGCTAGAATGAAGTCATAACGACTTGTTTTTATCGTACCTTAGTTAAACCCTTGCTGGCCACAACCATCAGTCAAGCACGGAAACTATTCAAATACAGAGTGTATGGAAAAAGAGGAAGTTGCCAACTTCTGCCAGAGATATTTGCACCGAGTCAACTGTTTGAGGTCGGCAAACAAACTTGAGGGGTGTTTTGCTGTTACAGTGGACATGTCCCTTGTGAGTAAATAGTATCTTGGTCGTTTATCACCTCGAGTGCAAATTTAGGTTGCCCAGAGAAAGTGTGAAAAGTGTAATTTCAGCCAAGTAACGAAATCAAAGTTGTATAGAACCGTATTGAACAATATTAGAGCTTTGTTGATACGTGATAAGAACCCAAAACACAGTCCACTCATGACTGAAGTGCCATTTTCAGTAATCACGTGCAGTCGCAAGAACGCCACAAATCTAAGTCAAGCACGGCTTTGTAATACGAGGTGAGCCAGGATCATCTCGAAGCAATAAACATTAAACCGGTTTCCCGGGGCTAAGAATACTCTGTCGGCTCTCTACTACATAGAGAGTTGAAGCTTCGTTCGACGCAAAATCGTGCTAATTTGAAAGAGACTTTACAACCGGTAAGCCAGACCACAGACAAACAAGCGTGAATTTCTTTAAAAATCCATCAGTAAGTATTTTAACGGTTGATTTGAATTATTATCAGAAATATATTACGATAACACTCTAAATTCATCACAGTTATGGACAATTGGACAAACAAGTGTCCACGTGGCTTATGGATGGTTCCTATGGAACTTCTAAAAATCGACGTCGTCGTGCTATCTCGTCGCACCCGCCATTTTGACGTTCCGAGAAAAACGCGTTTTAATGTTTGACCATGAATATTCAAAAACGAGAGCACGCAATGTAAACAATAACAAACACGTTTTGTTTGGCTCACCATTGTGTGCATTGTCCCGAAGTTTGGTTGAAGTTGGTTGCTGGAGTCCCGAGTTATAATTACAAATGTTTACGGTAGTCTAGCTTGTACGTGCGACAAACGCATCCTGACTTTCCTTGCCTGAAATCCCTTTGGCCTTTTGTCGCACTTACATCAATTTTCACGGAGTGACAAGATAGCACGACAAGATTGAAACTACTTTCATATGTAAAGTGACAAAAATGCACGGAGTTTTTTCGGTTTTTGTTGAATATCTCAGGATTGAAATCGAATTTTGGGGATCTGTGAAGGTCAAAAGGTGAGGCATTGTGAGCTGCACAAAATGGCGTTCTTAACTCAATTTGGCCCAAAATGCACGTACGACAAGTTAGCACGATGGCGACGAAATGTACTATTGAAATTTCCACTTTTACATCTTCTTATAGAGAAAGTTTCCCAAAACCCTATTTTTTTCTATTCGTAAGTTTCTTATAGGTTTAGTTCCGGAAAACAACTTTGTTGAACATCAGTAAGCGCTAGGAAAAGATACAGGTTATTTTTTTAAACATGGAAAAAAATTATAACTTGCCCTAAAAATTTACCTGTATCTTTCCGGGATTAATTCCTAGCGCTTTGCAATGTTGTACAAAAATGTTCCTTGTATTAAAACCTACAAAAAACTTTGGATTTGAGAAAATTTCACCGGGTATGGGAAAACTTTCTCGAATAATAGTAAAATAGTGAATGATAAATAAATTAAATTTATTGAAATTTCATTATAACCTCAAGTCAAGGGTGGAAAAACTAAACCTTAAACAAATGCGCTCAAATTTTCAGGCTAGCTTCTGGGGCCATATTGCTTGAAAATTCCGGTTGAGGCGCTCGAAATTAAACACTTTTGAGGTTTTGCAGCGCGACTCTGTTTCAAATGAAGGTGGCGCCAAAATGAGGTTACTTGCCAAAAATCGTATTCCTTTCCGCTGGATTGAAGAACAAAATCGCTTATTTCTCATGATTCCCTGCATCAATCTTAATGAAACTGGTTGCAAAAGACGAAATTTTGCCTTCCTCACTTTACTGAGGAATGTTAGACCTCCTAGACCTACCTTCATTTGTACATATCGACTCAGAATCACCAGCTGAGCAAATGTCTGTGTGTTTGGCTGTATGTAGACATGTGTACCAAATCAATGTCACTGGAATATCTCGTCACAGGCTCAACCGATTTTGGCCGGAAAGGTTTTAATCGATCCGTCTTAACGTCCCCTAAGTTGCTATTTAAATTCATGCAGTTTTATCATGTATTGAAAAAGTTATGTTAAAAAAACTGTTTCATATTAAATTAAAATTATGGTAAAAAGAGTGGTTTTTTCATGAAACCCTCACATGTTATATATTTTTAGAGGTGGAGGTAAGTGGAGTAAGAATTTTCAAAATCTGACTTACCTATCTAAAATTACAAGCAGTTTAAAAAATGGTCTGAATTTACATAACCTCAAATGGTCCCGTATGATCGCCACGAAAAAAGCCTTGTAGAGGGATGCCATTTTCCTTAAAGGCGGTGTCTGTATAATCTTGACAAAAAGTCTGTAGGAAGTCTATTTTTTTACTCGTCACTTATTTTTATTAGGACCTCTTAGGTGCTGCGATCACGTTAGGGGAGATCCATAAACCATGTGGACACTTTAGGCGATTTTAATCACTCTATAAATGAGAGGAAGGCACCAACCACCTAAGGGTGGATTTAAGTAACGTTTTTTGCTTTAAAATAATGAACATCAATTTTTGAGCGCGCAAAAATTTGTGAACTTTTTCTTGAAAAAACATGTTTTGGAACACGAAAAAATGAGTTTCCTCGAGTTTCAATGAAATAAACAGTTATATAGTTGATAACAGATGTGTTAACGTATATTCAACAATTTTTATTGACTTTTGACAGACTTTCTTGCCAAGCTGCAAATCCTCTTTTATTTTATTTTTTTCGTATATCCGTGAACCACGCTAGTGCACCAATAAAACCAAATTGTTTCTTTAGTTTGAACCAAATCAAAAAAATACAAAACAAAAAATAAAAATGATCGAAATCGGCCAATTACGTAGAGAGTTGCGCATTGGCTAAGTCACACAAAAAAGCAAGTAAAACTTCTAAACACAAGATTTTCTGAAATTTAAAAAGTTCTTATTTGCAATGATTTTTAATGACCGAATATTGTTTGAAAAATGAATCGTTGCCGAATGTTTGGTTTAAAAAAAATCCGGGTTTTGAGAAAAATAACATGTTTTACAAAAAAAAAAACACAAGATTTGCGGAATTTCACAAAAGATATAAATATTTTTGGTGTGGTTCCATCATGACTAAAACAATTTGAATCAATTTGCATGTCTTTTTATTTCCTTTAAAATTTTGAAGTTTTCTAAAAATTAACCCTCTTTTTTTGGGGCAGATTTTGAAGGATTTTGCAACGGCATACTGGGTCAAACATTGAATTTTAAATCAATTTAGAAAAATTGGCTACGCGTTCTTTTCCGACAGAAAGTCCCTTCTGTGACAGCTCGTTCCCATAGTAAATCCATAGTAAGACGACATTTTTAATCATGCTAAAAAACTGTTTTACATACAAAATGTTGTCACCCTGATAAACACGACATTGACAGTTACTTTTGAAATTTAAACTGTATTGACTAACACCACCGTACATTTATTGTGGTGCGCGTGTTCACAACTAGGTGGCTCTAGTAAATAATTGTCAAAAAATGCAATGATCTACGTCGATTTGTCTGTGGACTGACTTAATGGTACTGCTGCCGTTGCGACTAATTCGCAATTTGTAGTCCTAATCGAAGATAAATTCAATTGTCCGCTTAACGTGACTCCCATCAGTCTGCTGGGAAGAAAGTGTCCAATCTAGTCAGACACTCGTTCGTGTGATAATCTGTACGCCGTGCGAGAGAAACCACTCCAATCTGGTTTTGCGCGGGAACTGACCTCTCCAACTCGGAGAAACCATATGGTTTTGGATGGCAGTCTTATCAGTGACACAATTTGCCACCAATTGACCAAAGTGGTTGAACCACGCGAGACCGAATAGATCGGCGGATTTTGGTGAGTGTGTCTGTACAAGATGGTTAGTACAAGTACCTCACAATTACTCAATCCCTGAGTTGATGATAAGAAGAGTTGAATTCTTCACATCTGCTATGTGCAGGAACAACAACAGGGCGGCGACTGTTATCAGTGTGATACAACACAATCACACACACACAAGATAAGTGTACGGCGGCGAGACTTGCGGTGGTCGAGCAAAGGTAGAATGCGAGCGATGCCGGCGACGTTCTGTAGATTCATACGAACGACGACCGGCGAGCAGAGCGGATCCAACTTCTGGGAAAGTACGTGACGTGTGATTTAAATAATAACTATAGTTTCGTGCCAAGTCACGGTGCGGCATGGGGAATTGATTCTCGACTAAGCGATTGGCGGTGATGTTGCGCAATTTGTTGATTTGGCTTATCTAGCGTGCGTGCGAGGGGGCACCGAAATCGACCAAACAAAATCCAATAATCTGATATATTTTTCTTTCTTGTTTGTTACAGATTCGTTTCACCTGGAGATGCTAAAAGCCTAGGAGGACAGAGGAAGCAACTGGTTCAAATTCCCACCCGTGACAGTTTTTCCGCTTGCCGCCGGAGGAGGACGGGTTGCATGTGTCATGAACCCGGACGAGTATGAGCAGCTGCCGACGACGAGCGTAACGACCAACATGACGGCCGGGGCGATTGCCGGCGTCATGGAGCACTGCGTCATGTACCCGTTGGACTCGGTCAAGACGCGGATGCAATCGCTGACGCACATGCACGCGCACGACACAATCGTCTCGACGATGCGCGACATGGTCCGGACGGAGGGGCTGGGTCGGCCGTTCCGAGGTGTGATGGCCGTGGTTGCCGGGGCGGGCCCCGCACACGCCCTCTACTTTGGCGCGTACGAGTACTCGAAGGAGGCGATCGCGCGCATCTCCGACCGGAACCAGATCAACTACATGGTGTCGGCGGCGTTGGCCACGCTCGTCCACGATGCCATCTCCAATCCGGCCGACGTCGTCAAGCAGAGGCTTCAGATGTACAACTCACCGTACAGATCGGTGCTGCACTGCGCCCGAGTCGTCTACCAGACCGAGGGCCTGCGAGCGTTCTACCGATCCTACTCGACGCAACTCGTGATGAACATCCCGTACTCGGCGATCCAGTTTCCCACGTACGAGTTCTTCCAGAAGTTGCTCAACAAAGACAATAAGTATAACCCGCCGGTGCACATGGTCGCGGGTGGGGCCGCCGGAGCAGCTGCCTCTGCGTTGACCACTCCACTGGACGTGTGTAAAACGCTGCTAAACACACAGGAGGACGGTGCCGGTAAGACGCGCGGCCTGCTGGAAGCAGCGAAGAAAATCTACCGCACAGCCGGTCCGCTCGGCTTCTTCAAGGGTCTCCAGGCGCGCGTCCTCTACCAGATGCCAGCGACCGCCATCTGTTGGTCCACGTACGAGTTCTTCAAGTACATCCTGACGGGCCCGGCCACGCGAGGCTCCCGAGGCGGTTCCGCGGACATTGTCGCCTCCGCAGAACTCGTCAAGGAGGAAAAGAAGCTGTCCGATCTGCGGTACGTCCTGCCGGTCAGCGCCGCCTCCGCCGAAGCATCCGCCAGCAGTCTTATCGTACGAACCGGAGCCTCCTCGTCGGCCGGAGGTTCTTCCTCCTCCGGCGAGCGAGACTGTGGCCGCCGGGAACTGCCGGCCATGTCCGGAGCGGGAATCTACGGCGCCATGAGCTTCAACACGATGCACTCGAACACTGATCACACTCAGCACCAGCTGCGGCGACCCACCAACTAGAAGGTTGGTATCGTGTCTGTGTCTGTGTTTGTATAATTAGGTTGGCGTCAATCATTGTTTCTTTATTTCTCTCGTTTTTTTTTATTATTATTTCATCGAAGACACATTGTGTAATCGGCTCCAAATCCCAGTTCAATCGCCGTCGTCCCCCCGGGCGGGGACGGACCCTAGAATCGAGTTAATCAAAAACAAAAATTCCCTTCCTTCATCGAGTTCGATGCGCGCGAGCGCGCGCGGTTTTCTTGAAGCAGGACGAAATCGAAGCCCGTTTTCCGTGATTTTCTTACATTAAAAATTTTATTTATGCTTTTGCTCGACATTTTACGTTTCTTTCCCTTATAAGTTACCCGAGTTAAAAAAACAGATCCTTGGCGGTGGCGGCAGTCGTCCTCTGGTTCAAAATCCCTTGTATAATTGTTATTCGTTGTGTAAATAGAAGCGATCGCGATCTCTTTGGTCGTCCAAGCGCTGCCACCGCAAACAAGCAACTTCACGCAAACAGTCAATTAGAGAAGTGTATGATGAAAAGTCGCGCGCTCCCCCACGCTGCTCAATTTTTTAAAAAAAAATCGAACAAGCCGAGACAGTCTGGCTTGGTTTTTCCGTGGCTTGGGCTGTGTCTTCGAAGCTGGACGTTTTTTTTTGTTCAAGTTTTCACCTATTTTTTTGAGAGAAAAGAAGTAGAATTGAACGTCGAGGCGACGACACCTCTCCCCCCCCTCCACTCCTGGATCGGTACTAAGTATCGTCTGATGGTGAGATGCCATAGAATGCTTGATACCAAAGGAATCAAGTTTGAAGAGTTAGTAGCGAAATTTGACGAAAGAGGAGAAAACACACACAAAGTAGTAGTGAGTACATATTTAAAACAAACAAAAAATAAAAGCGCCCGCTGGAAAGTAAAGACCGAATAAAACTCTGATATTAGGCAGACAAGAAAACGCGCGAGATCATATTGGAAAACTTGCGTTCACCGGTGTAAGGAGGAAAATGAAAAGCAACGTGTATTTAGAAGGTGCGACACACGCAGGAAAGCGTATAAAAGAGAAGAGAATAACACAAAACAAAACAAATAAAAGGTGTACAGTTGTACAATGTGAAGAGCAACGTTTCAAATTAAGCAGAAAACAATAAATACCTGTATATGAGTCAAGTTGAAGTTTCAAGTAAACCGGTAAACGTTTTTTGAATCTCTACTTTCGAAGCATACCGAACAGTCCAAAGTGCACGGCGTGGCTGTTGCAAAATTTTATAAACCGAGATACCCCATCGAAGATTTATACGTTGAATGTTGTGTTTTACCGGCCTGAATCCGGCCAAATTTTTGGTACGGATTTTTACCTAAACTGGCCTTATAGGTGGATCGATCTTAAGTGCATTCCTTTTTATTTATTTTTTATTTGACTGAAACTTTGTGGGGGGCTTCCCTATGACCACAGAAGGCATTTTGTATCATTGGTTTGTCCATACAAGTCTTCATACAATTTTGGCGGCTGTCTATACAAAAATATTATTTGAATATTCGAAAATCTGTATCTTGCGAAGGAATTTTCTGATCGTTATGGTGTCTTCAGGAAAGTTGTGTTTGATGATGAGGACAATTTACAAATAAAAAAGTTATCCTTAAAATAAAATTACCAATTTATTTTGTTAACTGACTTTGGCAAATATAATTTTTGTCGATAAAACGCATCAAAGAATTAGACGGTTTCCACGCGAAATCGACCACTCAAAATCCGGACCATCTCCGATCTTAATAAAACTTGCTGGATCGTTTGTCCTACTCAAATCAACAACTCCTGTGCACTCAGTTTAGTAATTTACAATGGCATTTGAATTTTAGAAATTCTTTAATTTTTAAATTATTTTTTTTGAACATCTGCTTCAAAAGATATGATTTTTTTCAATTTAAACGCAATTACCAATAATTTAAAAATTAAAGAATTTCTAAAATTCAAATGCCATTGTAAATTACTAAACTGAGTGCACAGGAGTTTGAGTAGGACAAACGATCCAGCAAGTTTTATTAAGATCGGAAATGGTCCGGCTCAAAATCGTATTTTTATGGTCGATTTCGCGTGGAAACCGTCATTAGTGGAATTGCTTGAATTGTTGTTAATTTATTATGTGTGGTGAAAAATAATTTGTCTTCTTCTTTTTTCTTTGTTCTTTGATCGCGTGGTCAATGGCCGACATGAGTCAATCGCGAGCAGCGTATCCACGCAGTTGCTTCACTTCCCAGTGACTCTACCTCTGTTCGTAGCCGGCGCCGATATTGAACAGCATGATAAAGAAAAAATGAAAAAAAAAAACAAGGAAAGACAGCTCCCACTCATCTCCACGGCTCGTGGATGTAACTTTTGGAGGAATACTGCAACTGTGAGTGGGCACTCATGGTTATGATTTTTTTTGTCGAGAAAACCCACCATTTTCAAGTTATAGCAATTTGAGAGTAAATTTTCTTATTTTTTGAAATGGTGTCCATGTATGTCTATTTCAAATTTCTTATTTTTACAAGTATGTTGTAGAGAAAATTCTGGAAAATTTGGAAAGCTGAGAAAAAAATCCTATATTCTCTCTACAGCCTCACACAGAATTGAAATCGTGAAATCGATGACAATTATTTTTTAAGCTAATTAGCCTGAAATTTTCAGCTGATGATTTCTTGGAAACTATTGGTCCGTTTTTTCAATTTTAAAACATGAAACTTTTGGGAATTTCCTGATCTGTTTGATAAAAATATTTCTCAAATTTTAAAATTGGGTTCATATTATAATATATTGTTTATAATTTGAACCCTATTTTAAAATTCCAGAAATACATTTTTTTTACCTATTCGTAAGTATAGCTTGATTTTTTTATTGAAAAAATAACAAAGTTTTACAAAATTTCCAAAATGAAATGAAAATCGGACCATAAGTTTCCGATATATCGTCAGTTGATAATTACAGGTCAATTAGGTGACACTTAGGGATATTCATTTTCATTTATAAAACCTATGAAAAAAATCGAAATTTGTATTACGCGATTTAAATTTTAGTCTTTTAAAATTTAATTTAAAATTGATTTTTTTTCATCCGTGTACCTATTTTTTTATATAAAACGTCCTATCCCAGATACGAGATTTTCTTACAGAATTGGTTCTGTAAGAATCCTGCTAGAATGATTCTAGCAGCCTTGTCAGAATTCTGTAAGAATTTTGCAAGAATTTTCTTATAGAAAATACTGCTCACTGATTGGCTGACTTTTTACCGGTTCAAATCTGTTCTGATTCGACCATTTGAACAAGATGGACGTTTTTTTTTCGCGAAAAAAACTCAGGTAATTTGAGTTCCGTGAACAATCCGGAGATCTTTTCGGAAATCAATACTTCAATCAATAGCTGGCAGATTGAAACACACCAACGCAGGTAAGCCATCACTCCCACAATTCCGGTACTTTGCAAACAGATTTAGGCATTTATGAAACTTAACCAAAAACCTAACCTACTTTTCCGCTCTTTGCAGGCATGGATCTGCAGTTTTGGCGACATTCAGACCTCGGATCTAGAGTCTGGATTCTCTACTCGGCATCATTGGCCGCAACATCGTCTTCAAAGATTTCCAACCCGGACTACGCGTGTGTAAGTGTGCTTCCGAAGGATCAACAGACGCCTGGTGTATTGAAAAGTGACGCGACCGGCATTGAAGCCGAAAATGACTTGTACAGTCGATTCTCTGGCTGTCGATCTTCTCGATATCAATAATGCTCCATGTACCGATGAATTCTTCAGTCCCTTCAAACTGCATACTTCGATTGTCTTTATTCCTCGATATTTTCTCTTGCTTGAAGGATCTTTTCCTCGACGGTCCCTTGAATTCTATTTGCTTTAAATATCTATTCCGGTTGTCAATAATTTTACTTTCTCATGGCTTGCATAGACATTTTTCTTTGAGAAACGAAGCTTTGAAGGGTGTTTGACATTTATTTGTTTTTGTTTGCTGGACGTTGCCATGATTCTCTCCTATAGCTGGTCAGCAAGAAAAAACAAATTTCAATCGAGTCATCGTTCTGTAAACTGATGATTCTCTTCCTCGACGGTCCCTTGAATATTGACAACCAGAGAGTCGACTGTATTAAGCTGAGAAATAAATTTTGTTCGAAATGAAATTTTATTTTGCCTTATAAAATAAAACCAATAAAATTCCTACAAAATTCTAGCAGGATTCTAGCAGAAAATTTTGCCGTCTCATTCTAGCAAAATTCTTACAGAGTTCTAGCAGAATGGCCTGTCAGAACAGTTCTAGCAGGATTCTAGCAGGGTTCTAACAAAACCGGTTGCTTTTACCGGATTCTACTAGAACCGGTTATTGCATTTGAGCTAGAATTCTCTGAGAATTCTTGCAAAAATCTTGCAAGATGATGGCAGCGTTCTAGTAAGAATAATTTTGCTCTGCTGAATTCTGTAAGAATCCTGCGAGAACGCCGTGACTGGGATCTAATTACACATTTTTTTTTTTTTTTGAGACTTTTATGAAAAACTAATTATAGAAAATGACTTCCTTTGACGTAGGGACTGCATTAACAATGTTTCATGAAAAATATAATTTAAAAATCGCCCAAAAATTTGCGAAAACTGTAGAGAACAACTCAATTTAAGAATCTAGGCTATCATTAGAAAATGACCAAATAAAGTTTTCAAAAAAATAATTGAGATCCTAAAAAATCAAAATTATCTTTATATAAATGAGCAAAAACAGTTTTTTTTTTTTTTCACATTAAAACTTAGACCAATAGTTCCCGAGTTATCGTCAATCAGAAAATTAGGACTAATTAGTTTACATTGAAAAAAAAAAAAAACTGAACTATATGTAAAAAAAAATCATTTAAAAAAAAGCCTTAGAATGCCAAAAACTTGGAAAGATTCACAAAAAAGTGTCCACGTTGTTTATGGATGGTCCTATACCAAGGTCGCTCAGATAAGTGCGCTGAATTCATTAAGAGCGAGTTTTTCACCAATGTGTAACAGGTCGTATCGAGGTGCTCCGATTTGGATGAAACTTTCAGCATTTGTTTGTCTATACATGAGATGAACTCATGCCAAATATGAGCCCTCTACGACAAAGGGAAGTGGGGTAAAACGGGCTTTGAAGTTTGAGGTCAAAAAAATATAAAAAATCTTAAAATTGCTCGCATTTTCGTAAAACTTCATCAATTCCAACTCTCTTAGATGCATTCGAAAGGTCTTTTGAAGCACATCAAAATGTGCCATAGACATCCAGGATTGGTTTGAAATTTTTTCTTAGCTTTTGCAAATTACTGTCAAAAATAGATTTTTTTAAAACCTTAATATCTTTTTCCAACAGCCTCCAACACCCATACTCCCATAGGTCAAAAGATAGGTAATTTCATGGACTATAAGCCTACGGTATTAACTTTTTGGCCAATCGCAGTTTTTCTCATAGTTTTTCGATTTTTCTGCAACAAACATTTTACAACGTTAGTTTTTGCCCTGTAGGCCTCCATAACGGCACTTTTTGGTCTCAATTTTGTCATATTCGGAATCCTCGGACAATTTCACGCAAATTAGAAGTATTGGAGTTGTAAATTTGATTGGAAAAATTGCCATTTCGAATGAATTAAAATATTTTTTAACAATTTGTTGGATTAGGGGTAAACAGGTTTTCGCCTACTTGATACAGCATTTGACGTATTGATCATAGGGTAAATAAAATCTATTTCTTTTTTCAAAAATGTTTTATTTAATTATTTTTTAAATCAAAATAACAATTCCAATACTTCTAACTTACGTGAAATTGTCCGAGGATTCCGAATATGACAAAATTGAAACCAAAAAATGCCGCTATGGCAGCCTACAGGGCAAAAACTAACGCTGTAAAATGTTTGTTCTAAAAAAATCGAAAAACTATGAGAAAAACTGCGATTGGCCAAAAAGTTAATACCATAGGCTTATAGTCCATAAAATTGCCTATCTTTTGACCTATAGGAGTATGGGTGTTGGAGGCTGTTGGAAAAAGATATTAAGGTTAAAAAAAATCCTTTTTTGACAGTAATTTGCAAAAGCTAAGAGAAAAAGTCAAACCAATCCTGGATTTCTATGGCACATTTTGAAGTGCTTCAAAAGACCTTTCGAATGCATCTAAGAGAGTTGGAATTGATGAAATTTTACGAAAATGCGAGCAATTTTAAGATTTTTTATATTTTTTTGACCTCAAACTTCAAAGCCCGTTTTACCCAACTTCCCTTTGTCGTAGAGGGCTCATATTTGGCATGAGTTCATCTCATGTATAGACAAACAAACGCTGAAAGTTTCATCCAAATCGGAGCACCTCGATACGACCTCTAGAACAAACCGAGCAATATTTACAAATACTGCCTCTTAAGTAATCAGTACAAATAAAAGCCATTTCAACTATTTTGATCAAACATTGTCCATTTATTGATTCGCTTAAACATAAATCCACGGATCCAACCAAAAGCGTTATCGCTGGCTGGTGTCCCTCGGTCGGTATGGAATGCCTCGGTTCTTCATGTCACGAATGATGCCGTTCGGTAACCGGCCGGACACCGAAATGGCGTAAATTCCCTTTGTGAAGCGGGCTAGAAATAAACACAGAAAGCTTGCATCAAACGCCATTCAGTTTAACAATTTAATGGTCGCGACTCACTGATTCGCTGCCACTTGCACACCCAGCTATCGTCCGGACTCATGACGGCAATCATCCCGTCGAAATTGTTGCTGGTGCAGTCGTACACCTGGTCCTTGTTGCCCTTCATCCGCAGAAAGTCCTCGCAGTTTTCGCAGCCATCGTACTCGAACTGGTCAAAGGTCTAGGGGAGGTTCGAAATCTTTACAACAGTTCAAGATTTGACGAAAGTCGCAGCTCCATGCTTACCTTCACCATCGAGCACACCAAACACGCCCGCAGTCCGCGCAGATCCTTGGGAATCGATTCGAAGGACATTTTATGGAGGAAAACTATTGAAAAAAAAACTAAATTCTT
Source organism: Culex quinquefasciatus (assembly GCF_015732765.1). Taxonomy (NCBI): domain Eukaryota; kingdom Metazoa; phylum Arthropoda; class Insecta; order Diptera; family Culicidae; genus Culex; species Culex quinquefasciatus. Next base: position 196,411,623 of record NC_051863.1, read on the forward strand.
TGAAGAACGCGCGATTGTTTTCGTGGCGTGCGGTTTTTGTTTTTACGGTTTTGACGCTTTCGTTCCGTATGCCAAGTGTCAGACACTACTTTTTAAGGGGGCCTCGACTGTGAAACGTCAAACGAGTGTGTGTGGAAACCGGCATACACGCCAAAAGTGTTTACAATCGAACCAAGACGAGTGAGATTGAATTTTTTGGAGTTGAAAAAAAACGAGCGGAATTAGGCAGATTTTCCACAATGACCGACATCAAGAAGTGCTTCTACACGACGATCCTCTCGCAGACCATTTCCGGCGATGGAAAGTACCTGTTTTGCGGTAGCAATTTCGGGGAAATCCTGATCTACAGGTTGGTCTACATTGGAAACCGGCTTTGGATTGTGAATTCTAAAGATTTTCCTTCTAGTATCGACCGCATCCTGTCCTGCAGCGAGAGTTCCAACGGTGATCCGGACAAACCTCCGACGGCGCCACAGGCGGTCTTCCCGCTGCCGGAAAAGTGCCAAGTCTACAGCCTGTCCTTCCACAAAGACTTTTTGATCGTTGGCCTTAACGGTGAAATCTGCGGTTACGCGTGGAACGTGAAGAATGCCACCATTGGCAAGCGAGCTTGGACGGTCAAACTACCGGTTTCGGCAGAATATACCGACATCAATGAGGTCAACTACCTGTGGATGGACAAAACGGACGAGATTCTGTACGCCGGTTGTGGCGATAACGTGATGTACGCGATTTCCCTCGAGGACGGTCGAATCACGCGCAACTTCCAGGGTCACAAGGATTACATTCATTGCGTGTCCGGTTGCGGTGGCAAGTTGGCCACCGCGTCCGAGGATGGATCCGTGCTGATGTGGGACGCACGCCAGTCAAAGTTCACCGGCAAAATTGAACCCTTTTCGAATGACTCGTTGAACCGGCCAGAATTTGGCAAATGGCAGGGCACCGTGTCCATCACGGAGGATTGGCTCGTTTGCGGGGGCGGTCCACGCTTTTCGCTGTGGCATCTGCGATCGCTCGAGTGTACCACGGACTTTGCCTTTCCGGAGCGGCTGCACGTGTCCGGTTTCATCGACGACATGATTTACGCAGCCGGCGAGTGCCGGAATCTGTACCAGTACAACTTCAACGGGGACGTAACGGCCGAGATTCCGGTTTCGGCTCCGGCCGTGTACAGCGTGGTGCAGCAGAGCGAGCCGAACAAGTTTATGGCCATTGCGGGGGCCGCCAGCCAGATCGACGTTTGCACCAACTTTAGCTTCAAGGACATTGTGCTTCAGGCGTACCAGAAGTGAGCCTTTTCTCAACCACAATAAACCACCCAAAATTTTCCAGTAAAAACCATTTATTTGATTTCCTTTCCGAAAACTAAACACTCTTGATCGATGGACATAACATTACTATGATGCAGTGAGAGTTAGAAAATAGGTAGAGTAAGCTGGTTCCAAATTTCCCGTCGTTGCGCGCGCACAAACATAAGAAGCTACACGAAAAAAACACTATTTACAATTAATACGATCCGTTTTCCCGGTGGTCGTCGTTTGTTTGGATGTTGGGTGGTGGGGTCGTCCATGTCCTCGTCGTCGTTTGTGTTAGCGTTTCGTCTTCTTGGGACTGCGACTGCCGTTGGAGCAGCTGCCGTTACCGTTGTGAAATCTAAACCGGAAAACAGGACACAGAGAGAAGGAGAAAAAAGGACCGTAAAAGCGATTCCTGTGGGTGGGGAGCGGGGACTGGGGGGTTAGTAGCAGCGCGGAAGCGGGAAATGGTTAAAAAAACTAAGAATCGGCGAAGGGACAAGCTGGCGCGCGCGTCGTTCCTGTGGTGAAGTGGTTTAACTCATGTCCATGTACCGGTTGTTGGTCGGTCGCGGTCGCAGAATAAGCTTGCCCGTTTCGTCGCAGGACATGTTAAACTCGGCCAGCACGCTCCGCGTTCGGGACGTGATGATTTGCGGTGCAATTACGAGCTTGTGGATTCCGAACACAAACAGGAGCACTGCGAAAAAAAAATCGTGACTTTAGCCATCAACAACCCAAAACAGAGACAAAACTTACAAAGAATCGCCGTCGAAAAGGTGAATACTGGATGGTTCCAAAGGGAGTCCACGAGCGGGACAATCGAGGTGCGGGGATCCGTAAGCCAGTAGAAGGCGCCCAAGAAGGTTACCAGCGACATGGCACCGAGCAGGACTGTAAAAAAAACAAACGAAGCATTAACTTGAAGCACTCGCACCAAACCACCTCGACTTACTCCTCCATCGCAGCGTGGACGGTTGCAGGGCAGCTATTACTTCGGTCAGGCGTCGTTCGAAAGCCTTCAAATCTGCAGCAAAAAAAGGAGTTTTAGCTTAAAATTGCCCCTCCAATTTGAGCATCAATTACCTTCACAAGCGGATGGTTCTAGGGACATTTTTGATACGTTTACCAAAACCCTACCCTGACGTCACACTGATGCCTAGCGATTCAAGTTTATTATCCTTCACACGAAGTTTGTCCAAAAAGTTTCAACACACAAATTTTCGAAGCACCATCGCTCTCCAAAATCGGGAATACTTTTCTGGAACAAAACCTAATCAAAACACCCAAGCGCTGCGCTGATTGAGGAGCTGTCAAATTCGCGACAATTGGCATACAAACTGCTTTACCGACCGACGATTTCTGTCACTGCACCCCATAAAAAAATGGATAACTCTCCATCTGACGGAATGACCTGGACTGGCGAACTGGTAGTCGACTAGATCGAATCCTTTTTGTATCGAGAAATTAAAAGTGAGAGTGTGTGCAACCTTTAGTTAAACTGTTCGTGCAGTTGCTGTGAAGTTTATCACGGCACTTCGGAAAGTTTATCTCCATGTTGCACGCACATACTCTCACTTTGACATTTTCTGGTTTATTGCATATTCTGAAAGTACTCCCAATAAGCTACCTCTCCAACAAAAATTAGCAAAAGTTACTTCAGTGAAGTCCGTTTAATAATGATTTTAAATAAAGTAACATAAACAAAATCTAAAAAATCCAAAAATTCGATGCCAACATTTCAAAAAGCATCATGTACAAACCATGCGTTTTGAGAAAAACGCATTTGAATGTTGAGCATACATTTTCAATTCCTATTTTAATATAAAAGCAAAATATGATGTTCTAATGATAACAAACGATGAAAAACGTTGCTTTTATTGATACTTGATTATCCAAATTCAATAAAACATTATTTCCGTAATTTTATCTGAGAAAAACAAACATAACTTCTTTTGAAATCACCAACGTCGATATCACCCTGCTGTCACTGAGGGGAGCGCTTTGTTATGATTCGTTTTTCTTCACCGAATGTACATGGCGCTTTTTTCTTGTTGCTTTTTTTTCGTCACGAGGTTTATGTAGCCTTTTGTTTGACAGGTTGACAGGGCTATATAAACAGGGACTGCTGATGGCAGAGATTATGTTTATGTTACTTTATTTAAAATCATGATTAAACAGACTTTACTGAAGTAACTTTTGATCATTTTTGGTGGAGAGGTAGCTAATTAGAAGTACTTTTAGAATATACAATAACCCAGAAAGTGTTAAAATGTACATGATGCCTTTTGAAATGTTACCGTCGAATTTTCCGCGACCGTGTTGTAGGGGTAGGCGTGATTGCCTCTCACCCAGTCGGCCTGGGTTCGATCCCAGAAGGTCCCGGTAGCAAATTTTGAGACGAGATTTGTCTGATCACGCCTTCCGTCGGACAGGGAAGTAAATGTTGGCCCCGGTCTAACCTAGAGGTTAGGTCGTTAGCTCAGTCCAGGTGTAGGAGTCGTCTCCCTGGGCTCTGCCTCGGTGGAGTCGCTGGTCACAATCCAAAGGTCGTCAGTTCGAATCCCGGGGAGGATGGAAGCTTAGGTGTAAAAAGAGGTTTGCAATTGCCTCAACAATCAAGCCTTCGGACACTTAGTTTCGAGTAGGAATCTCGCAATCGAGAACGCCAAGGCAATGCTGTGGAGCGAATAATTTGATTTGATTTTTTTAAACAAAATCTCTGGTGCCTGTTTATAAAGCCCTGTCAAACAAAAGACCTTGTGACGAAAAAAAGACGTCATGAAAAAGACGCCATGTACATTTGCCGACGAAAAACGAATCATAACAAAGCTTAAGCTCCAATGACAGCAGGGTTATATTAACATCGGTGATTTCAAAAGAAGTTTTGTTTGTTTTTCTTAAATATAATGACGGAATCAATGTTTATTGAATATGGATGATCAAGTATCAATAAAAGCAACGTTTTTCATCGTTTGTTATCATTAGAAAACCTTCTTTTGCTTTTATGTTAAAGGCTAGTCTGCAGATCGGAAGGAAAGGGGTCAAGAAACAGCTTTACGAACGGCAGGACAAAAGAGAGGGAACGTTTTCTTGGGGCTTTTCTTCACCCTCTCTGGCTTGCTTTGGCTACCGCTGCTGCCCATTTGAATTTTTTCTTGACCGGTTTCTTCCGAAGTGCATACCTTACATAAAATGGGAATTGATAAATGAACCGTGCGCGAAGTCGGAAGCGTGAAAAAAGTATTTTAACATTAAATATGAAGATCAACGCAAAATTTCTGATGATGGCCAGTGGAAGTTTTGGAAGCGGAGCTTTCACGATTATCTGGACCAGCTCTCTTCCATTCCTCAAGTGTCGTCGTCGGATGAAATGGCAGTTTTGGCCAGATGTCTGCGGTCCGGGCCCCCTGTCTTGGCCGGAATCCTTAAAAGCAGTTTCAAATTCCCGGATACAACCAGAGAAGCTGCTACACTTATGTTTCGGTTTCGTGGACAAATTTCAAGGAAAAATTCAAGGATTCAAGTGCTGAAGTTCGCCTGTGGATCAAACGACGGGTGTTAGGAATCAACGCTTGACGATTGATCGGGAGCTTAACTTGAAGATTGTGTTGAAATTCGGTGAGCTCGTTCCTTCTGTAATATGTACAAATATTCTATCAGTTACACTGACATACTCTCATTTCAATTAAGACAACCACACCAATATAACTAAATACGCGGTAGAATACTACCTTGGAGGTGATTCTTGACATTCTTCCAGATCGAATGCAAAAAGAATCATCCAAATGGATTGAGTTTTCGCCGAGATACAGTCGGTTGAAGTTGCATTTCCAACTTTTTTGACCCCCTTGGTGCTTCGCGTAAGTTTTGACCCCGTTGGTGCTACAAGTGTTAAAAGATTTGTTAGTAGACTTATTAATTCCTATCCTTATCGTCAGTACACTGACCAATATATTGAAAGTATGTCTTAATATACTTACAATGTCTTGTCACTCAGTTAGTATACTTAAAACTAGGTGTTGACCATGGTTCATTCCGAAGTGCGTTAAATATATAGATATCGACTTACACCGACAACATCGGTGTGAATGTCTGGTCGACTTTTTTTATGGGGTACCCGTACAGTTTGACAGCTTCAATCGGAAAAAGCATTTTCCTCGGCTGTCAAACCCAAACTTTTGAATCACGATTTTCTGAGCTGAACGCGAAGAGTGTTTTCTTGAAAACAGTTAACTTTTTACAGGAATAAATTTTTAAAAACCTTCAAAATATGGATGATCCGGAACTGGACGCGATCCGCCAGCAGCGTCTCCAGCAGATGCAGGTAAGATTGTTCCGTTATGGCTATGAATGATCAATAATGTTGGGTGGGTGCTACGGCGGGCACATTTTGCCGGAATTAGTAATTTGCGTTCAATTCAGTTCCAAAAATAGTCCCGCTTGATCGGGCAAGGGGATCATGTCGCGATTATTGATCCATCGAAATTTTCTAATCCGTTACAGGGCGCCAACCCTGAGCAGCAGAAGGCGCAACAGGAACAGATGGCCGCCCAGCAGGAAATGAAAAACTCGATGCTGTCACAGTTGCTGGACCAGAATGCGCGCGCCCGGCTCAACACACTGAAGATCAGCAAACCGGACAAGGCGCAGATGGTGGAGGGCATGATCATCCGGATGGCACAGATGGGCCAGATTGGCGGCAAGCTGGACGATGCCTCGCTGGTGAAGCTGCTGGAGAGCCTTAACCAGCAGATGCCCCGCAGCAACTCGACGGTCAAGTTCGACAGACGGCGTGCCGCGATGGACTCGGATTCGGACGATGATTACGGGATTTGAGGCTGTCGCGGGGACCGTGGTTGGCGGCGAATTTTGGAACAGATGTTGATTCCGAGCTAACGGCTGGATGCAATTTGTGCGCTTCGCTTCTGTGCTTGTCTCTGATTAATGCTAAGAATTTAATAAACCAGTTTGACTAACAAACTAAACGAAAGGGACGTGATATCTGGGTGTCAAGATCCGAAAGCATACACTCCTTCGTACTGGAAATTATCTTGCTAGTGTAATTCGAAATCGTTACATACTGGGACACTTACACCCATTACAGTACAGATAGACACTTCCTAATACTACACCTTAAAAGAGAACTCGCGGACAACGCACCGTGTGTGGGTGTGAACATGACTAGAAAAGGTTGCTTAAAAATGGGGAATGCTCACCTGAGAGAGATTCACGTCTCCGATGCCACACACACGACTTACTCCTTCTTCTCGTGCCTTGGTTCGTCCTCTTCCTCTTCGGCGTCCAGAATGTCGGCACAGCAAATCGAGTAAAATATCAGCGATAGAAAGCCCAGCGGAAGCCCAAATAGAACCGATGTCAGCACCGGATTGCCGAGCCACATGTCGTACAGGGACGTCTTTGCCTCGAACCAGGCCCGGTAGATGCGCACCGGAAGCGAATTTCCACCAAACGTCGGTGCGGTTTGATTGTGAATACTGTCCAGGAACAGCTCGATCGCCTCCGGGGTCAGCTGGAGGGGGTCGTCCTCCGGAATATGGTGCTCGTTGGTGCTTGCGTTCAGGACGATCAGATGTGGTGTGGCCAGCGTGTCCATCGCAATCGAGTGGGCCAAATCGGGCGTGCCGACCCATCCAAACTGGAACCGGCCGTGGTACTTTTGCTTGTTCTTGTGCACAAAGATCTCCACCATATCGCGGAACTCCTGCTCGTGCGCAGCGATTTCACTTAGTTTGTTCTCCTCGACCACTGCCAAAACTAGATACTTTTTCGTTTGCACAATGTGGTGGATGTTGCTGCGAGTCACCTTCGGGAAGGTCGGGAAACGCTCCTCGTTGACCCACCGAAAGAGCGACTCGTTGAGGTGAGCTGGCTCGAGCAGGTCAAAGTTATCCGAGTACGGGAAGTAATAATGGCTGCGCTCCTTGTAAACCAACGCCGCCGGGACGGTATCAATGCCAAAGTGCCTCTTGGCAATCTCCACCGACGTGGCGTAAAAGTATCCGTGCGGTTGATACGACTCCGCAGCACTGTAGAACACGTCCCACAAGATTCCGTCCTGCTTGCCCACGTACGTGAAGAAGATCGGGTTGTTCGCCTTGAGGATGTCGATACTGTCCGGGCGGGTAACCTGCTGCACCGGCGGTCCCGACATGCGGTTCACAAAGTGAAGCAAATCCTCCTTGGTGCGATCCCCGGTGTAAACGTAATCGTACGGTCCCTTGATGCTGATGAACCATAGAACAACAAAAAAAAACCACATTACATAAAGCAATCGATATTACTTCACAAAAGAACCAATCGCAACTCACAACATAATCGTCGGGTAGGCGCTAACGCGGAACGCCTGGGCCACGGCCGAGAACCGGGTGCAGTCGACCCGGCCCACCCGGATGTTGGTGTTGTACAGGGCCTGCGCTACGTGGGCCCACACCGGTTCCAGCTTTTTGCAGTGTGCGCACCAGGGCGCGTAGAACTTCACGAACCACTGGCCCTCGTTCCGGACGTCTAGGAAGCGGTCGCTAAGCTCAAGCACCCGCGAACTGTCGGCGGTCGTGGCGGCGAAGGCTGCAAAAAAAAATGCGAGGTGTTAATTGAATTACTTGTGCGAATTCGCATTTTTTCTCGTACCAAATACAAGGAAAAGGAAACATTTCCACTGATTGAACTGCATTCTGAGTGCTTCTATACAAACTATCGCAAATTGTCCCTAAATTTACTAAACTTATTTAAACTTGCATTGTTTAAAAATGCAGGACTAAATGCAGGAAAACACGGATTTTACAATTTGTTTTTCGCTTGGGCCACTGCCTTTGATAAGAAAATTGTTTCTGCTGTCAGAACTTTTAGGGTGTTGGACGATTCTATGACAGATTTCGAGAGAACTCACAATATTATGTGTATGAGTGCGCATTAGAGTAACCGCGAAAATTTTCTTGGGGTAGCCTAATTCTAATCGTTCTATAACCAAACTATTCTTGTACAACAAATTTTATCATATTGAAAAAAAAAAATCACTTTTATCCCCAGCTATTTATTCACTGTACCATCTTTTATCTACAGTTCAGACTCGATTACCCGAAAATCACGAAAAAAACTGTTTTTCTTTGTAATATTTTTTTATTGTCGAGCTTTAGGATCACCCCTAAACTACATTGAAGTGATTTAGAATTTTTAAATCCAAGAAATACTGAAAATTAACCAGAACTCGATTTTGATGCTAAAAGCACAGACACAGTCTGTGCTAAAAGTAAGGAAATGTAAAAAATGAAAACATTTTTTTGTTCGTGATTCAATTATCCGAAGTCCCACACAAACCTTCGGATAATCGAGTCTGGAACGTATCTATCAATTTTGTAAAAATGTGATTTTAGGAAGTGCGATCAAACCACTACTACAAATAATTATTTTTTTTTCAACGTGAAGAGCTGCTTGCTAAGCGTAAAAATAATAAATACAGTAGTTGTTCGGTAACTGGGCTGCTTTTTAACACTTGTAGCCCCAACGCGGTCAAAAAAGTTGGAAATGCAAATGACCGATTCTTAGCGAAGCTACACCAAAATGTCACATGTTTTTAAATTTTCAATATGATTTTTAATATGAAAAAAATCATTTTTATTATGATGCAATAATTGCAATGTGCTTTAAATGCGTTTTCTTACCTTAAAAGCCAATAACATTGACCAAAAGTGGTCTGTAAGCCATTGTACGGGAGAGGAGTTTTTTCATAAATCTGCCCCTTTCGTTGTCCCGTCACGAAAAGAAATGGCTGGCAAAAACTCAAATTTCATCCAATTCTTTCAGTTCAAGGAGCAAAAGATTCGTTTTTTAATTTGTGATAATGTGTAGAAGAGCAAAAGTTTTTAAAAATCAAACTGGTAAAACTGTAGCGATTTTTGTAGTGTGCCTTTTAAAAGTCCAGTTTTACGATGTTGTCCCGTCACGCTACATTTTCATTTCAGGGGAAGCACAGGTACTATATGGTTCATTCTGCATGATATTTCTTTGTAGGAAAATCAATTATCTTTCCAAATATGTAATAACATTGGGGGGAATTTTTTTTGAAAAGGAGCCGAAGAATCGGTCAAATACGCCGGCTCTTTGAACCCTTGGAAAAAAGTTGGAAATGCCTTTTTCATTGTAACTTAGGGTAGACGCATCTGTTTTGGATCCACTTTGTTTTAAGTGATTCATGACATCTTTCCAGATCGAATGCAACAAAAATAATCTAAATCGGTTAATTTTTTGCCGAGATACAGCCGGATGAAGTTGCATTTCCAACTTTTTTGACCCCCTTGGTGCGCTCGAGCCCAGTTAAAAAGCAGACAAACGTCAAATAACCAAAACAAACCGAAATAAATAAATAAACTTTTTCAAACACTTCTTCAATTCAAAGTCGTAATTGAAGTAATATGAAAAGTATGCATTGTAAATAAATCTGAGTAACTTCATTTTTATATTTCATCTGGAAAATATTATGCATTGGTGGTCCCCTCGTTATTTTTTGTACAGCCCAGTTAACGAGCAGCATTCGGTGACTGGGCTACGTTCTCAGCCCAGTTACCGAACAAGTACTGTAGTCTAATTTTAGAATAAAACTTTAACCCACTGTCTTCGAATCAGCCCAAATAGTCAAAATTTGTGTTGGAGCACTAGAAAACTGATCTAATTTATTTTCCTAAAATTTTACTTTTTTTTTTTACAGTTCGCCCTGTAACTTCGCTCATCTTATTTTTTTCTTTTTTAAATTTAAAAAAAGTGTCCTTATTTATAAACATTTTCTTTTAAACTAAAAAAACCTCATTCTTTTTGAACACATATAAGTTTGAAATTTAAAGCCAAACTTTAAAAAATTTGAAGCTCAGAGTACCAAAAAAATGCTTTATTTAATATTTATTAGTTATGCTACTGCCAAAAATCTACAAATTATTAATAAATTTATGGAAATATTATTTTCTGAAGTTTTATTACTTTTTCCGATCTGTGTTCCCAAATTTCAAATTTTGCAAAAAGTCAAAAAGTATGCTATTTGTTGAAAAATACAAAAAAAAACAATTGAACGAATCATGAACAAAAAATGTATTTTTTATTTCCTTACTTTTAACATCAAATTCGAGTTCTGTGACCCGATTTCATCAAATTTGAATATTTGATTGAAATTACAAAAAGCATTTTTAATATTTCATCCACGCCATTTTGGATTATTATTTTTTAACTTACGAGTAGTTTAAGAACTCGACAGCGATTTTAAGATTCGATTATCCGAAGTGAAATATTGCCAATTCCTTCGGATAATCATTACAATCAATTGTACAAGATTTTTGAATGAACATTTCAGTTTGCAACAAAAAATATGTTCGCTTTGTCCCCTGAGTTTATGAGGAATTTTTGAAGGAGGAGGGAGCAAACTTGAAATAAAAATTGCGATGGCCTTAATATCTGAAAAAAGACAACTAAAATTTTGAAAGAAACTGCATACTGAAAAAAAACTGAACCAGAAAAAAAATGTCCGCTAATCCACTAAGAAAAAGATTGAATAAAAAATAGGGGTTTTATGTTTGTCCAAATGACCCCATGCCTGACAAAGTTATAGAAATCGAACAAACAAATCCTCCTTAAGACACAGTCAGTTTTGAATTAACACTAATTTAGCAGAAATTCGGAAAACAGAACAGCTTTTCGGAGGGCAACAAAAAACTACGAACTTTGGCAAATTAACTGTAATTTTTATCAAAATAAATTCTAAGTAAAGCAAAACTATCCAACGTGACTTCACCAGATATGTAAGCCGATTGTTAAGGACGAAATTAAAATGAAAAATGACTTATTTGGACATAAGGATTCTATGGACAATATTTCTGAGACTCCGGACGAAAATGAGTCTTCTTTCTAGTTGTTAAACCACGGAAGATTCTTACCGTACAATCAGCGACAGCTACGCGAAATACTGAGGAATCTCAGGAATCCAAAAAAATAAACGATTTCAAACCCTAGGCAGAAGATCACTCGTCTCGTAGATCAAGTACTCAACTGACAAGCTACAGCACAGACGCCCTTGTTCCGCAAATGACAACAGTTATACTCACATGTCCTACCCCTCCGAAATTCCATTTCCATTGATGTCTCGCCATGGCGTGAGTTCCCCCTCCGTATGAATGGTTTCGTGTCCACACGGGGCGCTCATTCACCATTCCGGATTACTCCAACGCCGCCGCTGCATTCGTACCTTAGTTCAGTCGTGGTAGTTCGCGCGTCGCGCAAAGGTGTGCGTTGGGATTTGGATACGTACGTACTCGCGTTTTCCGTACCTGTCATTTTGTGTTGGTCGTCGGTACCGTGTAGACACCCTCGTCCGCGTTTAAATTCCTTCGCGTGTCGCCGATATCAAGGGGGAAGGCAGCTACGCCGCGATGTTCAGCAGATCTTCGTCGTTTGCACAAGTGCATTCCGTGCAGCAGTTCTAGATCATGTGAGGTGTGGGTGGGCAGTTGTGATTAGTGTGTTGTTTGAATAGTATTTTTTTTTTGTTTGTCGAAAAATGGCGAAGAAGTGGTATGACCATCATCAGCAGCAGCAGCGATTCCACGGTCTTCGTAGTCTGTAAATATAACGCTACAACTCCGCAGTCGCTCTCCAAGTCAAGTCAGCAGCGGCGTGAGAAGGAGAAAGGAAGAAAGCAAGAAAGAACAGGCCCGAGAGATACCTTTGGAGCGGCCGATACGCGATACCTGTGGACAACCCAACGTGCCGAGAAAGAGTTGTTCAAAGGTGTGTGTGTGTGTGTTGGTTAGTGTGATGATGGTGTGGGGCGTGGTGGGCTTGTGTGGTGTACCAGAGTAAAGTCGCGTTTTTTCTTCTTCGATGGGATGGAATCAACCTGAAAAGGGGGTAAAGAGAGTGTGGGGAGTCAGATTTTAGCCAAAAAAAAAGAAATAAAACAAGGTGAAGAGGAGAAAGAAAAACAAGCACCAATTCACATACCAAAAAACCAACATAACAAAAAAAAGAAGGTTGAGCAGATAGAGAAGAGTGTTTGATGTTGGTGAAAGAGTTGCGGGCTTGTGGATAAGTTGTTTCATACCTACAGCTTCAACGACACGGCGGGAATCGACGACGACGGCGACGAGGCAAAACGGGGCCTTCGTTTTCATTGCGGAAAGATCGCGATGAGCAAGCAACGTGTTATTCCAGAACCAGAACCTGGGATCACATTAGACTGCGTCAATACAGCTAAGCTTTAGTTTCCAAAGTAGAGCCCAATGTCCCAGTCATTCCGCAATGTTACAAGCTGACCTAGTCATACATACTTCCCCCTTTTAAGGCTAATGATGGAAGCCCCCGAAATGAGGTCATCGACGATATGTAAATCATACCCTCAAGAACCTTTTGTTTCTCCTAGAAGAGAGAGAGCACTGAGCAAGTCATCATTTTTGTTGTTACTTTTTCCTGATTTCTTCAGCTAATTAGTTTGTTAGCTGGGTAAAATAACCATTTTCATCGTGTTATAGTAATTTGGCTTGATAGACTTGCCACAAAAAAAAAAGATTTTTCAGCATGCGCACAAAATTTAAACTAATTCGTTTTTACAGTTACAATTAATTTTAGCAATTTGTGTAAAATTTACCAAAAACATTTTAGCAAAGCAATACTTTTTGATATATTTTTTTAGTTTGACACTTATCTTGACGGCAAATAACATTAAAACGGGGAGACAAATGTTTCACTGAAAATATCCAAATCAAAGGGTGTTTTCCGGAAATACAAAATAAAACATGTTTTCAACTGGATGCGAAACTTGATTTTTTCAGCACTCGTCGTATTTCTGGAAAAAAGATCTTTCTGCAACTTATTGCATAAACTAATATTGATCTACAAGTACCATAAAACGGGGTGACTTTGATAGCCGGGGTGGCTTTGATAGGTTTGAGATTTTTCCGCAAAATGAAGAGTACAAACTAAATACTTACGGAATGGTTTGGAACCATACTGACCATGGTAGAGAAGTACTCAAAGTAACTCAACTTTTCATGACATTTTGAAAGGTTTAAATAGTAGTTTATGCAACAAGTTGCAAAAAAAGGATTTTTTCAGCACGAGTCGTACATTTATCCAACGAGGTTCACCGAGTTGGATAAATACGAAGAGTGCTGAAAAAATCAAATTTTGCAACGAGTTCCATACAACATTTTTTGCAATTCCAAAAAACACACACTGAGTGAAATTTTATGTCAAATTTTCAATTTTACTTGTCAATAAATCGTTTAAATCAAAAAAATGTTGAAAAGTATTACTTTTCGAAACAAGTGCTGAAAAGTTCAACTTTTCAGCACCCATTTGAGTACTGAAAAGTAGAACTTTTTAGCATTTATTTTGAAAAGTGTTGCTATTCGATTCTGTTATTTTTGGTATAGAAAAGTAGGCTATTTCATCGTTCAAGAATGACAGGAAAAGTAAGTAGTTTCACGACGGAATTGCAAAATAGTAGTTTATGTAACAAGTTGCAAAAAGAAGATTTTTTCAGCACGAGTTGTACATTTATCCAACGAGGTTTACCGAGTTGGATAAATACGACGAGTGCTGAAAAAATCAAGTTTAGCAACGAGTTGCTTACAACATTTTTTGCAATTCCGAAAAACGCTTATTTAATGGAAGTTTATGTCAAACATTCATGTGTTTAGTCAATTCATCGTTCAAAACAAAACAATATTGAAAAATATTACTTTTCGATACTAGTGCTGAAAAGTTCAAGTTTTCAGCACCCATTTCAGTTCTGAAAAGTAGAACTTTTCAGCAATGTTATTGAAAGGTATTAATTTTCCATTCTGTTATTTTTGATAGGAAAAAGTAAGCCGTTTCGTTTCTCCAGAAGGACAGGAAAAGTTGACGGTTTCACAGTGGAATTGCAAAAAAGTTAGTTAACTATTATTAAGAAAATGTTGTTGAAAGGCATTATTTCAAACTTCTCAAAGTGTCATGATTTTCTCAATGAACATGATTTTGAATCGGAAAATTGAATACATTTTCGGATTCTTTGCACAATTTTCCACTAGAAGAAGGTAAACTAATTTTATAAATATGAAATAATATGTGTTTTTGAAACACAATTAAAAAAAAACTCCAAATTTATAGGCAATTTCAGTTGAACAAATTTCATATGAAATGTGAAAACATGTGATTCGTGCTTCGAATTCAGTTCAAAATGTAATATAAATCGATAATTTAATGAAAAATACCAGATTTAACGAATTTCAGGCAAAATTCCGACTTTTTAACAACTTTACCTAAAAATTTTAAGTATTTTGTTAAAAAGCCTTAGAATTTAGTTAACTTATATAAACATTGATTTTTTTTTCTTGAAAACTATATCATCAACCTTAGTGATGGTTCATTTAACGTAAAAATGATGTTTGAACACCTATAATTTGATTTTAACAAGAAAAACTATGACTATCAAAGTCACCCCGGAAATTAAAATGAGAATTTTTAACGTAACTATTTTTCTGAACATTATAGAAAAACAACTTTTTCCAGAAATAGTGCATGAACTTTGTGTGGCCTACCCCAGTACATGTTTTAAAAATAAAAATGTTGAGAAAAACCTTTCCAGTTGGGAAATATTCCAAAAACAAATTGAAATCCTATCAAAGTCACCCCGGTTTACGGTACCTAAAACTGGGGTGACTTTGATAGAAATTTGATTTGGCCACTAATTTTGATACATCCAATGTAACAGTCACATTTTTGCATATATGTTCGATAATAAGCTATCCCTTAATGCTTAAATACTCAAAATTCACAAATATGTTTAGATATTAATTTGACGGGCATTTGAAAAACCTATCAAAGTCACCCCAGTTTACGGTACCAAAGAGTTTTTGAAATTTCAAATATTTAAATTTAGACCAATGCACAGTTGCCAAAACCAGGCCAAAAGTTGCAAATATTTAGACGGGGCTGGTTTCCATTTATAAAAGAAAGTGTTTGGATTTCGTGTATTTTTGGTTTTTTTGTATTTTTTTCAAATTGGTTCAAACTTTTCGAGGGCCTTCCCTATGACCAAAGAAGCCATTTTGTGTTATTGGTTCACCCATACAAGGCTTCATTAGGATGACAAGACAAATTTAAATTTTTTGGAAAATCTGAAGAGATCGATTCTTTAGGCAATAAATAAATAATAAGTAGCTGTGCCAATTTTGAGCCAAATCGGTTAAGGTTAAGGGGTCATTTTGTATCGTTGCTTCAGGATTTTGGCAGCAGGTGGCGCAGGTCTCGCCCAAAATTGTCCAAGTGTGAGATTCTATGTATGTATGTATGTATGTATGATCCCCATACCCGCAGGCAACTTGGTCCTGGAACACATGTGAGCGCTAGGTGAACAATTCGATCATCTTTTACTCCGTAATCTGTACACCCACGTGCATAAGTTTTTTTTCACGAATTTTAGTGCTACAAATACCGGCGCAAAGATTAAAAGAAACCCTTTGCCCTACCCTAGCACCGGAAATTTGTAGCGGGTGTAGGGACACTTTGTATAGACGCCCTTGCTCCCATCACGTCACTGAGGGTATGGAGCGACGAGAAATTAATAAGCATGCCCCCCTAGTCGAACCTTCATTAGAGAAGCAGGCAATCCACAACTCACAGCGAACGACCAAAGGAACACCCTACCGCGTATATAGTAATATTGGCGTGGTTTGTCTTTACTGAAGTGTATGGATGTTAGAGTGAATGAAAGTGTCAATTGAAAATAAAAATGGAAAGCTCTCACCAAATACGAAGAATCTTGGATACAACTCAATTTCGATCGCCTCGCAATATGAAACTTGAAACTTCACAAATCTTGAATTCCTGCCTTGATCAGCAGAACCTCCGGCAGCAGTCCTGGTACCGCACGAATGACTGCAAGCGACCCGCAACTTTAAAGTGGCTGGATGATGAACGCCACCAACATCTGCTTCGACAATTCTTGAAAGACGTGGAACCACAGGAACGCTTAAGCTGGTGGCCACTTCGTGAGGTTAACAAGCTCCTATCTTTCTTGTTGCTGCTGACATCTCCTTCCGGTGGAGCAACTCTTCCGAGTCGTGAATTCTGCTTGTCACTTCCACCAATTTCTTGAAGCGGAAATAGGAACGAGATCTCCGGATTTTGCAAAACTTTTAGACAAGACAATTCAATTGTCCAAGTGTGAGATTCTTGTAGGAAATTCAATTTCCTACAACTTTGTCGAAGAGTGCAAGAAGATCCGAGTTGATCCTGAAGAGTTATTAGCAATGCGATGAGAATAAATCGGTTTATATACTTGAAAGTATATAAGAGGTATTTAGGAAGTATATAAGAAAATACTTTTTACTGAAAAAATCACCAAAAATCAGAATCAACTCGGATTGTTTTTCACCCTTCGACAAAATGGTAGGAAATTAAATTTCCTACAAGAATCTTGCACTTGGACAATTTTGAGCAAGACCCGCGCCACCTTGCAGGTATTTTGAAGGAATTTTCTGACCGCCCTTAATCTCCATACAAACTTTGGAGAAAAACCTGGGGGAAAAACCATTCGGCCCTGCTAAATATTTTTGAAAAATGCAAAGTACATGTGTTTCTGGGGACCCCAAAGTTCATGCTTCCCCTCGAGTTGAGACTGCGCAGAAATTTTGTTGGTCGGTGTTATCAATAGAAACTTGACAACTGTAACATTTCAAAAGGTCGTAATATTGAATATATTTGACCTTTTTAAAATGTTAGTCTTGATTCTAAAAATACAAAACGAAAAGACCAGAAAACTCAACAAACAAATGTTTAAGTTTTTAACATTGTTTCTTTTTTTTATTCGCTGTATTTCAACAACCAGAGGTCCAATCTTCAATGTCTATTAGGCATGAAGATTACAATTTGATTTTGCATTAAAATCAGAAGAAAAACAAAATGAGTAAAATGTCTATTTTTCCAAAAAACCTTTTTTCTCAGAAAATCATAAGCCGTTGCAATTTTTTTTTAAGTTTATATCCCTCTCTCCCTCTTCCTTCCAAAATGGTCCGAAAAATCAACTGAGAACAATCTAGATGCCTTTTTCTGCATTGATAATCTTATTAAGCATGTTTGGGTTTGTTTACAAATATTTTGAACTTTTATGAAATTACAATGTACAGCACCGCAAAAACCTTTTTTTCTCGCAAAAATAGAATTTTCGTCAATACTTTGAATTTTGGAAATTAATGGTTACAAATAGAGGGTGACGATTCTCGAGATTTTCAATTTCCCGGAAATCGAGAGTTGAATTCGGCAATTTCCCGGGAATTCCCGGGACCCGGGAGTTTTTTTTTTTAAATATGCCAATAGTGTCAATAATGTTTAAAAAAAAAGTTATAAGTGTGTTTCTTTTCAATGCATTCAGTTACAATTTATTCATACTTATTCAATGAAACGTTAACTAGTAACCTATTTTTTTTTTTTTGGAACAATGATCTACCATTCTATTTTTTCTGAATCTGCAAATACAAGATCGTTTCTTGAGCTTTTTGTAAATCAAAATTGTATTTAAAACTGTTTACGAATCTAAATTCGCACTGAATGATTTTTCAAAAGTTGTCAAGTAAAAAAATATCTAATGTATAATTTCCCAGTATCGGGACTCTTGCAACATGATAAATAACCACTCAAAACAACAATTTCAAGTTGTTTTTTTACTTTTCAAGGTCAACTGTAAATATTCAATGAAGAAATAGTAATTAGGAAAACCCGAATGTTCATAATTGGCGGACCTTAGCTTTACAAAGATTGCCAGAAGATTTTTCTTCCAAAATATAATTTTATATTGAGGTTGAAGCGAAACATATAATGACTTGTTGACATCAAAAAATTAAATTACCTTACTAAGAATTAAAAAAAACTCAAAAAACTAGATTATGTGGATTGCTATGCTTGAAGAAGATATGGAAATTATACTTATCTTGAAAAGGCTTTTCCCTCTTAAAAATAATAAATAAAAAATAAACATTACATTTCCTTTTTGGGGTCTAACTGCTAAGTATGCTTTAAGGTATATTTTGGGGTCCACATTATTTTGGGTTCTCTCAGTTATAGTTAGTGGAGTTTTTGATTAAGTTAAAATTAAGAGATGAATTTGGTTTATTCGAACTTGAACATCTTACGTTGAATATGCAATGTTCTAAATAATTTCGAATTTTACAAACATTTTTCTGATTAGTTTATATAATTTTGCTTCAATATTTATAAAATTAAAATTTCCCGGGAGTCTCGACCAAATTTCCCGGGAATCGAGAGGTCCAAAAATGGTCGATTTCCCGGGAAATTTTTCCCGGGAATTCCCGCTCGTCACCCTCTAGTTGCAAAACAACTGGACAGATGTTAAATGAATTTAAAACGCTTTTTCATTAAAATGTTGACACCGTGGCCTCTAACTTCATTTTTTTTTTGTCAAAAAATAAGAAGCCTATTTTTTTTTGCAATTCCGTCGTGAAACTACTCACTTTTCCTGTCATTCTTGAACGATGAAATAGCCTACTTTTCTATACCAAAAATAACAGAATCGAATAGCAACACTTTTCAAAATAAATGCTGAAAAGTTCTACTTTTCAGCACTCAAAAAATTTTTTTTTTATTTAAACGATTTATTGACAAAATACATGAAAATTTGACGTAAAATTTCACTAAGTGTGTGTTTTTTGGAATTGCAAAAAATGTTGTATGGAACTCTTTGCAAACTTGATTTTTTCAGCACTCTTCGTATTTATCCAACTCGGTGAACCTCGTTGGATAAATGTACGACTCGTGCTGAAAAAATCCTCTTTTTGCAACTTGTTTCATAAACTACTATTATACATTTGACAATCTCTAAATTTTCGGGATGACTGTATTTTTTCTAAAATTTTGTAAAATAGACTTCTTCTCACTGGGATTTTTTTTGAGTGTTTGAATATTTAAAAAAATGTGTAGAATAGACTGACTAATTAAGGGTAGGTTGTGTTTATTACTAGTAATTTACTAGTTTAAAACTCTGCTGAAAAAATAAAAAAAGTGCAATAAAATTACACAGTAAAAAATTGTGTAAATTTGGAAGGTATAATTTTGGAAGGTTGAATATTACCATTTTTATGATGTAGTTTTACCTCAATTTAGACTGAAAAAAGCGACATTACAACAGAAAGTGGTAAAATTACACATTTCAGAGGTAAAATTGCACTTTTTTCAGACATAAAAGATGTACCCCATTTCAGATGTAAAATTATCATGATTTTTTTTCCTGTGTACAAATTAAACATTTTTATGGAATAAAATGTTTTCGAAAAAAAATCATAAGAGAATAGTAAAAATGAAATCTATCAATGATAACCTGCTTTATCTTAGTTTTTTTCCGAAACCAATTCACAGGTTTAATTCAGAAATTTAGTTATTCTGTCAGTGGCTGACGCAGTCTAACAAATTTTCTTCGAGCGAAGATAAATATGCAAATCTTTCTGGATTAACTAGACGTGTTCCTCCTGTTTCTCTCCCTAGTGGCCTTTTTTGATAGTCCAGTCCTGGGCTGTAAATTTCTTGTTTTGTGTTATCGCGGGCACGATCACCTTTTCTCTCCCCCTCCCACAGTGTGAGTGTGTGCTTCCTTGGGGGGTTATTTTAAAAACTTCTGTTGACGATTCAAAGCGTGTGTGTTTGTGTGTGTTTCTGCCCGAAGGTGACAAAATGCGCATTCTTGATTCAACGGACGCGCATCGCTTATTAGCTTTACGACGGGGGAAGTTTCCACTGAACTGGGCCTTCGTTTTCTTCCCCCTCAAGGGCCTAACCACTAATGACTAGCGGAGCGGCAGCGCTTAGTATCAGTATCACGATGAGGTGGCTTCTAGTCTAGCGTTCGTTTCGGCGAGGCAAGGGGGAAAACACTCTTGATTTCGATCGAACAATAGAGCCGGCGTGGGAAATTCAACCAAACACTGGGAAAATTCAACTACATCTTTTTTTTTGCGGTTGCACCACTCCACACTTGGCCGAGTCTCTCAGTCAGTGGGGCTTATTTTTCGCATAAGAAGTTGTTATTTTTTTTTTCTTCTCTTCTCAGTGTTACGTTACGCGAGAAAAGATTGTGCGGTTGAGGTGGAACTCCACACACCATCACCCTCCTTGACTCTTTAAGCCGCGCTGTGTACAGTTTCCTCTCCAAGAAGAGTCATAAATATTTACCCACAAAAATGATGATCATGCATATAGTATAGACGAGAGAGAGAGAGAGAGAGAGAGAGATAGAAGCGATTCTCTAGGCCTGGAGAAGCGGTGCACCACGAGCCAGGTGTGTTGTCGCGGGAAGGCAGAAACCAGTTTACGTAAAAGTGTTGTCGAGTCGGCGACCGGCAGATCATCAGCTTGACGGCTACTTTTCGCGCTATTCGGCTAAGCCCACCCGATTTGGCGTGATTCAGCGGCTTCAAAGGGCGTCAACTCGTCACTCCATTGTACAGGTCGTCCGAACGAGATGCATTTTCCAATTGATGAACCGCCTATTGGATTCTACTACCACTCTGGTAAACTGTGTCACTACCGTTGGTGACCGCGCCCAAACCCCATGTGTGTTCGTTATTCTAGTTGAATATAGATTCAATAGCAGTGGCATCATCAGCAGCTCATCTGTACAAAATAATCGGAAAATAGATTTAGATCAAATGGCCACCAACAGACCATCAACCAACAAACCAACAAACGGCATCGCGGCAGTGCATCCAACAAGCAATTAGATCAAGTGATAAACCTTGACCCGGCGTGTTTGTTTGTGGGTTCGTAACAGTCGTCGTCAACTATCATCAGCTAGTTAGTACGGTGATACACCTTCGTCGCACTGTTAAGAGGGGTGACATTGGTCATACACGTACACCAGAGATAGAAGAATTTAAAAGATTTCATTTTTTAGAATAAGTGATGTTCAGATTTCCTTGAATCTCGAAATATTAATCTTACCCACTTCAACGAATCATGTTTGCGCAGTTGGCCTGGCCGCTTTAACGCTTGTGATGTTTAAATGCATTCTAATACAATGAGGCACTGCAAATCTGGAGTTTTTTTGAAAAGGTCCAATAAACCAAATTTTCAATTTTTGCTTTTTGGGTGTTTTTTGAACCGCCTTGAGTCAGGGGTATTCAAAAACACCCAAAAAGCAAAAAAATTAAAACTTGGTTTATAGGACCTTTTCAAAAAAAAAACTCCAGAAATGTTAATAATGACAAGAGGATAATCAACCTAAGGCATTTTCCAGGATGCCCTCGAAAGACTGGCTGCGCTAAGGTTAGATTAGATCAGATTAGAAATCTCGAAATATTATTCTTACATTTTAACAATATTTCGCAAAAAAAGACGCAATTTTTCGTCGGAATGATTTATATACTATTGATTTCATTCTGATTCGTTGTTGAAAGAACAGAAATCTTTTAAAACAATTTAACTTTTTTTAACAACGTTTTTGTTTTTTAACAGACATTTTACCACTTTTGTGGCATTCATGTCTTGTTTTTACAACGTACATATTCCCAAAAACAAATAACAAAATGATCTCTCCTTAATCGAAAATCGACTTTTTTTTAGCTTGAGTTCAAGTTTGTCCATGTATTCTCTATGTAAAAAGCCATTTTGCACATTTTTTTACAGTTCAGACTCGATTATCTGGAGCCACACAGGCTTTCATGCAAATTTGCGGCTAGTCATTCAAAATGTTTTTTTTTTCTTAACATTATTTTTATTAGGTCCTTTTCGGCACTGGGACCTGGTAAGGACCGAGTCGGTTTTTGTAATTACATTGTTCTTAGTGCTAGGGGTAATTACAGAGGATCTTGTGCTTCAACATGATTATGTAAATATTATTTTTCTGATCGATTTTTTTTATGTTTGCAACGGTTCAAATCATCAAATTGAAAAATAAAATTTGCAGTCGACAAAGAATTTGGTTTTGTTCATAAAGTTAATTAGGTCATAAGAATTTTTTGATGATTTTTCTTGGATTTTTTTTAGGATTTTTTTTATAAAGTCTTCCTCTTAAATATGTGTATTTGATGTTTAATTCTAAAAATCCATGTAAGTTTATTGATTTGCTAGTATACTTGACCGAGTCACGTAGCCTAGTGGTAACGCTTCCGCCTTGTAAGCGGTAGATCGGGGTTCAAATCCCGGCTCGGACCAACACAACTGGTGATCGTTTCTTTCGGGATTCGATTGCTTAGTAAAGGGAAGGTAGTGCATCGTCACAAGCTGGACCTTATCAACGACACCTTAGGAAGGCGGCGACCTATGGAATGTTAACATTAACCTTAACATGTTAACATTAGTTAAATTGAAAACTGCAACTGAATCCGCTTTTGTAAATGCCGGCCCCGATACTCTTCAAGGGTGTTCCCCTCAGGAACAGGGAAAGATTTACTTTTTTTTACTAGTATTTTTCATGTTTTCAGTTATATTTCATTGAAAATCCATTTTAATAAGAAGTTTACCTCTAATTTTATGCAATTTTTTTAAAGAGACGAAATCAAAAAAACAACGTCTTGACAACTTCAATATGTTTTTTTTATTTTTAAAAGAAAAAAAAACTTTTCAATGGTTTTTCACTGAGCACGAAAAATGTTTGGATTTCATTTGCAAGTCACGTTTCATCTTCATTTTTTAACCCAAACAACACTGATACAAGTTTAAGTGCATGGGGTTTTTGAATGGCGGGTCAAATTTGAAGCTCACATGAGCTTGCAGGCCAAACATGAAAAATTGTTAAAAAATGTGTTATTTCATCTATCTGTTGATTTATTTTTTTTTTTTTTTTGTATTTTTGGACATTTTTAACAAAAAATCAAAACGAATTGAGTGTTATTAAATTGCAAATTGAATGAATATCACAGCATTTTTCAAAAGATAGAACATCTTTTTCAAACGAGAATGCTTGAGATTCCAGACTTTTCTCTTCTTTCTAATTATTGAAGATGTACACTGTAGCGTGTCCCAAAAAACACGAAGTCGAGGAATTCAATGTGCTCAGTTCTCAAATGATAGAAAATCATGTTAGAAACAACTCTCTCATACATGAAAACTTTCGGAAAAATCGTTTACCACGCTCCCTGGGCATTTTTTGAAAAAAGTCAGTTTTTTCGACAATTTCACAAAATCTGCTTAGAAAAAATGGAAAATTTAAAAATTTCAAATAGCCTATACCATTAAATGATGGTCTGTGGTCAAATATTTGTATTCATGGAAACACAGCAAACGTGCATCGATTGGTTTAACCCTTTCGAGCCTGATGGGTCATATATGACCCAAATATCAAAATTTCCAAAACTAGCCTATAATTTTCGTATGGTCATAAGAATCATTTTCCCATCATTGACTAAAAAATATTTTTTTGAAAATTCGGGCCTGAAAGGGTTAAATGCAAAATGCTCTAAATATGAGTTATTTGCTAAAAGTAATTTATTGATTAAGCACGTAGTGTGCCATGAGAAAACAAAACCAGGTGGCCCTTAGTATTGAAGGATGAACCAATCATGTTTAAAAACAGATGCGATACAGCCGCACTTCAAATTAGGCTTAAATTATCCTTAATATTGTATGCCAATGATGGCCAAATCGATACATTAACTTGTTTATTGGACCACAGACCATCATTTAATGGTATAGGCTATTTGAAATTTTAAAATTTTCCATTTTTTCTAAGCAGATTTTGTTAAATTGTCGAAAAAACTGGCTTTTTTCAAAAAAAATGCCCAGGGAACGTGGTAAACGATTTTTCCGAAAGTTTGCATGTATGAGAGAGTTGTTTCTAACATGATTTTCTATCATTTGAGAACTGAGCACATTGAATTCCTCGACTTCGTGTTTTTTTGGGACACGCTAATGTACAGTCATCCCACATATTCGGAAAACCCAAAAATTCGGAACACTTTTGTGTTAATTTGTCAATAGCATGCCAAATGCATTTTTCCTGACGACCCTTATATTTTTAGGACCTTTATTTGGACATTCTTTTGCTATTTCACTAGCAAAAGTAGTTCTTTTTGAACGAAAACTGCATTTCGAGACTATTTTATTCAGAGCTGCAAAACACTGCCTCCAAATTGCCTGTTCTATAATTGTGGGATGTTATTGTGCCTGAATTTAACAGATATTTTCATAAAAAAGTTATCAGACCATTCATAAACCATGACTAAGCATGAGTCTCATTGGTTCCAATGTGTGAAGTCATTATTTAGTAGAAAATATGTACTCCTGGAGAGAAAAAAAAGTTTGTTTACATCGTAAGAAAAAAGTGTTCCGAATTTGTGGATTTCATGGGTCAATGTTTTTCTATGAAAACTTGATATAAAATGTAAAAATTTACAGCCAGTCAATACATCAATCGAAAGATCGCAAGAAAAGCTTTCACATGAAGGTAAAAGCAAATCATTATGTTCAATTATCGATTTTCTTAATTTTTCGAAAATTGGCCGATCTGTAAACTGTTCCGAATATGAGGGATGACTGTAACTATTACTGAAAAAACATGGGACAATATGCGTAGAACGGCAGTATAATCAACGCCGATTTTGCTTTGACGTTTAGCATTGATTCAACCAAAATCTTGATTTTCAAATCAACAAAATGTTTTGTTGATTCAAATATGCCTTATTTTTCTGCGTGTTCTAATAAAACTTACTTTTATTCAGTGAATGGTAGTTGTACCATAGAAAAAAAGAGAAAGAAATGTCTTAAAAACCAAAGTCACCCCACTTTACCGCTGGCAATCATCGCTTCTTATGTACAACTCAGAAGTAGTTGTTCGTGAATCGAGTGCACAGTCACGACAACGACGCGCCAAACCGACGACAACAACGGAAAGAAGAAAAACTACAGGAAACGATGCACTAGAAACCAAACACTATTAGTTACCATCGTCATCCGGACAAGTCGTCCTGTCCTGCTTAATAGGTATCTTCTTTCAGCTGGTCTCACCTTAAATGTTCGTTCTTCCGCTTGAATTGCAGAGTATACATGATACGACGACGATGATGATGATGATGACCTTTTGGTGCATCGGACCTCGAAATTTGCACTCTGAAGAAGAAGAACCCACGAGAATCTTCTCTCTAGACTCTGAGTTGAATTAAAGCAAAGGAGGGTAAATAAACCCAAGAGAAGGAGCGAGTCAGATAACCGCATCCCCCGTGCCCTTGACTTGGTTGTTGTGTAGAATAATACGAGCCAGCGAAAGGGGGACAAAAGGGGGAGATTCTGTTTATGTTCTCTATCCAGATCTTCGTAGTCGTTGTTGGTGATTCGAAGGTCTTCAAGTTGGCAAAACGACCCCGCGAAAAGTCGGGTCGAAGTGGGGTGAACTGAATTTAAGGTTGAACTTGACGCTGGTGAGCATATCACTCATAAAAATCAACACATTAATGCTACTTGAAAATTCACGTAACTCCAATTTGCGGCTTGCATGACCCGTTTTACGTGACACACGTAAAAACAATGTGAATGCGTTCTGGAAAAAAAATACATTCACGTTGAAGTTATGTGAAAAACTTTATGATATTTTTCCACTGGGGTTTTCCGTGTAACTTTCATGAGTTTTTTCACGTAACTTCAACCACAACGAAATCATTTTCTTAGTGTCTCATCTGACAGATGAAGTTTACGTGAACGATTTAGTATGAAAAATATGGAGAACGATGAA
Source organism: Culex quinquefasciatus (assembly GCF_015732765.1). Classification (NCBI taxonomy): domain Eukaryota; kingdom Metazoa; phylum Arthropoda; class Insecta; order Diptera; family Culicidae; genus Culex; species Culex quinquefasciatus. The sequence goes on from NC_051863.1 coordinate 196,437,630, forward strand.
GATCTGCTGATCTCATTAGAGTTACAAAATTTCATGGACGGTAAGTTATCAAAATACCCAGATAGGCTTCTAAAACATTTAATTAATTATTTAAAACAGCTTCGCAGAAAAAACAATCCGATCAACAGAGACCGCAACGCTTAATTAATCAACTGACCAAGATCAAGAATCCGGTCAATCTGATCCAGGTTGCCACACCGGAAACTGGTCAAGTGTTTGGCCATCCGCAGCCGGCGGTTTTAAACCGTGGCCGTCAAATGCAGCAGATTAACCAGGACCTGGCACAACAACTGGCCATTTCCAACAGTTCCCAGTTGGCCAAGGTCCAGGTCGCCACACCGGGAACTGGTCAAGTTTTTGGCAATCAGCAGTCGGACAATTCCGAACAGTATCGAGTTAAAGGCGCGACTTTGTCTGATCTTCGGAAGCAGCGTAGAAGGATTCAAACCAACAACGAAGAGGTCACCGCGAGCCGTCAACTCCGGCCCAGTGACCAGAACCTGAAACAGCAGCTGATCCAGGTCGGGAGCTCGGGCAGTCTGATCCAGGTTGCCTCGCCGGGAGCTGGTCAGGTGTTTGGCCATCAGCAGTCGGACGATTCCGAACAACAACAAGTGAAGGTTGAATACCATCACGGAGAAGTCGTCGCGCGCCATCAACTCCGGCCAAGTGACCAGAACCTGGAACAGCAGCTGATCCAGGTCGGGAGCTCGGGCAATCTGATCCAGGTTGCCTCGCCGGGAGCTGGTCAAGTGTTTGGCCATCAGCAGTCGGACGATTTCGACGAGGTTAGTATTTCAATACACGCGAATGTAAACAAACAGTTCTTCAGCAACTATGTTTTCTATTTGTCCAACTACAGAACACCGGGCGCCGTCAACTGCGGCCAAGTGACCAGAACCTGAAACAGCAGCTGACCCAGGTCGGGAGCACGGGCAATCTGATCCAGGTTGCCTCGCCGGGAGCTGGTCAGGTGTTTGGCCATCAGCAGTCGGACGATTCCGAACAACAACAAGTGAAGGTTGAATACCATCACGGAGAAGTCGTCGCGCGCCATCAACTCCGGCCAAGTGACCAGAACCTGGAACAGCAGCTGATCCAGGTCGGGAGCTCGGGCAATCTGATCCAGGTTGCCTCGCCGGGAGCTGGTCAAGTGTTTGGCCATCAGCAGTCGGACGATTTCGACGAGGTTAGTATTTCAATACACGCGAATGTAAACAAACAGTTCTTCAGCAACTATGTTTTCTATTTGTCCAACTACAGAACACCGGGCGCCGTCAACTGCGGCCAAGTGACCAGAACCTGAAACAGCAGCTGACCCAGGTCGGGAGCACGGGCAATCCGATCCAGGTTGCCTCGCCGGGAGCTGGTCAGGTGTTTGGCCATCAGCAGTCGGACTTGCGGTTTCGTAATTATTTTAAGAAAATTATCCAACCGATTAATGTCAACTGCAACTTTGATGTTTTGAGTTCAAGTTCAATTGTTCACAACGGCATAAGTTATAAAACCGGTAATTTTGCTGCGATAAACAATTCTGGAATTGTAAGTTTGTACGAAATTTTAGAAACGTTATCAGTAGATGATAATTTGTACCTTGTACTACAAATTTGGGAGGTCTTAGGATATGACGAACACTTTCTTGCGTATGAAACAAGTGGCTGTACAAAAAAGGTCGATATTTTAAAGCTAGAATTAATCACCACAGCACCATTCATGGTCAGCATTGTTAACGATAGGGTTCTGTTTCGAATTAGGAATTCTCTAAATATTCTGTAACTCACTGATTCCAATAAATGTACACTGAGTCTCACTGCAATTGTTTTTTTTCTCTAGAATATTCGCCAGTTTATACTATTTGTTTGGAATTGACTTGATCGTGGAATACCAATGAGCAAAATTAATTCCAAACAAATAGGATAATTTAAAGAACTTTTTATTATGCCCCATTTTTTATACAAGAGGTTATGTAATTTACTGGTGAACCTCATTAACAGTTTTATTAAAATTTACGTGAATACCTAATAACACTCACTTTCCTTCGTATATGAAATTCACCTGTTCGTTAATGTTTCTTTTACGTTCCCATCACGTAGATTGAACGTGAATCGAGCTGGCTAAGCAAATTTCGTTTCCACTAAAGCTATCTCGTAGAAGTTACGTGAAAACTCTAGTGGAAAAATACCACAAGGCTTTTCACGTAACTTCAATGTGAACATTTTTATGAGTGTATAATGTATAGGGGGAAGGGCTAGCACAGAGTAAGTGCACTGAAAGAAGTCGTGGTCGTAAAATCATGAATATTGTTCACCAAACTTATGATTTTTTTTTTTCACGATTTTGTGATTGATTTTGATTTAGGTTCTATTATATTCCTAGCTTCCCAAAAACAATTTATCCCTCAATCTTCGAATCAGAAAGAGCATTCACAGTCACGGGTCAACGAGCTGCAAATTGCAGTGGAAGTCCCTTGGTCATGGCTCCAACCTCCGACACTTAACAAGAAGACCCTTCCTCTGAGATGGTCCAACTGCGAAACCACAGCCAGAAACCTCTTAATTAATAGCTTGTACACGCTTCACTAAACTGCAACCACTTTTCCCTCCGATCTAATGTTTCAACCACATTCACACAGTTTTGGGGTGGCCCCCAGCAAATTCCCAGCCCGGGCTCGATCGATCCATTACCGGTCCGATTCCAATTGGAAACCGAAAATAACATGCACGAAAAAAAAAACGAACAGAATCGACAGGTTGCATGAACTTCAGTGAGAGGGAGCGATTTTACGCTCAAAAATGTAAATTGACTTTCCCTGTTTAGTTACTCCGGACCGGCCCGGGGCTTGGCTTGCGGGTTGGCAATGTGTGTGCAACGAAATCGAAACCAGTCATCGTAGAAGTCGTTGTTGTCTGAGGTTCCTGCCGCCGCCGCCGCCGGGGCCAACGTGCTGCAGCGCATATTATTCCGCTTTCGATGGCATTCCCCTTGGCGGTCAAACCGGCTCAGCCGGTGACGACGGCGACGTTCCAGAGGGGGATCTTCTTACGCACTTTTGTTGCCACTGATGACGGCGAGGCCCTTCCGACTTGGACTCCCTTTTACTCATCATCTCCACCGTCAGGCTTCTACGTGCAAATTATTATTACGATCCCCTTTCGTTTTTCTTGCTTTTTCATTTCGCGTGTTGAAACAACTTTGTTTTACACATCTTTCATTCAGTGTTGGACATTGTGAGTCAGAGCTGTATAGGGCTTGGCTGGGCCTTTTGTAATTGATTTGTAGTTGAGCTATCCTCTCACTCGGAAGCGAATGACCCATAGGGTTAAAGTTCCCCTAATAAAATCAACAACAACAACAACATACTCTCACTGTCGTTCTCAAATTAATTAACCGCGTATAGAGTCTTATCAAAATCTAAAATTAGAAAATGATTCTTCTAACCTTTATTATCTTCAAAAAATAATTGAAAAAGAAAACCCTAAGATGCCGTTATGAGTGTTGTTCGTCCATTTATCTATTTTATATAGAGGTGGGCAAAACCGCTCTTTTTTAGGAGCCGCTCATTTTCGTTCGCTCTTTAAAAAGAGTCGCTCTTTTGAACGGCTCTTCCGCTCTTTTTCAAAATTTGGATGAAAAGGGTTTTTTCAAGAATCTTGTGATTTTGTAAGTTATTTCACATTGGACTTCTATAAATTAGGCCGTACCAAATATTTTTTGAAGTTTATGTCACTGAGTTCTGCCCAAATCGCAAAAACAATAATACACGTCCCCAGTTGTCCCCAGTGTGCGTATTCCCCTTGGTGCTCAAAATTCTTGCCAAGTTTTCTCGGCACAGGCTGATGCGATTTGAGTCAAATAAGTTGCATTCGATCTGGTTTGGTGCCCCATACTGCACTATTGAATTGTTTGAAGATCCGATAAGTAGTTCAAAAGTTACGTATAAAAAAGTGTCAGAGTTGCGAATTGGATCTCACATAAATGCATGTAAACTATATCCAGACCCCTCACTCGACCCATCGTTGGTTAGATTATCAAAAGACCTTTCCAACGAGTCCAAAACATTGAAGTTCTGGCAACCCTGTCTCAAGTTATGATCACTTAAGTGATATTTATGTACTTTTTTGATGCCGGATCTCACTTAAATGCATGTAAACTATGTCCGTATCCATTATCCAACCCATCGTTGGATAGGTAATTGAAAGACCTTTCCAATGAATTCAAAACATTAAAGATCTGGCAACCCTGTCTCCATAACTTGAGACACTTAAGTGATATTTATGTACTTTTTTGAAGCCGGATCTCACTTAAATGTATGTAATCTATGTCCGGATCCAGCATCCAGCCCATTGTTGGGTAGGTAATCGAAAAACCTTTCCACTGAGTACAATACATTGAAGATCTGGCAACCCTGTTTCAAGTTGACCACTTAAGTGATATTTATGTACTTTTTTGATTCCGGATCTCACTTAAATGTATGTAAACAATGTCCGGATCCATCATCCAACCCATCGTTGGGTAGGTAATCGAAAGACCTTTCCAATGAGTCCAATACATTGAAGATCTGGCATCCCTATCTCAAGTTATGACCACTTAAGTGATATTTATGTACTTTTTTGATGCCGGATCTCACTTAAATGCATGTAAACTATGTCCGGATCCATCTTCCGACCGATCGTTGGTTAGGTAATCAAAAGACCTTTCTAATGAGTCCAAAACATTGAAAATCTGACAACGCTCAGTCTCAAGTTATGACCGCTTAAGTGACATTTGTGTATTTTTTTATGAGAAACAAGCCTTGCCTGACAAAGTTCGTTCTGCCTTTTTTCGTTTGTTGACGTTTTCAGCCTCCTGTGACCAAAACTTAATTTTAACCTTTCCCATACAATCTGCAAATTTTCCGGAATCGGTTGTAACTTTTTGACACTCACGAACTTACCATACGAACCCAGCGCAACAAAGAGTACCTCGATCGGACGTTCCGTGTTGAATTGATTCACGTTCGAACAAAACCGTCGAAATTTTGAATATATATAGAAGATAGATAGAATTGTCCAAACCCATCATATCAACAAATGTTGGCAAAAAGTGAGGAAGGCAACAACCACATAGGTGGATTAAGTTAGTTTTTTTCCAAAATCTCTCAAATATTCAGTAGATTTTTGGTAATATTTGACAAATTATGCTATTTGAAATGCTCAAATTTGTATTCCGGTATTACTTTAATGTACACTCAGTTTTACAATGAAAAGTTTATTCCATTTTGTTTAGAAAATCATTTACTTTTGGTATAAATTTTAAAAAGCATTGAAATTTTTGACATTGCATTTTCAATTATCTAAAACAAATTTAATACTACATTATTTTTTTTTGAAATTCAATAAATTATATTTATAACAAAAATCATGCCATATTGAAACGGTTCTTTCAAAAGACCGGAGCTTAAAAAAGAACCGCGGTTCTTTTTTTGTGAGCCACGGTTCGTTCGCTCTTTTCAGTGAACCGGCTCTTTGAGCGGTTCGCTCTTTTTTTGCCCACCTCTAATTTTATATAACAGCTCAACTGCTATTTAGTTTCTACCAAATGGTCACAGTACTTGCTTGGAGCGTATCTTGGACATTTTTGATCTATCCGAAAATCATGCTTTAAAAATCTCACAAATCATAAAGGGACCCTCCATAAACAACGTGGACACTTTAAGTAGAGGGGGAGATGTTTTGGTGAATTGAGAAAAGTTTTATATTTTGAGGAGGACTTATCAGAGAAATTCATTGTTATCCGAGCATTCGTTGGTGAAGGTTGTCTGAATCAACATGACTCGTCGCGTCCCGGCGCAAAACGCCGGCAATATTGCCCTACCTGCGGCTCAAGCAGGCAAAAAAGTGGGAATTTCCAAAAGGAAGGTTGAGGCCTCAACTGATGGCCAAAAACCGGGGATTTCCAAAAGGAAGGTGCTTTTGGAAGTGACATCGAACAGCAAAAAGACGAAAAAGAGCGACGGTACTGTACCGATGGATGAGGAGGAGGAGAACTCTTCGTCGCACGAGGAGCAGCTATTGAAGAACAACAAGTTTGCTGGACTGCCTGACGAGGACCAGGTAGCGGAAGCAAAGGAGAATGAAGTGAAACAGCGAAAGGAGAAACTGCCTCCTTTTTATGTGCGGCAATCAGCAGCAACGATCGACTTTCGAGCGGGGCTGGTTGAACTCATCAAGTCTGGGAAAGTCCTAGGCAACATTCGTCTGTGTCAGGACGGATTTAAGGTGCTGGTGCAATCCAGGCAGCACTATCAACTGGTCAAGGATTACTTGACCGAAAACGAGGCGGAGTACTTTACCCATGATGTCGCCATGGATAAGCCGTACAAAATCGTCGTCAGAGGTCTGTACGACATGCCAGTGGAGGAATTAGCTGCCGAGCTAAAAGTTTTGAAACTGGATGTGTTGGCCGTGCACAAAATGAGCCGACGCAACAAAGACATCAAGTACCGTGACCAGCTCTACCTGCTGCATTTGGCTAAGGGATCGACGACGCTTCCTGAGCTGAAGGCAATTCGAGCGGTTTTCAACATTATCGTGTCGTGGGAGCGATACCGACCAGTGCATCGTGACGTCACACAATGCTTCAACTGCCTGGGTTTCGGGCACGGAGGTAAGAACTGCCACCTGAAGCGTCGTTGCGCCAAATGTGGTACCGATGCGCACATCACATCCCAGTGCATCCAAGATTCGCTGGTGAAGTGCCTCAACTGCAACGGTGAGCACTCGTCAACCGACCGAAAGTGCCCCAAGAGAGCTGAGTTCGTGAAAATTCGGCAGCAAGCATCGACGAAGAATCAGCCTCAGCGTCGTAGAACTCCTCCAGCCCTGGTGGAGGAAAATTTTCCACCTCTTCAACCGCGACGCCAGGTCCCAAACTTGGCACCGTTGCCGTTGGATCCCAGGAAGAGAGCTGAGATGAATCATCCACGGCCGGGTTCCAGCCAGGAGCCGAGACCGCCACCACCGGGCTTCAGCCAGGAGCCAAGACCAACCCAAGAACCAGCAGTTGAGGAAAATGGTAATGATCTTTACACCTCAACCGAACTCCTCAATATTTTCAAACAGATGTCCGCTGCACTGCGTGGATGCAAAACCAAGACCCAGCAGATTGAAGTGCTGACCTCGTTCGTCATCCAGTATGGATCGTAGGTCCCTCAAGCTGCTGAATTGGAACGCTTGCTCCATTAGGAGGAAGAATTTAGAGCTGGTGGATTTTCTTCGCGAGAAGGAGATCGACGTAGCCGCCATCACGGAAACTCATCTGAAGCCCGGTGAAAAAGTTTATCTGCAAAACTACAAGATCGCGACGCAGCTCGATAGGACCACCTCTGGAGGAGGAGGTGTGCTTGTCGCTGTTCATCGTGATCTCAAGCCACGCCGGCTGCCACACTTTAAGCTGGACATCATCGAGGCCGTTGGAGTGGAAATTCCCACTTCGGTTGGCCCAGTACTCTTCATTGCTGCATACTGTCCACGTCAGGTGAATGCCAGAGATGGTTCAGCAGCAAAACTGAAGAGCGATATCCAGAAGCTGACACGGCGGAGCGCAAAGTACATCATCGCTGGTGACCTCAACGCGAAGCATGAAGTTTGGGGCAACAGCAGGAGGAATCGGAACGGAGTGATTCTGCACAACGATCTGCAAAACGGATACTACAACGTTGTGAGTCCGGATCGTCCAACGAGGGTGGCTCGGTCTGGGAATCACTCAATCATCGACTTCTTCATTACCAATATGGCTGAGAACGTGGCTCATCCTGAGGTGTTTGAAGAGTTGAGTTCTGATCACTATCCGGTGGTTGTGGAGGTTGGAGCTTCCGTTACTCCGCAGCGGCAACCAACCCGGAAAGATTACCACAACGTTGACTGGCAGCAGTTTCAGCAAGTGGTCGACAGCAACATCGACTATGATCAACAGCCGGAAACTTCTGCTGATATTGATCGTTCGCTGGAGGTGATCCAGCAGGCTATCAACCAAGCAGAGGCTGCCAACGTTCGAGAGGTTCCTGTTAATTTTAAGGTAACTGATATTGACGTAGATACTAAACACTTGATTAGACTTAGGAATGTTTATAGGAGACAATATCAACGGACTGGGGACTATGACAAAAAGATTTCAGTGAACAATTTGAACAAAATCATACAAGACCGACTTGACAATATCAGAAATCAAGAATTTTCAAAACATGTAAGCCAGCTTGGGAATTATTCAAAACCATTTTGGAAACTTTCAAAAGTTCTTAAAAACAAACCAAAGCCTATTCCTCCTCTTATTGTTGAGGATTCTCCTTTGATTACATCCGAGGAAAAGGCAAATGCACTTGGGCTTCATTTTGTTAGTTCACATAATCTTGGCGCTTCCATGACCAGCCGTAAAGAAACATCAGTTGCCAATAGTATTTCAACAATCAATGACTCTACCTTTGAATTTCCTGCAGATTCCCATGTTTCTGGTGAGGAAGTCAAAGTTGCAGTTAAACAAATGAAAATATGAAAGCTCCAGGCTTTGATAACATTTTAATCTGGTGTTGAAAAAACAGAGTGATCAGTTCTTTCAACATCTAGCCAATATTTTCAATAAATGTTTGCAACTTGGTTACTTCCCCACCAATTGGAAGCTGGGCAAAGTCATACCAATTTTGAAGCCTCAAAAGATCCAACATCGCCAACAAGTTATCGTCCCATTAGTCTTTTGAGTAGTCTGTCCAAACTCTTTGAGAAGGTCATCTATTCAAGGCTTTTGGATTTTACCAACGATAATAATATAATTTTGAACGAGCAGTTTGGCTTCCGAAAGGGACATAATACTGCTCATCAGCTTACGAGAGTAACTAAAATCATCAAGCAGAACAAGCTTGAGTCTAAATCAACTGCTATGGCTTTGTTGGATGTTGAGAAGGCTTTTGACAATGTTTGGCATGATGGTTTGATACATAAACTGTATTTATACGGTTTTCCAATGTATCTTATCAAAATTATCCAGCACTATCTTTCGGAGAGATCGTTCAAGGTTTTTCTGAATGGGATTGCTTCTGGATTATTCAACATTGATGCTGGGGTTCCCAAGGAAGTATTCTTGGCCCACTTCTGTACAATATTTTTACATCTGATTTGCCTACTCTTCCTGGTAATGGTGTGTTGTCACTTTTTGCTGATGACACTGCCGTTATTTATAAGGGTAAAATAACCAGATATTTAGTTGGCCGTCTTCAGAAGGGTCTTGACGTTCTTTCCGAATACTTTGGCGACTGGAAAATTCGCATAAATGCAGCCAAAACTCAAACCATCATTTTCCCACTTTCCAAATCGGCCAGATTTGTCCCAAAGGATGATGTTTTGATTAAAATGAATGATGTTTCGATACCCTGGTCAAAGGAAGTTGTCTATTTAGGTCTCATACTTGACTCGAAACTTTGTTTCGGCAGCATGTAGATAAAATATTGAACAAGTGCAGCATTCTCATCAGGTGTTTGTATCCTTTAATTAACAGAAAATCAAAGCTATCTTTGAAAAATAAGTTAGCAGTTTACAAACAAATAATTTACCCCGTTATTGAGTATGCAGTACCTGTTTGGGAGTGTTGCGCTAGAACTCATAAATTGAAGCTCCAGCGTGTCCAAAACAAGGTACTCAAAATGGTTTTGAATGTTCCTGGCTGGACAAGATCAAGTGAGGTTCATGAATTAGCAGAAGTTAAAATGTTGGATCAGAAGATTCAAGAAAAATGTTTGAAATTCAGGGAAAAATGTGCTATATCTGAATACCCCTTGATTCAAGGATTGGTTTAGTTTATGGTAAGATTAAGTTAGTTTTAGGTTAGGTTATGTTTTCTTAACATTTTTTTTTTCCTCATTGTACCTAGTGTTACAAAAATGATAAATCATATACTTTTAAAGTTATAAAAATGAACAGTGTTTAAATCACGAAAAGCAAACTAAAGCTGAAGAGCCACAGCTGACCACTTATTATGTAAACCAAATGTAATTATTATAAGAAAGATTCAATAAAGTATATTTAATTCAAAAAAAAAAAAAAATATCAGAGAAATATTTACAATCGTGATTTCCACATTCATGAACACCATTAATGAATAAGGGAATTGATTTTTTTTTCTGTGAGGGCGGCAAAAAAAAAAATTAGAAAAATCTTAAGAATTTGTTATGCAACGAGTTGCATAATGAAGATTTTTTCAGAACTCGTTTTTCATTCGGGGGACAAGAAGAAATTAAAATTTTGGAGAATCGTATGGGGTCATTCAAATATAACGTCCAGAGATTTCGAGGATTTAAGACAACCACCCCCCTCCCTCCCCCGGTCACGCATTTTCCTATACCTTTAACATTGGCTGTCACAAACCCCAGACCCCCTCCCCGTCTACCCCTAATCATGGACGTATTTTTTTTAACAAACCCTAAGAGATACCCTCTGGATCAACTCTCCAGGTAAAAATAAGAAACTGTGCCAATTTTGAGCCAAATCGGTTAAGGGGTTACATACATGTAGAAAATCACAAAATTTCATATTACAGAAATTTCACTAGACCCACTAAAAGATGATTTTCAATCACTCCTGAAAGTTTCACGAAGATATTTCGTGACTGAACTGAGTAAGAGACGATTTTTTATTCAATGATGGGAAAATGATATTTTTAACTATACGAAAATGATAGGCTCGTTTTTGAAATTTTCATATTTGGGTCATATATGACCCATCAGGCCTGAAAGGGTTAAGGGATAAGGGTCGCTTTATATGGGAAAATTTGAAAAAATGTAAAATGGAAAAGCAAAAATTTCAAAATTTCGCCAAAAGGGAGGCGTTAAATGTTTCGGATCATTGTCAACAAGTGTGATATTCTTATGTAAAATTTTATGACAAAAAACTTTGTCGAAGACTGATTCAAGTTAACCCTGACGAGTTATGAACGATTGAAAGAAGACATTTTTGTATGAAAAGATTTTTTTTCACCAGCTTCAACGATAAAAAGCGACCCTTTACCTGCTTTACACTTAACAGATTTCGACGTTACTGATTTTTGTCTAAGGAAGCGAGTCAGTGGGTATCCCTGATGTCGTTTTTTATTGTCGTTTTTTTAGCATAATTTCTGAAGTTTTCAACTAAATTTCATAATTTTCATAATTTATGGGACCTAAAGACGTATCGAAAGAGACCAAAACGGTCAAAATCGGTTGAGCCAGTGCTGAGATAACCCAGTGCAAATTTGTTGATCAACATCCCACCACACCCACAGACATTTGTCCAGAATGTGATTCTGAGTCGATATGTATACGTGAAGGTGGGTCTAGGATATCAAATTAAGAATTAAAATTTTCGAGTAATTTTAAAGCCTTTCCTGCGTGAGGTGAGGAAGGCAAAAACAGCAGAAACCTAGTATTCAAACTGCCAAGGACGGCTGTGCTATCAACACACAAAAACACCTTTACCGTGACAAATTGTAGGTAATTCCCGGAGAATTGGCCAATGTCGCTTGCTAGAAGTCAAGTGCACAAACAAAATGCATAAGATGAATGCATTGCTAGTTATGACGAAATACTATTAGTGCAGATTTTGCAGAAATTATTGTAAGAGTAGAATCTTCATAAAAGTTTTAAATTCAATCAAAACTCAGTGCTTTGTTAACCGTTTGTCATTCAATTCGAGTTAAGAGTCCCAGTAATGACGAATCATCAAACACACACAGTAAGGCAAACCAAATTGTGATCTTTCTCTTCCATAAACCCAAAATGGTCACCCGCGCGCAGGTGTTGCACTCTACACCCAGCCCCTAATTCCGTATTCCACGTACGTCGTCCGCCACCACACCAGCCAGCAGTCTCAAACCCAATAAAGCACCGCGTTGTTGAACTTTTGAATTCAAACTCCAAATCTAATCGAACGCATTTATGTGTCTTTGCAGCAGCAGTAGTCACATCGCGGCCGACGATGCACACACGATGGCCGGACTCAAGCCGAACATCTACGCACTGCTAGTGACCTGTCTGGGCTTCCTGTGCCTGGTGATCAGTGCCACGGCGGTTGGTGTGCCAATCTGGGCGTACTACGACAGTCGAGGGGGAGGTGGGTCATCAACTACAGCGTCATCGCGGAGTGTTGTGTTAAAATGATTTATTTTTACTTCTTTTCAGAGGATCGAGGATACTTTGGTCCGTGGCAAAAGTGCCAGGTTCTGAGCTACCGGGAACGATGCGGCGACGTCGTGCGGTTCCAGCCGTCAGGTAAGCGACCTTAGTCCAGCTCGTCGAAGGCGCGCACCGTTGTGAAGGTGTTGATCATGACGTACGCCCACTTGGGTTGATCCCGCGGGACCATGTGGCCAGCGTCTCGGATGAGCACCTCGAGCAAGTTGTTGACCAGTTTGAAGTAACCGGCGATTTCGCCGTCCACGTAGAAGATGTACCGATCGGCGGTTCTGTACTCGGCGGCTCCGTTGAACGGGAGGTTCTTCAGGTAGTTGACCATCATCGGGTACGCGCAGATTATGTCCAGCTGGCCGTTGTAGATCAGCATGCGGTAGTTGGCCAGCAGTTCGACAATCCAGGGTGCGACCGAGTCGAGGATATCGTGCTGAAGATACTGCTCGACCTTGTTGTCTTGTTCGAGATCGTGGAAGGGCAGATCGCCGACGTGGAGTGCCTTTCGGGTTTCTGGCAGTTTTAGGAATGCGGCCAGGTAGAACTCGTCCGTTGGATCTTCGGCAGTGTGGAGGTAGTTGTAGTACGTGTCGAAGCCGGAGATGTTCTTGAAGAATGACGTTCCGTCAGTGTCTCCGTCCATGAGGTCGTCCATGATTTTGAATGCGCAGTCGTAGTCGTTGTTTTTGACGCAGTTCACCGCATCGGCTTCATCTCGATCGAATCGATCCTTGGCGTTGGAATCGATCAATCCCAGCTGGAACAGATAATCACCGTAATCGATCTGGTTCAGAGGGTCACTGTACCCGTTGCCGATCGCCAGTCCTTGCAGATTGATGCGGATCTTGGCGGTAGGATTCTTCTTGTGGATTGTATAGCCGATCGCTGGAACATACTTTCCTCCGTAAGATTCTCCGCTGGCGTAGAACGGATTCTTCTGCAGCTGCGGGAACAGCTGGAAGAACTGCACCAGCGCTTGGTACAAATTCTCGCCGACCTGCGTCTCGTTGCGCGCGTACCCATCCTCACTATCAGTAAAGCTGAACCCGGTTCCAACCGGATTGTCGATGTAGATAAGGTGATGGTTGTGATGCCAGGAGAACTCCCGCGGGACCGCCTTCAAGTTTTTCGAGATGAAAAATGGTCCGTTCTCCTCGAACAGTCCAAACAGCGACGAGGCCCCGGGTCCACCCTGAAGCCACAGCAGCACCGGCGTATCCGCGGTCACATTCTTCGCGGGGAAGTACCAAAAGAACAGATTCGAGTTGTAGCGCTTGTCTACGGTGAAGAAGCCGGTGTAGCTCTCGAAGCCCACGATCCGGCTGTGATTGACGCGGGCCGCCGCTTGAGCTTCCTTGACCTTACCGGCTTCCAGCAGCGGAGTCACGAATAGAGGCTCGCCATTGTCCCCACTGCTGGCGCGAGATAACCCACGGTGACGCTTCCAGAACCGGGCGTACGGGTTGATAAACGATGCGTCAACGGTCACGAAAATGACGGAGGTCAGCAGCACCGCCGCCACCAACGAACGACCGCAAATCATTTGGAGAAAACGCCGATAATCCGATTAGGCTGGAATTCTTTCCTTTTGCCTTTCTTTAGAACGAAGTGATACACTGAACAAAAGAGCAATTTCTGAGGGACTGCTCCGGGCGACGACTGAAGGCAAACTGTGAAGAACTCACACTATCAATCGCAGCGCAACTTTCGTTTGGGTCAGCTCGCATCGAATGTAAACAAGCTGGTAGACACAGCTAGACGGAGATAACTCAGGGAGGATCTTGTTGAATGTTGTTAGTTTATAGAGTTTCATTTTTATTATCAAATTTTACCATGAGTAAACGAACTAACAATATCGAACGCCCATTTGGGTTGATCTTTCGGCACCATATGACCTGCGTTACGGATCATCATCTCTCTCAGATTGCCGGCCCTTTTCAGATATCCAGCGACCTCCCCGTCAACGCGATATACCTGGCGAACGGCGTTCTTGTACTCCTCAGAACCTCCAAACGACAACTTTCGAAGGAAATTCTCCGCCATCGGATACGCGCAGATAACGTCCAGCTGACCGTTGTAGAACAGCACGTCAACCCGCGCCAACAAAGCCTCAACGTACGGTGCCGCACTTTTCAGCATGTCCGTAGCCAGCTTCTGCGCCACCTTGCCGGCATCGTCCGCATTCTGGAAGGGTAAATCTCCAACGTGAATCGCTCGGCGAACATCCGTTCGCTGCAAGAACTTCATCATCTCCTCGTCATCGACGTCCTGCTCCGAAACCTGGAGATAGTTGTAATACGATGCGATTCCGCTCACGTTCTTCAGGTACGAAGCGTGTCCATCGACGCCGTCCAGCAGTTCGTCGAGGACTCGCTTCGCGCCGGTCCAGTCCTGGAGTGTGGCTCGGTTGATGACGGTGGCCGTGTCCCGATCGAACCGGGCCTTGGCGTGGTCGTCGATCAATCCGTGCTGGTAGAGGTAGTCGCCGTAGGCAAGCTGATTCAAAGGGTCGGTGTACCCGTTGCCGATGATTACTCCACGTAGATTCGGTTGGCTAGCTTTAAGCAAGGCATGTCCAAAGGCCGGAACGTACTTGCCACCGTACGACTCACCGGCGATGTAGAGAGGGTTGGGCGTTAGCGGGAAGATTGAGTAAAACTGAGTGAGGAATGAGTACAGATGAATTCCCACTTCGATTTCGTTAGTCACGTAGCCGAGGTCATTCTGGGTGAAGCTAAATCCCGATCCGACCGGATTGTCCACGTAGATCATGTGATGGTTCTCGTGCCACGAGTAGAGTCGCTTATCTACGCTCAAATCACTGCGAACGCGGAATGGACCGTGCTCTTCGAAGAGTCCCACCAGTGAAGAAGCTCCCGGACCTCCCTGGAGCCAGACAATGACCGGAGCGTTTGCGCGATTACTCTTAGCCGGAACGTACCAGAAGAACATGTTCGAGTTGTACCGCTTGTCTACGGTGATGAATCCGGAGTAGCTTTCGACGTCCTGGAACAAGGGATGCTGGACAGCGGACAGATTCAGTGCTTGATCTATCCTTTTGGCTTCAATGTACGGCGATAGGAAGAGAGGTTCTCCGCTGACACCGGCCTTTAACGGATTACTGGGTCCTTTCATGAATGGTTCGTAGGGATTTGGGATCGCAAAGACTGAAACTAGCAGCGTAGCTGCTACTGTAAACCACTGAATCCACATCGTAAAAGCCATCTTGATCAACTGATCTCAAATCTGCTCAACCATCGATCATAAATACCGCTTTCGTTATCTCCAACCGTCTCCGAGTCATCGCACTTCCAACCTGATAACAACCCCTCCCTCCTTCTACTTCTCCCCATCCACAGGTGTCGTGTTTACCAGCGGCCTGATGGCGGTGGCCGCCTGCGCCCTGTTCGGCATCAACTGCGTGCTGAGCATCCTGCAGATTGCAATGATTTCATCGCGCGACCGTATCTGCATGCGGTACGCCGTCCTGACCACGGTCAAGCTGATTCTGGTGGTGCTGGCGACGTTCCTGTCGCTCGCCGCGGCCGGCCTGTTTGCGCTGCAAACCGACGACGACCGGACGGGGTACCGCATTACGCGCGGAATCTCCTTCTACCTGCAGATTCTGACGGTGGGGCTGTCGCTGGCGCTGCTCGTGCTGTCGCTGTACGATAAGATCCTGTCGAAGCGGCCCGACGGCGATCCCACCATGATGGTCACCAGCAACGGGTCCACGACGTACAACAATCCGGGCTTCCGGGACACGCCGAATGGTGAGTTTGAGAACATCAAGTAATAATACTAAGGTTTTACTAAGTTTTTTTTTTCCAAATTTAAGTGTTTTGTTGAGAACTCAAGAATTTTTGAATTGTGAAAATTTAGAAACCATTTTGTTCTTTTTTCTCGAAACATTTTTCAACTTATTTTACAATTTGAGGATTTTCTAAATTGTTGAAGGCGTCGTCTTGTGTCGTCCTCCACACTCGGGCCACTCAAATTAGAAAAACGAACCATTAAAATTCTAAGTTGAAAATGATTTTAAGATTTAACATTTTAATTCAAGTTTCCGAACTAAAAAATGTCTTTAAATTTATGTTTTTTAACGTCTTTGTTCTATTTTTTCAATTGTTTTCTTTTTTTTATATTTTTTAGTAAGATTTTTAAGATTTTGCAATTTTGATTTTTTTGAATTTCCTCATTTAGAAAATTATAAATAATGGGGAATTGGGAATATACAAATTTAAGAAATTTATAAGAATTTTTTAATCTTGGAGTCATTTTGGAATTAAAGTATTTGAAAAATTAAATTTTTTTAGCTTTTTACATTCTAGAAGTTAGTAGGGGAAATTTGCGTATGTTTGGCAGGTTAAGGAGGTATTAGACTGATGACAAACAAACAAACTCGCACTTTTTGATAGTTTGCCTACACAGCAAAAAATCCGATGGTAAAATCGCATGCAAAAGCATGCACATCACCTTCGTCAAAAAAGACACTTAATATTACATTCTGCATGTACAAGTTTTGTAAAAACAAAAAAAAAGTTGCAACCAACGGGATTCAAACCCAGCACCAACAGTACGGTCTGGCGCCTAAGCCCGCTCGGCTATCAGACCGATGAGGAATGAAAATGATAAATGCATACATGAGCTTGACATTTCGGACAAGTAGGTTTCCCATACTGATAGGCTACATATTTCAGGGTGTAATATTACATATAATTTCATAAAATAATGCAACATTAATTTTACACCCAGGCCTTTTACACGCAGCTAGATTAATACTTTTTTTGCTGTGTACTTTGTTTGTTTGCAGAAACGTCAGCCTGCATACAATTTGCTTTGTTTGCGAATTTGGCAAACTATCAAACACGAAAAAGTGTTAGTTTGTTTGTTTGTCACAGCTTAATACCTCTTTTAAGAATTCGGTCTAATTTTCATCCAATTGCCTGTTTCTCACTTGAATAGTATTAACAACAGTGCTATTTTGCAAAACTTTAGATGTAAACATGCTTGTCACATTCCTTTAGGCTATTAATTACAATTAATTGAAAACTCCTTTAAGAAGCTGTAATTGAACTTCAAAGTGCTGATATGCCAACTGCTATGTGATCGATGGATTTCGATAGAATCGATAGTTCTAGATTTTGATTTTATTTTTTTAAGAATGTTAACATTTTAGGATATTTTTTAAATTTTTGTTTTAATGAAATGGAATATATTGGAAAATTTCATTTCTAGAATTGAACGATTTAAGAATTTTTCAATTTAGCATTATCAGATTTTGCAAACTTGGGTAAACGGAAATTGAGAATAAGAGAATTTTAAATTTTTGTGAAACCTGAAAAACATTTTTTTTTAAATTAATTTTGCCATTTTATATGTGTGTTTATTAACCTCTAAAAATATTGGAAATTTATTATAAAATATTTTCGAAGAATTTCGAAACATGGAAATTTGGGGATCATGGGATTCGGGAATTCAAGAGTTAAACAGAAATAAATAATGTGTGTACTTTTATTTTATTTTTTGCATTTTTTTTAAATGTTTAAATAACTGAAAATTTGAAATTTTTGAATTTTTAGGACCTTGGAATGTATTCAAAACTTAGAATTTTGTAAGTTTTAAATAGAAGAGCACATAGGCATCCAATTAAAAATTATGAATTCCGAGTTATTTAAAAAATAGAATATCTAAATTTTTAAAATTTGAGATTTCACAAATTTGGAATCAGCGTGTTTTGGAAAACGTCATTTAAAAAATACAGATACTTTTTTATTTTTTTAGCCTTGATTTTTTTATTTTTAAAACGTATTTAGTGTTAATAGTTTTAAATGTTGGGATTTTATGGGTTAGAAATATTAAATTTCAGATTTTTTTAACCGCAATTTTGGATTTAATTTTATGTTGTTTCTATTCTGGGTTTTTTATGTATTTTGTATAATTGTAATTTTTGAATTCAAGCACACTCAGCTTAAATGTTCGAGTTCGGCAGAATTCCGCCAAAAACAGAACAATGTATCGCTTTTTTGAAAAAAAAAATAAAGAGAAATTGTAGAAGAATTATAAAAAATGTGGGGTTTTTTTTGTTTGGACTTTAAATTGTTTGAATTTTGGAAGTTTCTGGTAATTTAGTCTAGTCCAGACTCGATAATACGAAGTATTATGGATAATCTAACCAGGAAAAAATTAAAAAATACTTTTTTTCCTAATTTTCTTTCTCTTAACATCTTATTCGAATTCTGCGACCATAATTTAGTCAGATTTGAATGTAAAAATAAAAAAAATCCAATATTTGATCACCGCCATTTTGGGCGCTTTACTGGATTAAAAAAATTTAAACCACTTTAGAGTAGTGGGTTACACCTAAACTCAACAATCAAAAATAAGACAACGAAAAATTTTGTTCGTGATTCGATTAGCCGAAGTGAATTTTCTCCGAGGCCTTCGGATAATCGAGTCTGAAGTGTATTTGTAAATTTTAAATAATAGGATATCAGATTCTCAAATTTTAAGGGTTTTTGTAGTTTTGTTTTTTTATCGATTTTATTTTTAGAAATTAAATTTCTTTTGAAAAAAAAACTATTTCTAAACTTGTTGAATCCTTCCAGGTATCGCCGTCACGGCCTCCAGCGGTCGACCGTACTCGAGCATCAACGGCAGCGTCCAGTCGATGAACACCACCGTAACGACCATGTCCAACGGTTCGACGATCGGGTCCGGCTCGGTCACGCGAACGCCGCTGCGCTCCAGCCTGAAAAAGCCCCGCCCGCAGAACGCCGACGGCATGGGCATCCGCAATCCGGGCTACTCCGAGAACGGCACCGTCGGCACGGTTAAGAAGGTCCGCATCCAAACGCACAGCACCGAGGTCTAGAATCTCCCTCCATCTTTTCTTTTAGTGTGTAGCATTGTTTTAAATCTTTATCTCTGTTCTATCTTAAATTTTTATTTTTTAAACGCAATTGAGGGAGAATCTCGAGAAAAACGATCTTACTTAAAAGCACCCGTCGTCACGCGCGGTCAAATCAACGGATCTGATTTAAGTGTTATTTAGTCATGTAGTCAGTTAGGGAGTTTATAGAAGATTTTTTTTTCTTTGCTGTTAGAAGTATCACACTTGAAAAGTACTGATTGTAAATAGCACAACGGTTGATGAGGATGATCGTAATTTGACTAAAAAAGTGAATCGTACTACACTGTAGAAGGAGAGAGAGGAATCTACGCACAAAGGGAAAGTATTTTTTATTCCAATTGAATCGTGAGTGTGCGTGTGATAGTACTAGGAATTGCCAATTTTATTTATTGGAACGGTTAAGGACAAACTAAAGTGCACTTGGAGAAGAAAAAACGGTTGCCTTGAGGTAGAAAAACGCAGCAATAAAAGAATTGAACACTGAATATATGAATTCTGTCATATAAATTAGCTAGTGTAGAAGTTAACCATGGTTAGAGAACAGCAGAAACTTAGTATTGAAAGTTGAGTAATGATTTCCTGTTAAGAACCTCCTTCCCCCTGCAAGTATTCTTCGGTATAATTTCCCCAAAATAGAAATAGGTTTGTGAACACACAAACAGCTACCACTACAATCAACATTCTTATCCTTAATGTTTATGATTAGTCTTCCATCCGAGATCCGATCAAGTATTGTGTCTTTGCTAGCATTAGTTTTAACTAAATTTGCAGAGTTTATATCGGCAAAGCGTCAATCCATCCGTCCGAGAGAGAAGTACTTGAGTGGAAGTTTATTTCGCTGTTAAACATTTAGTTTTTTTTTTCTTTTATACTTATTTACGGACAAGCAAATGTACTGTGATTCATTGAAAATGAATTGTGTAATAAAGAACTTAAGGTCAGCGGAACAATAAAAATGTCATCACTAACAATATTGTCTTGTTTTTATTTCAAATTATCAACAAGTTTAAGTAGGACGACAGTGTGAACAATTCTGGCCAAATGTGGCAGAAAGTCAAGAATTCCAAAAAATAAGAATGACATTGGAACAGATAACAGAAGCTCCTACCTTGATGTCTCGCACTCATTCGATATCCGGCATGTTGATCGGCGAAGCGAGCTTCCAGCTCATGCTCCGCTCGCCCTTCAGAACCATCTCCCGTCGCCCGTCGCCCACCGTCTGCGGAGCGGGATCCGGCTGGGTCAACGGATAATCCACGGACGCTTCCTCCAGCGGCGGCAGCACCTCGTCCACGTTGGTTTCCAGCGTGGGAATCGCGATCGCTTTCGAACCGGATGATTTCATGTCCTGCATCTCGACCGGTTCCGGCAACTTCTTGAGCTCCTGTTCCAGCACCTGTTCGATGTTGGCGCGAAGATTTTTTATCTTGGCCAGATTCAACCGCTTGTCGTTGATGCCATAGTCTAAGTACGAAGAATTCTATTAATTTGCCCCCACTCAAACTTCCCACTGTACTCACTCTTGAGCGCCTTCAAGATTTCCTTCTTCTCCTTTCTCAACATTTCAATCTCGAGTTCCTCCGGAGTTTTCTCCCGAGAGCACAGCTTCCACAGCCGCAACCGATCCAGCAGCGAGCTGTAAACAAAACAAACTCAACCCGTCAAACTCAATCCAAGCAACCCTTTTACCACTTGATTGACTCACCGCCCCTCGTCACCTTCCCCCACCGTTGCTGCTGGCTCCTCCGCCGGAAGTGTCTCGTCAAGCTGGCACTCGGTCCAGTTGCCGGGCGCTCCACCTGTTGGCACCTCGTAGCTCAGATCCTGGTACGGCTTCGAGCGCTGAATCGAGTCGCCGGCTTTCGGTGCGGACGGGGCTGGCGCTACGCCACCACCACCAGCGCCAGTTGCCGGCTGGTCCGTGTGATTTCCGCCGAAGCAGCGCGTCAGGTTCAGACAGGACATGTTGGGTTGGTGAGGTGCTTGATCTTTCTCACTGTTTATTCGATTTTGATAGTTTTTTTCCAAATGCACAAAACACGTCGTTTGAACGAAAAAAATTTAACTCGCTTCTTGTCTTCTGCTGCACTGTAACTGAAAATCACACTTTGCTAAGTTCGTTTTCGCACCTCCCCATACGATTTTTTCAGTTCAACTACGATTACACTTTTTTGTGTAATCGCAGTCGAACTGAAAAAAACGAATTCAGCACAGTGTGATTTTCAGTTACAGTGTGCGTCAGAGTCAAAAGCACAGTCACAGGGAGTAGAAAAGAGAAAAGACTTTTGACAATGCACGTTTAAATAAATCTCACTAACATAGACAACAATAACAATCTAATCAAAATAGATTTGTGTAAATTTAACGCAACGTAGACAAATATTTTTCATCAAAATTCGCTAAATAAGGCTTTCTAGGCCCAGTGAAAAAAATATAATTTAACTCAAAAATGACGAACTCCTCGTCACAGTGTCCTGATGCAAACAATGATCGAGCTGTAGCTGTCACAGCCCTGCGAAGTATGTTGGCTGACATATCGGGCAGTCAGTCAAATAAACCAGCTAGAAGTCGCTTGACAAAAAAATTTTGCTAGAAAGAGATAGGAAACCTGATGCAAACAAACGTCCAGCTGTCATGTGAACATACTTTGAATGTGTTGGTAAATTTCTGACTAGAAAGCCTTATAACTTTTCAACAATCTAATAATATTTTTATCAGAAAAAATCAGACAGCTTTACACCAGAATAAGTATTTGAACTTGATAATTTGGGTCTCCTACGAAAAGCCGAATACCGAAAGGCCGAAATTCAAAAGGCCTAATTACTCGAAAAGCAGAATTCTCAAAAGATCGAATACCAAAAGGCAGAATCTCATAAGTCAACCCTGACAGACGGAACGGGCCGACAACGGCCCGAAAACCGCCGGACGGCTCGACAAAACGGCCCGAATTCCGTCGGTTTGTCCGACGGAATTCGGGCCCTTTTCGTGCGTATATGCAACACTTTGTCAAACGATCGTCGAAATCGACGTTTGAGAAAATCGACGTTGACGGGCCGTTGTCGGGCCGTTTTCCGGCGACTTTGTTATTTAGAATGTCCTGCCACTGTCGGACGCTCACGTTTCGGATTTAGGGGTTAATTTAATAATTTAATAAGGCATTCTAGTCAGAAATTTACTAACACATTCAAAGTATGTTTACATTACAGCTGGACGTTTGTTTGCATCAGGTTTCCTATCTCTTTCTAGCAAAAGTTTTTTGTCCGGCGACTTCTAGCTGGATTTTTTGACTGATAGCTCGATATGTCAGACAACATACTTCGCAGGGCTGTGACAGCTCGAGCTCGGTCTTTGTTTGCATCAGGACACTGTGACGAAGAGTTCGTCATTTTAGGGTTAAACTATATTTTTTTGCACTGGGCCTAGAAAGCCTTATACATAAAAAGGAAACTTTATTGCAAATGACTTTATTTTTATTTATAAATATCGATAATTGATGTATTTTTGTCTTCAATGAGTTCTTGAAAGCCTGTTTTGATCCAAAGAAGCAGCTCTGGCATGTTTTATTTTTGTCTTTGCCTAAGAGAAAGGGTAATTGGGTACTAAAGCCCTATGTCAATTTTTATGTACAACGGTAAAAAACATGATTAAAAACCATTTCTGATCACTTTTTTTCATTTTAATGCAAATTTTTTTTCAGACAAGACAACATTTTTTCGATGGATCAACTATGGTCCCCTTGGAACGAGCTGTCAAGTAGGAGCTTTTCTGTCAAGAAGGACCGCGAGGTTAATTTTTCAAAATTGATTTAAAAATCCATTTTAAACTTTTTGTGGTCGTACAAAGGGTCATTGTACTCAGAAAAATAAGCTTTATCGCTGTAAACAATAATATCAGTAATCTAAGCTTCATTTTAGGGTACTTAAGCCCTATGTAAATTTTTATGTACAACGGTAAAAAACACGATTAAAAACCATTTCTGATCACTTTTTTTTCATTTTAATGCAAAAATTTTTTTTGACAAGACAACATTTTTTCGATGGACCAACTATGGTCCCCTTGGAACGAACTATCAAGAAGGCTTTCTACTCAGAAATTTACCAACACATTCAAAGTATGTTTACATGACAGCTGGACGTTTGTTTGCATCAGGTTTCCTATCTCTTTTTAGCAATTTTTTTTTGTCAAGCGACTTCTAGCTGGTTTATTTGACTGACTGCCCGATATGTCAGCCAACATACTTCTTAGGGCTGTGACAGCTACAGCTCGATCATTGTTTGCATCAGGACACTGTGACGAGGAGTTCGTCATTTTTGAGTTAAATTATATTTTTTTCACTGGGCCTAGAAAGCCTTAGTAGGAGCTGCAACAATGTTACGGTGTAACCAAACTACGGTGTCACGAATGTTGTGGTGTAACAATGTTACGGTGTAATCACACTACGGTGTAACGAATTTTGCGGTGTAACGATGTTACGGTGTAACCATACTACGGTGTTACAATGTTACGGTGTAAAGTTGAAAAAGCATACTTTTGACTTTGAGTGTTTATTCGACAACAACCCAATGTTGGGTACAAATGGGTGAAATCTTGTCGGGCTCACTGCTCACAAGTCTGCACTGCCTTTGACTTGGATGTACCTTGAACGGCCGCGGCTTCTGCTAAGGAGGAGCTGCCATCAAACAAAAGACTCCACTTTTATCGAGTTCTTTGGCGGCGTTGGTTCAAGTTAGGAGGAGTTTGGTATTACATTTATCAACTTTATTAGAAGTAATCGCCCAGGATAATCCAACGCAACGATGGGGAAGAAAAACACCAAAAACAAGAACAACAAGCAGCCGTCTAAAAAGGGTAGGTAACTATTGAAAAAATAAGTTTTTTTTTCTAAGCAAGCCGCAAAAGTTGGAGCTCTGAACTCGTGGTACGCACAGTCATGGCCTACTCCTTTTAAACATTCAGAAGCTATGCCCTTAGGATTTCTTTTAACAGGTTTATTTATTTGCTCATTGCATAAATTAAAAAGTCGTAATAATTATTAGTTGTGAACACAAAACAAAAAAAAAGCGGTAGCCATTTTTATTTTGCTTTACTGTAAACCACCGCTAGTTTGACACAGGGTTGCCAGACCAGTGAATCTACTTCGGTTTTAGTCGTATTTACGATTTTTTTCTTTCGATACAGCGGTCAAACGCGCGGCGGAGAAAGAATTGCGGAAGGCGGCCAAGTTTGAGATGCTCCAGAATCGCAACAAATACCAGGAACCGATTAAGGAGAGGCTGAAAGCAAGAAACTGCCCGCATCAGGAGATTGGGAATATGTTCCGCAGCGTAAAGTGCAAGGAGGCTTTGTGGAAACATCAGGACCCGGTGCCGGTGCGTTTCTGCTATTCGAACTACCCGGCGAGATGGATGAAATCCACGGAGGAGATTCAACACCTTATCCAATTCGTCAATAACGATTGCTCGCGAAATGGGGCGAAAAAGCCAATTTACTCGAACGTAAGTGTTAGTGTTTGAGTGAGCCTTTTAAAAAAATTAAACGTTTTATTTTTTCTTGTTTTAATCATAGAACGTGGGCGGCTACTTGCTGTTGTTGATGCAAGACGAGGCGAGTGCCGAGTATGTGAACGGACTGCTTGACAAGCTGAACAGCAGCTTCCCAGACGAAGGGCTGCGGGTGCCTTCGCTGGAGGAAATTAAGACGTTCCACGACGGCTGGGAGGAGCGAAGTCCGAACATGTTCTCCAAGTACCTGAAGGGTGGTGCCCTGCGCGTGCCGAAACCCAAGGCCAACTAGACGATCTCGACGGCGTTTTCTTATTTTGTTGATTAACTCTTTATTTTCATTGACGAACACCGAATTGATTTTTTTTTCGTCACGCGGGTAGATTCTGAATCTACGAGTACTGAATTAACATTTCTAACTTTTAGTTTAACAATCAAATGTATTGTTGCGCAATATAATTAGAATAAATGAGGCTCCTGTAGTCCTGTAGGTCGCAGTTTGATAATTATGGGGTCAGTTCGAGCCAAACATTTCATTAGGGCACAAAACCAAAACAAAAACATCAGGAAAAGGTCATCAGTAAAAGGTCCAATAAACCAAATTTTCAGTTTTTGCTTTTTGGGTGTTTTTTAATACCCCTGACTCAAGGCGGATTCAAAAACATCCAGAAAGCAAAAACTGGAAATTTGGATTATTGGACCTTTTCAAAAAAAAAAAAAAAAACTCTAGATGTTCAAGTGTGCCCTTTTATTTTTCGTTAGTATTTCCTAGTTGAGGAACTTTTTGAGTTTTAAAGTGAACTTTTCATACATTCTAAACACTTATTCACTTAAAAAAAGTTTGGTTAACTTTTTACCAAGGATTTCTGCAGAAAATAACTTCATCAAAATACAGTACCGTCATCAGGGGTGAGATTGGGTCATACACACTTCAGCATTTTTGGATGACCCAATCTCACCCGCCAGACCGCGGCTGTAGTTCAGTACACTTTTGAAGAATTTTCATGTTTCACATACCTTATTTACACTATTCAATCACAAAACTTCACCAATCATCAAAATTTCCACTGAATTCCTCATTATTTCTTTAGTGCCCTTTCAGTTCTCTTCGAAATTTGCATTTAGAAATGGCCTAGTAACGCGCGGCTTTGCTGACTAATTTTGCTCAGGCGCGGATGGCAATTTTGATAAATAATTAGATAAATAGATAGAATTACTTTCATGTTATTAAGAAAATTATTATCAAGAATAACGAGAACTTATTTTTTTTTTTCATTGAGTGCAATTTCAATTCTAGCAAAACATTGTAATAGGGCCGAAGCCGAAGTGTAAACAAAGAGTCTATCCTGCTCGTTCCAAATGCAAACATCAACTGACGTGAGCAGGATAGACTCTTTGTTTACATTTCGGCTTCGGCCCTTTTACATTATTTTGCTAGAATTGAAATTGCACTCAATGAAAAAAAAACAAGTTCTCGTTATTCTTGATAATAATTTTCTTAATAACATGAAAGTAATTCCTTATTAATAGATTTTTTTCTGAAAATGTTTTTTTTTTGTTTTTTCTTAATACGAACCGTCAAAAATTAAGATGAAGATTATGTAGAGATTATTTTTTAAATGTATGGTTGAGAATTTCTTAAATAAAATTATTACTACACTTAACTCATTTCTTAATATATCCGGCTCTGAATATGTAATTTCTTTTGAGTTTTGAGTAATGTTTTTTTAACTTTATTTATTTTTAATTTTATAGTGGATATTTGCCTTTGATTTACCCGTAGAAATACTTTTTTCTAAATTTAAACATTCTTAGCGAAAAATACAAAAATCAAAACATTCAATAATTAATGCTCCATCATTCATAGTTCAAATTTCAAAAATTCGAAACTTTTTTTATATTTTACCAGTTTTTTTAAACAAAATTTTTAAAATTCAGATTTAAAAAAAAATCGAATTTCTAAAATCGTAATTTAAAAATTCCAAAACTAAAAAAACGAGAAATCAAAAATTCCAAATTAAAATAATTAAAATTAAAAAAATCAAAATAAAAAAAATCATGATTTGAAAACTAAAAAATATAAAATTTGAAATTATTTTGGAAACAAAAAAAAACGAAATCTCAAAAATATCAAATAAAATTTAAATTCTTAGATTCTTAAATTTACGAAGAAAATATTTCAAATATTTGAAATGCAATTTGTTTCGGAATAAAATTTTAGTGAGGAATTTGGAATACAATCTGTATTAAAATTAATGGATTTTGAATTTTTAGAATTTCGAAATCTAAACTTAAATCTCTGATTTGCAAAAAGATTTTTTTTTGTGACACTTTTCTTGATGTCTCGTGAGGTATTTTTTAAAAGGATTTTTTGCTTTCATTCCTTCAAACATAAAACGAGTTTAATTTTTTTATCAGATACTTCCTGTATAAGTTTTTTTGTTTGGAAATAACATTTCTTGAATGTTGGTCGCGATTTTTTTTTCGACTTTCCCGTAACAACCCTGCATTTAGAAATGGCTCATTGTGAACTACAGTTGGAAAGTGAAAATTTAAGGGCCTAAAAACGAGTTTTTTTTAATTATGAGTTTTATTGCGAAAATCAACATAAATTAAGAAGCAAGAAGTGTTGAGGATTACGATGTGTTTTATCGTATCATCAGTAAAAATACCATCAGTCAAGCTTTTTTTTTAAATAGGAATTGAAACAAGTTGTCCACTTTTTGCAAGCGATTTTCTCGAATCGCGGTTTTAGGTTTTTTACCCTAATGAATGGTTTGGCTCGATGTTTCGGAACCGATATCGGATTAGCGAGTCGCCTCTGTACAACCAATGATTCTGCAGCTTGAGAAAAGTCTGTATTCCTCAAAATTCGGCAAACACTTGACGTTTCTAAAGGGCACCGAAAAGTGACA
This sequence comes from Culex quinquefasciatus, assembly GCF_015732765.1. Lineage (NCBI taxonomy): Eukaryota > Metazoa > Arthropoda > Insecta > Diptera > Culicidae > Culex > Culex quinquefasciatus. The sequence goes on from NC_051863.1 coordinate 196,465,143, forward strand.
GCTCACTATTTTTGTTTTGTTTTCCTTATTCGAGGCAAAAATCAATAATAAATCAGATTGAAGAATCGGTTCCAAAATTTTCATCTTCGATTTCGTCAAAATGATGAACTCGGAAATGAGCAGCAGCATGCAGTCGGGTCGGCCGGAGAGTGAGTTCAGCATCGAGTGCTTCCAGAACTACACGGCACCGGAGGTTTTCGTGCAGGGACTCGCCGGGCTGGTCAACCAAACCGACGTAGAGGTGATGATTCGGGCCCAGAAGCAGATGTAAGTTTCTGAGGGATTATCGATTTTTCTGAATTTTACTAATTTGTGTGTGTTATTTTTTAGGTTGCAGCGATTTGAGAAAACCAACGAAATGTTGCTAAATTGTAACGCGCTCAGCCAAAGTCGGCTCAAAATTGCGACGGACGACTTCAAAAAGCACACAAAATTGCTGCACGACATGAAGAAAGATTTGGACTACATTTTCAAAAAGATTCGCAACATCAAGTCCAAACTCGGCAGCCAGTATCCGCAGGCCTTCGCGGAGGCGGAGGCGAAAAACCGGTCCGTTTGCTTCGACGAGGAGGACGAAATCGACACCGGAAGCCGGGCGGAAACGCTGGACGAGTGCCCCCCCAGCAAAACGGGCACCCCGGTGAGGGTGATCACGGCGGCGGCGGCGGCGGAAGAGGCCACGGAAAAGCAGAAACGTGGCTCCGTCAAGGAGAAGAAGAAGCCGGCGGTGGCCGAAGCGTCCACGACCGTGAGCTACATGAAGATGGAGCAGAGCCCGGAGAACCGCAAGTCAGGCAAAACGACGCCGAGCGATCCGAAGCGACGGTCGCTGCTTTCGACGCACAGCAGCTCGACGGACAATTCGAACGACTCTTCGGAGTGCACGTCGGACACGGGTTAGACGTTGAGTTGGGTAGTTTTGAGTCGCTTTTCCATTTTAGCTGTAATCTGTCTGTAATTTATCGAATATATTAAAACTAAACCCCTAAAGAAGTCCTTTAATCCTATTTATTTGCATCAAAATTCATCAAATAACCCCCTTCAATCCTGCTGCGGTCTCTTCTGGTGGCGCGAAAACATTCCCGGGCTCCGGTCGGACCAGCTGGCGTGGAACCGCTCGACCTCCTGCCAGCTGGGCTCTCGAATTCCCGTTCCGAAGAAACCCTGCAAGCCGGGCAGCAACGAGCGCGCAAACTCTGCACTAGGACCGTCCGGAAGCAGAACCAGCACGTAACCTCCGGTCAACTAAAAAACAAAACGGAAGATTAAAATTTAAAAAAAATGCAAGAGACGACGCAAGCCTACATGCACGTCCAGCGGCCACCGCACGTAGTTCTGTCCCCGGAAGGCGTCGTTGATGTACGCGGCAAACGGGTCCACCTCCTCCTCCTGCTGGATCCACTGGCGCGGATAGTCCGGCAGACAGAAGCGCACGACCTGGAAGTTCGGGTTGTGGGCGAGCACGTCCGGCACTCGACGCAACAGTTTCCGGAGTTCCTGCGGGGGACAGTCTTTGTTCCGCATGGCATTCCGCACGATTGGGGCCTGCTTTTTCTGGCGAATCGCCACTTTTTGCTTGCGCTCCAGGCGCTTGGCCACGAACTTGGGATCTTTGGATTGTTTACCTCCCCCTGCGAAGAATGGCGGTTATTGTTTGTTTTTTTGAACATAATTTGTGATTCAATTACTTCTTGGCATCTTGAATAAGTGAACAGAATAAGTGCGATTTTTCTATGAAATCTCAGCAAAAAATAATTTTTAATGTATTGATCCTTGCACTGTAACTTGGATTTGGCCCGCACTTTTCTCTCGCACTTTTGACAACAAAATTTCCAAAAACTAGGCAACCAACAGTTGTTTATTTACATTTTCAGTCGCAGTTTCCACCAAACTGGACATTCGCACTTTAAAATTGCGATTGACAGGTGAGCAACATCGGCTCGCTTTGATCATTTTTTGAGAAAATTAAAATTTCCCAAGCCAGTTTGACGAGTCGCAATAGTGCGATCGATAGCAATAATTTAGTGCGAAGTCCAAGTTAGTGAGAATTGGGTCCTAAAATGAAGCTTAGATTGCTGATATTATTGTTTACAGCGATAAAGCTTATTTTTCTGAGTACAATGACCCTTTGTACGACCACAAAGAGTTTAAAATGGATTTTTAACTCAATTTTGAAAAATTAACCTCGCGGTCCTTCTTGACAGAAAAGCTCCTACTTGACAGCTCGTTCCAAGGGGACCATAGTTGATTCATCGAAAAAATGTTGTCTAGTCAATTTTTTTTGCATTAAAATGAAAAAACTGATTAGAAATGGTTTTTAATCGTGTTTTTTACCGTTGTACATAAAAATTGACACAGGGCTTTAGTACCCAATTGCGCAATAAAAAGCCGATTTGGTTCGGGCCTCAAACTTTTGATTATTTTGATGTAAACAATAAAAATAATTGAAGATTCTTTTATCCCTGTGACTGAAGTTGCTCTGTTGCGCTGCGTCTGTCAATGCACGTTTGTTATAGTTTGGCTATATTTAATCTAAAACTTAAGTTGATAAATTTCGAATCGAGTGTTTCTGAAGGGTGCGTAATTTTCTGACAGTTCACCAAACAAGCAGCCATCATTGCAACTTTTCGTGCGTCGACAGAGGAAAATAGAATTTTCAGCCGCAACTATTTAGCTATTTAAACGTATTTTGTAATCGTAAATGCTTGTTTCGAGCCTCCAACATGGAGAATAATCCCGAGGTAAGAAAATACACAAATTGTCTCCTATCGAAACGCGTAACTTCCCTGCCCCTCCATCAGCAGCAAAACCATCCCCCGGCGTCGATGTTGCCGCCTCCGCCGCCCGGATTCATGCTGGGTGGTCCGTCGCTGATGGGACCCCCCGGCGGCCAACCCGACGACCCGAACCGCAACCTCCCGTCGTTGATGTCGCTCAAGTTTCCGGAAAGTCCGGAAGAGGCTGCTGCGGCAGCGGCCGACCTGGCCAACAAGAAACCATCCGAACTGGTCCTCCCAAAAGCGCTGGAGGACGTGCTGGCCCTGAAAACGCTGCGCGCGAAAGAACTTGGCGCCGAGGAGGTGTTGGCCGCGGCCGGAGCCGTCGTTCCGCTGGTCGCACCCCCGTTGATGGCTCCACCACCGCCGTCCGGAGTGATCGGGTCATACCTGGACATGGAAGGCGATTCGGACGATGAGAATCTGGACGGAGTGGCACCGGCGCCGCCGATCATCTCCAAAGCCGAAGGTCGACTGGACAGGAATCGACGCCGGAAGCAGCGCAAGAAGGAGAACCGGAAGGCACGCCGCGAGCAGCAGGCCCAGGTCATGCAGCAGCGGGAAAAGGAGCACAAGGAGCAGGAACAGGCAAAGGAGGTGGCGGCGCCGGCTCCGGTTGAAAGCACCGAGAAGCAGGTTGTAGAGGAGCCGGTTCCTCCGGAAGTGGAAGATGGAAAGGAAGTCGAGGAAGCGGTGGTGAAGAAAGAGGAGACCGAGGAGGAGCGAGAGAAAAGGAAGGCCAAGGAACGGGCTGCGAGGACCAAGGACAAACTGGCCAAGGCTGTGGCCATGATTGAGAACGAGCTGGAGCGGGTTGAAATCGAGTACGTTCCGGAAAAGGTCACGATCGCCGACTTGGCACCGATGTATCGTCAGTTCTATCGCGTCTTTGAGATCTTCAAGCTGGAAGCGAAGCCGAAGGAGCAGGCCAAGGCGGACACGACGGAAAGTGAGAAAATCGCCGCGGCGAAGAAAGCCAGCGAGAAGGACGGTGACGAAGACGACGACGACGCGATGGACGTGGAAATTGACGAAAAGGAGCGAATCTCCAAGCGAAAGATGAAAAAGCTAACCCGGCTAAGTGTGGCCGAGTTGAAGCAGCTGGTCCACCGTCCAGATGTGGTCGAAATGCACGACGTGACGGCACGCGATCCGAAGCTGTTGATTCAGCTCAAGTCCCACCGGAACACGGTCCAGGTGCCGCGCCATTGGTGCTTCAAGCGTAAATATCTCCAGGGAAAGCGCGGTATCGAGAAGCCACCGTTTGAGCTGCCGGCGTTCATCAAAAAGACCGGAATCATGGAAATGCGCGCCTCACTGCAGGAAAAGGACGAAGCGAAAACGCTCAAGGCCAAAATGAGGGAACGGGCACGGCCAAAGATGGGCAAGATCGACATCGATTACCAGAAGCTGCACGACGCATTCTTCAAGTGGCAAACCAAGCCTCGAATGACGATCCACGGAGATTTGTACTACGAGGGAAAGGAGTTCGAGACCCGGCTGAAGGAGAAGAAACCGGGAGATCTGTCGGAGGAGTTGCGCGTCGCCCTCGGAATGCCAATCGGCCCGGCTTGCCACAAGATTCCGCCGCCCTGGTTGATTGCCCAGCAGCGTTACGGACCGCCGCCAAGCTATCCGAATCTGCGGATTCCCGGCTTGAACGCACCCATTCCGGAGGGCTGCTCGTTCGGTTATCACGCGGGCGGCTGGGGCAAACCGCCGGTCGACGAAAACGGCAAGCCCCTGTACGGTGACGTGTTTGGCATGAGTGCCAGCGAGCATGATGTGAGTTTTTTTTTTTAAATTTCGCTGTAATTTGTACCCACTATTAATCTTCCTTTCTTCCAGAACGGTCTCGGTGAGGAGGAAATCGATCGCACCCAGTGGGGCGAGCTGGAATCCGAATCGGAAGAATCGTCCGAGGAGGAGGAAGAGGACGGCGAAGACCTGAGCGCACCCCCCGACGAAAGTGGCCTCGTAACCCCGGCCGAGGGTCTCGTAACGCCGTCCGGTCTGACCAGTGGCGTCCCGGCCGGCATGGAGACGCCGGACACGATCGAGCTGCGCAAAAAGAAGATCGAAAGCGAAATGGAGGACAACGAAACCCCCGTGCTGTACCAGGTACTCCCCGAAAAGCGCACCGACCGCATCGGAGCCTCGATGATGGGTTCGACGCACGTGTACGATCTGGCCGGAGCTGCCGCGGCGGCCGCAGCCGGTGGTGCTGGCGGTGGCGCCGGTGGTTCACGTGGTGCCCGCGCCGGGGCCATCGATCGCGAGGGAATGGTCGAACTGGCGCTGGATCCGTCCGAGCTGGACATGGACAACGAAGCGATGGCCCAGCGGTACGAGCAGCAAATGCGCGAACAGCAGAGCCACCTGCAGAAGGAGGACCTGTCGGACATGTTGGCCGAGCACGTGGCCCGCCAAAAGTCCAAACGGAAACGGCAGCAGACGGACACGACCAGCAAGCAGACCAAGAAGTACAAGGAGTTCAAGTTTTAAGGACTTGTTCGTTTCTTCTTGGAGGAGGTCGAGGTGGTAAGTCGCCCATTTGCATTACATATTACAATTTATATATCCGTGTTGCTAAATGCAAATCTAATAAATATCGGAACCACAGGATGTATGTTTTCAATGGTCAAAAACATGCCGAAAGTGTCTTGCTGTTGAATTTTATAACTTTTCAGGACTATTGTCTACATTCCCGTATCTTGCTGAGATCGTGGAAATAATCTAGAATCGTGAAAAATTATGAAATCGAACAAAGTTTTAAACAAACACAAAATCTTTATTCCAAAACACTAAAACATTAAAAATAAAAATCAAAATTTACGGAGCTTAAAAATTGAGAAGAAAAAAAATTATTGTAAAGTAAAAGCTAGTAAAAAAACATAATAAAATTAAATTACAAATTTGAACAAATTGAACAAAAATTCTGAAACTACAGGACTAAAAAAAAACATCCAAACTAAACATTTAAAAAAGTACAGTACTTGTTGAGTAACTGCACGAGTAAATGAGTATATTTTAACTGGAAGCTCGATAACTGGGTCGTAGTCCAATTAACAAGCAGACAAACGTTAAAAAACAATAGCAAAGCAAAATGATCGAGGGGTCAGTGGATTGAAAAATGAAAACAAACAAATAGAAATTCAATTTTAAATTTTCTTAAAATTTTATTTGTTTTTAAAAATCATGTATTCAAAATATAAAAAATAAAAATTGTTACAAATAAAAAAAATGTCAAAAAATCAAACAATAACAAAATTCAAAGATTAAAAAAAAACAATTTAAAAAATACGACTTTTTCAGATTTTTTATCTATCTAATGTTTGAAACTTTTGTAAATTTAATAAATAAAAAGATCATGGAATCTCAAGCGTTATTGGAGAAAAAACGTTTTTTTTTTTTATTCGAACGAAATATTGGAAAAAAGGTGCAGGTGGTTATGTTCTATATGATGAATAGGACAAAGAACTTTTTACAAAACTCCTAAAAAATCTAGAGTTTCTTTTTGATTAGGTCATATACACATATGAAAGACAATGGTTTATTGGTCCTTTTCAAAAAAACTCTGGAAATATTCTTTTTTTTAATTGTTGCATATTTATTTAATCCTTAATAATTTATTCTAATTAAATGTTTTCAATCATTGGTACCTCAATCAGAAAATGTCCCCCGGGAGAACCTCCTAGAGGAAAACGGGCACTCCAGGTTGTCATATTTAACATTTTTGGGATGGATTTTTTTTAAATTTTTATGAAATTCCAATGTACAAAATGTGGCAAATGGGCAGTATTCATGATTGCTGAGAGTCGCAGGACTCTCGCCCTTTGCTATTAGTAAGTATCCAGCAAAGCAAAGGGTATAGCATGCATTTGATACTGTCAACTCCCATTCGGCTGTGTTCTCGACGCTGTCATGTTGTAAACTGGAGCCGAGGGAGGTCCTGTTGTGAATTCTAGTTGGAGGTGGTCCGAAGATCATTGAAGAAGGTAGAATTCGCCATCACACAAGACACGAAGGCACGAAGGATAGACCATGTCTTGGAGGGTGAAAGGATGATAGGATTTTGTGATAATACCACAATTTAATATTTGTCTTTCTTTTTTATTTCAGACAAAATGTCTGGTCCGAATCCAAGGTGTTGCAGAAATCTTCGACTATACAAAATGGGGTTTTCCTTCTATCATTTCCTGTATTTTGAAAAAGGTGATGCGCCGAATGTGGATATATAGTTTATCACACTTACTCCATATGGTGTGAACGTGAAATGCTGTATGTTTGCAATTGGTGCATTGGCTATTTTCAAAACAAGCTAGATTTTTCCTATTATTTTAAGATAAAATTTAGTAAAATCTATCTATCTATTTTTAAATACTTTGCTAAACAAAATAAAATTTAATAGGGTCTTAGGGGACCACAAAACGAACAGAATAAGGCGGATCCGGCCAAAATCGGTTCAGTCAGTTCTGAGATAATCGTGTGGAAAAAAAATCGTGTCTACACACATCCCCACAGACATTTGTTCAGAATTTGATTCTGAGTCGATAGGTATACGTGAAGGTATATCTAGGAGGTGTATTTAAGAAGTTCATTTTTCGAGTGATTTTATAGCCTTGCCTCAGCGAGGTGAGGAAGGAAAAAACTAAATAAAAAAAACTTAAGTTCTGTAAACATATACGTTCTGTAAACATATAAAACACAATAGCTTATAGGACCTTAAAAAAACAATAATAAAAAATCTATTTCAAAGGTTATTTCTAGAGTTTTTTTATTAGGTCCTATAAACATATGAAAGACAATAGTTTATTGGTCCTTAAAAAAAAAAACTCTGGATTTGTATTTTTTTTTCTTTCAGTATTTAAAATTTTGAAAAAATTACAGTATTATTTTTAAAAAGAAAAAATTGAAAAAAATAATAGTTAAAAACAAATATAAGATCAATAAAAATAGCATACACTCAACCCCCGGTGGTTGGTGACTTTTTCGTTTGACACTTTTTTAGTTTGTACCCCGAGGGGGATGACACTCCTGGGTTGACCGAGCGATAAAGCTCCCTTTCCAGACCTTCAGCCATCTTTATAAACATCTCTTCGTACTACGGATTGTAGATTATCACGTTCACCGTTAGCGCCACAACACGGGACGATTTAACCTGCTCCGAGCGGAACAAGCCAGCAGTGATTTCACCACCGATTGCTTTGTTTATTGTTTTAGTGTGTTATCACGGAGTGACGTCCCCCTCGTTGTACCTAGAGACCCTAAATAGGGAGACTGGTCTAAGTTTTCTAAATCGATCTGGCAACGTATGTTTTGAGCTTGCCAACATTTATATGTTTTGCTGGGCGTAAAGGCAAATGCTCGTTTGGATACATCAAACTCGTGTCTGTTTGGGTACGTCAAATTCACTTCGACCAGTCTCCCTATTTAGGGTCCCTAGTTGTACCCCGTTGGTTGGTCAAAGTCAAACTAAAAAGTGACGAACTATCACTTTTAATTTACATGTCGCACACGCACACTATCAAAACAAACGTTTGGTAGTTTATGTGAATTCCGTGTAAAAGGGTTGTCAAACCAAAAAGTGGCCCTGTTCGTTTGACAACAGTTGGTGTGAAACCATCGGGGTTTAAGTGTAATCAATAAGGCTTTCTGGTAAGAAAATTACCAACATATTGAAAGTATGTTTACATGACAGCTGGACGTTTGTTTGCATCAGGTTTCCTATCTCTTTCTAGCATTTTTGCCTTCCTCACTTTACTGAGGAAAGGCTATAAAATCACTCGAAAAATGAACTTCTTAATTTGACCTCGTAGACCCACCTTCACGTATACCTATCGACTCAGAATCATGTTCTGAGCAAATGTCTGTGTGGATGTGTGTAGGTGGGTGGACAAAAAAATTGTCACTCGATTATCTCCGGACTGGATGAACGGATTTTGACCGTATTAGTCTCATTCGATCCGTCTTGGGGTCCCATAGGTCTCTATTTAAAATCAGCAAGTTTAGTTAAGTACTTCAAAAGTTATGCTAAAAAAACGATTTTGGCGTATGTTCGGAAGATTGTAAAAAGGGTGGTTTTGTAAGAAACCCTGTCATGTTATACATTTTCAGAAAGGTATTAAAAAGACCTTTCCAATGAGCTCAAAACATTGAAGATCTGATAACCCTATCAAAAGTTATTAGCACTTAAGTGTTATTTATACACTTTTTCGAGGCCGGATCTCAGATATTTCAGTAAAAATGATGTCCGGGTCCATCATGCGACCCATCGTTAGTTAGATAATCGAAAGACCTCTCAAATGAGCCTAAAACATCAAGGATCTGACAATCCTATCAAAAGTTATTGGCACTTAAGTGTTATTTATACACTTTTTGGAGGCCGGATCTCAGATATTTTAGTAAAAATTATGTCCGGGTCCATCATGCGACCCATCGTTAGTTAGATAATCAAAAGACATTTCAAATGAGCCTAAAACATCAAGGATCTAACAACCCTATTAAAAGTTATTGGCACTTAAGTGTTATTTATACACTTTTTAGAGGTTGGATTTCATATATTGTGATAAAAAAATTGACTGAATCTTCCATGCGAACTATCGTTGGATAGTTTTTTTTTATCAGACCTTGCCGATGAGCCAGAAATATTGATGGTCTGCGAACCATATCAAAAGAAATGAGTAATAAAGTTGATTTGTTAAACATGTTAAGGGGGAATGTTGCTATTTTTACTGAATGTATTGACTTTATGAATATGAGGAAGGCACCAACCACCTAAAGGTGGATTAAGTAACGTTTTTTGTCTAGTGACTTCTAGTTGGTTTTTTTGACTGACCGTCCGATATGTCAGCCAACATACTTCGCAGGGTTGTGACAGCTCAAGCTCGATGATTAGGTCTATTCCCGTACCTGCAGAATTGCAGAAGTTCTGCAGCTTCTGCAGAATTCTGCAGCCAGCATAAGTCACTTTTTTGCAGCACGTTCCCGTACTTTTCAGCTCGCTCTCTTCATCTCTCTCTTTTGCAGAAGTTCTGCAAGGAGAGAAGCCGCAAAACTTTTGCCTGGGTAACTAGCGCGTTCCAGTACTTTTTCTGCAATATTGTACACAGTTGAGTGGATTTACTCAAATTGGGTATTAAAGTTTTTTTTTTATTGTTAAAAAAAGGGATTGACAAAAATTGAATTGAAGGAAGTTTACCTTTACTTATTGTTTTATGCAACTCAACATTTTATTTAAAAGATGCTTATGCGACGACTTATGCTTAGGTAGAAATTATACATTGGAAACAATTCAAAACTTTTACATTAGGTAAAAAATAGAAATGAGAGTTGCAGGTAAGTTCAACAAATATAATTTAAAAAAATGACGAACAAAGGTTTAATATAGAAGGGATCATAAATACATGTTTTGATAACAGACCATTTGAAGGATTTTTTATTCAGCATAACATAAATAAATTATGGATGTCACATGGAAGAACAACGGTGCCGCAGCAAAATTGAAAAATATTAGAAAGTATATGAATCACAAACTCAAAAATATGGAAACACATAAATTTAGAAACTCGGAAATTAAGAAATAAATAAAAATATTTAAAAAAAACTAAGATTTTTTGCCTTCCTCACCTTACTGAGGAAAGGCTATAAAATCACTCGAAAAATGAACTTCTTAATTCGACCTCGTAGACCCACCTTCACGTATACCTCACAATCGACTCACAATCATGTTCTGAGCAAATGTCTGTGTGGATGTGTGTAGGTGGGTGGACAAAAAATTGTCACTCGATTATCTCCGGACTGGATGAACGGATTTTGACCGTATTAGTCTCATTCGATCCGTCTTGGGTCCCATAGGTCTCTATTTAAAATCAGCAAGTTTAGTTAAGAGGCAGTATTTGTAAATATTGCTCGGTTTGTTCTAGAGGTCGTATTGAGGTGCTCCGATTTGGATGAAACTTTCAGCGTTTGTTTGTCTATACATGAGATGAACTCATGCCAAATATGAGCCCTCTACGACAAAGGGAATTGGGGTAAAACGGGCTTCAAAGTTTGAGGTCCATAACACCTAAAAAATCTTAAAATTGCTCGCATTTCCGTAAAACTTCATCAATTCTAACTCTCGTAGATGCATTCAAGGTCACTTCAAAATGTGCCATAGACATCCAGGATTGGTTTGAAATTTTCTCTTAGCTTTTGCAAATTACTGTCAAAAATGGATTTTTTTAAAACCTTAATATCTTTTTCCAACAGCCTCCAACACCCATACTCTCATAGGTCAAAAGATAGGCAATTTCATGGACTATAAGCCTATGGTAATAACTTTTTGGCCAATCGCAGTTTTTCTCATAGTTTTTTTTTTTTTTTTTTTCATTCCTTTGTGGACCATCATTCAGTGAGGTACTCCTGGATTTTAGCTCCTGAAAAGTGCTTAAAAAGTGCAAAAATGCCTCAGGGCAAGAAAAAGAGGCGGTCCTCACCAGCAGGATCGGCAGATTTGAAGAAGCTAAAGAATGCCGAAGCGCTACCTGCAAAGCCAGGCAGTTTGAGCAAGGACGCTCAAAAATTGTCTGGAAACCAGTTCGCTACCCTCCTGTGGACGTGAGCGAGAAGGAAGAATTTGAACGACGGGAAAAGTTGCCACCCATTTTGTGAAAACATCGTCATCGGATTCGGTGCGAAAGTGGCTGACCGGGTTTATCAAATCTGGTGCTTTACGAGCTTCCATTCGCTTGTGTGCTGATGGACTCAAAATTCTGCTACCTACCAGAAAGGATTACAACTACGTTCGGGATTTCCTGAACAACACAAAGATTGAATACTACAGCCACGACGATCCAGGTAAACGCCCCATGAAACAGGTCCTCCGAGGCCTGTACGACATGGATGTGAATGTGCTGAAAGAAGAGCTCAAAACTCTTAAGTTGAACGTGATCGAAGTCTTCAAGATGACGTGACACAACAAGGACATCAAGTATCGTGATCAACTGTACCTGGTTCATCTCGAGAGAGGATCGACAACGCCGTCTGAGCTGAAAGCAGTTCGGGCAATTTTCAACATCATCGTGACTTGGGAACGTTATCGCCCAGTGCACCGTGACGTGACACAATGTTCGAATTGCTTGCAGTTTGGACATGGTGGAAGGAACTGTTTCATAAAGAGTCGTTGTGCAACCTGCGGAGGTGAGCACAAAACACAAGCTTGCGAAACAATCAACGAGGACATCGAAGCGAAATGCTTCAATTGCGGCGGCGACCATTCGACCAAGAATCGAAGCTGCCCAAAACGTGCTGAGTTTGTAAAAATTCGGCAGCAAGCGACGACGAGGCACCAACCAAATCGTCGCAAAACACCACCAACTTTCACGGACGTGGATTTTCCTGCTTTGGCGTCACCAGAAGCAGGATCTGTTCGAGTGGTTCCAAATCTGCAGCCATTGCCGTTGAATCAGCGGCAAAGAGTTGCAGAGCATACAACACCTCCAGGCTTCAGTCAGCAACCGAGGGAAAACCAACCAGCATCAACGGGTGAAGGCAGTAGTGACCTGTTTTCACCACAAGAACTTCTGAACATTTTCATCGAGATGACAACAATTCTGCGTGGGTGCAAAACTCGCCAGGAACAAGTAAGAACTCTTGGAGCATTCATCTTAAAATACAGTTCGTAGTTTACTCGTTCTAGTGATTTTGAATATTTCAATGGATTTATTTTTTTTTATTTTTTTTTTATTTTTTTTTTTTTTTAGTTTTAGGTTAGGATTAGCTGTTAAAGTGATTTTTTTTTTCTTTTTTACCCAAATGTATTCAATTCAATGCAATAATGTAAAACAATTTGAAGCAAATAAATAAATGTGATCAGTCAATAATAAAACGAAAAATACAACAAAGATGAAGAGCATTAGGCCATACCACTTATCATGTAAAAGAAATGTAATTATTATAAGAATGTTCAATAAAGACATATTTAATTTCAAAAAAAATCTCATAGTTTTTCGATTTTTCTACAACAAACAATTTACAACGTTAGTTTTTACCCTGCTGCCCTCCATAGCGGCACTTTTTGGTCTCAATTTTGTCATATTCGGAATCCTCGGACAATTTCACGTAAGTTAGAAGTATTGGAATTGTAATTTTGATTTAAAAAATAATTAAATAAAAGATTTTTGAAAAAAGAAATAGATTTTTTTTACCCTATGATCAATACGTCAAATGCTGTATCAAGTAGGCGAAAACCTGTTTTACCCCTAATCCAACAAATTGTTAAAAAATATTTCAATTCATTCTAAATGGCAATTTTTCCAATCAAATTTAAAACTCCAATACTTCTAATTTACGTGAAATTGTCCGAGGATTCCGAATATGACAAAATTGAGACAAAAAAGTGCCGCTATGGAGGCCTACAGGGCAAAAATTAACGTTGTAAAATGTTTGTTACAGAAAAATCGAAAAACTATGAGAAAAACTGCGATTGGCCAAAAAGTTAATACCATAGGCTTATAGTCCATGAAATTGCCTATCTTTTGACCTATGGGAGTATGGGTGTTGGAGGCTGTTGGAAAAAGATATTAAGGTTTTAAAAAAATCCATTTTTGACAGTAATTTGCAAAAGCTAAGAGAAAATTTCAAACCAATCCTGGATGTCTATGGCACATTTTGAAGTGCTTCAAAAGACCTTTCGAATGCATCTAAGAGAGTTGGAATTGATGAAGTTTTACGGAAATGCGCGCAATTTTAAGATTTTTTATGTTTTTTTGACCTCAAACTTCAAAGCCCGTTTTACCCCACTTCCCTTTGTCGTAGAGGGCTCATATTTGGCATGAGTTCATCTCATGTATAGACAAACAAACGCTGAAAGTTTCATCCAAATCGAAGCACCTCGATACGACCTGTTACACATTGGTGAAAAACTCGCTCTTAAGTACTTCAAAAGTTATGCTAAAAAACGATTTTGGCGTATGTCCGGAAGATTGTAAAAAGGGTGGTTTTTGCAAGAAACCCTATCACGTTATACATTTTCAGAAAGGTATTAAAAAGACCTTTCCAATGAGCCCAAAACATTGGAGATCTGACAACCCCATCAAAAGTTATTAGCACTTAAGTGTTATTTATACACTTTTTGGAGGCCGGATCTCAGATATTTCAGTAAAAATGATGTCCGGGTCCATCATGCGACCCATCGTTAGTTAGATAATTGAAAGACCTTTCAAATGAGCCTAAAACATTAAGGATCTGACAACCCTATAAAAAGTTATTAGCACTTAAGTGTTATTTATACACTTTTTGGAGGCCGGATCTCAGATAATTCAGTAAAAATTATGCCGGGTCCATCATGCGACCCATCGTTAGTTAGATAATTGAAAGACCTTTCAAATGAGCCCAAAACATTGGAGATCTGACAACCCCATCAAAAGTTATTAGCACTTAAGTGTTATTTATACACTTTTTGGAGGCCGGATCTCAGATATTTCAGTAAAAATGATGTCCGGGTCCATCATGCGACCCATCGTTAGTTAGATAATTGAAAGACCTTTCAAATGAGCCTAAAACATCAAGGATCTGACAACCCTATAAAAAGTTATTAGCACTGAAGTGTTATTTATACACTTTTTGGAGGCCGGATCTCAGATATTTCAGTAAAAATTATGTCCGGGTCCATCATGCGACCCATCGTTAGTTAGATAATTGAAAGACCTTTCAAATGAGCCTAAAACATCAAGGATCTGACAACCCTATCAAAAGTTATTGGCACTTAAGTGTTATTTATATACTTTCTGGAGGCCGGATCTGAGATATTGTGATAAAAATATTGTCTGAATCTTCCATGTGAACTTTCGTTGGATAGGTTTTTTTCACAGACCTTGCCGATGAGCCAGAAAAATTGAAGGTCTGCGAACCCTATCAAAAGAAATCAGTAATAAAATTGATTTGTTAAACATGTTAAGGGAATGTTGCTATTTTTACTGAATGTATTGACTTTATGAGTGTGAGGAAGGCACCAACCACCTAAAGGTGGATTAAGTATCGTTTTTTATTTAGAAACTAAAAAAAATAAATCAGGTATTTAAGAAATTTGAAATGCAAATTTTTATATCAGAAAAAAAAATCACAGATTCAAAGCTTAAAAAATTCAAATAATTAAAAATTAAGTAATTCAAAATGTTTAAAATTGAAAAAAAAGCTTAGTTTAAAAAAAAATATAAAAAAAGGTTGAAAATATAAAAGTTCAGACCCTAGTTAAGATCTCATATATTCAAATATTTTTAATTCGAAATAAAAAATCAAAAGTTTGAATATTTAAGAGTTTAGAACATCAAAATTCAAAATCTACAGTTAAAAATTCAAAGAAATTATAATTTGAAAAAAAGTAAAATTTGAAAATTTTGCATATAAAAAAAATTAAAAACTCAATTATAAAAAAAGATACAGTTTGTACTCTATTATCCGAAGACCTCTTAAAAATTTCTAATCTCTAAATCCTCTAAATATGCGTTTCTAACCTAGAATATGTCTCCAAAATATGTGTATTTTTTATGATTCAAGATGGCGGCAATTTAAGAATTTAAGAATTTAAGAATTTGAGAATTTAAGAATTTAGGAATTTAAGAATTTAAGAATTTAAGAATTTAAGAATTTAAGAATTTAAGAATTTAAGAATTTAAGAATTTAAGAATTTAAGAATTTAAGAATTTAAGAATTTAAGAATTTAAGAATTTAAGAATTTAAGAATTTAAGAATTTAAGAATTTAAGAATTTAAGAATTTAAGAATTTAAGAATTTAAGGATTTAAGAATTTAAGAATTTAAGAATTTAAGAATTTAAGAATTTGAGAATTTAAGAATTTAAGAATTTAAGAATTTAAGAAATTAAGAATTTAAGAAGAATTGTGGTGCAGAGTATACCGTATATTTTTTAATAAAATGTATATCAATTTTAATAATATAAAATATGATGTGTAAACAACGTAACATATGTTTCAGCAAAAATTGTATGGTCATCAATTATATAATCAATTATATTTGTTATTTATTTGGTATAGTCTAATACCTTTTTATGATTCCTTCATTGAAAGTTCAACAAAATACATTGAACATTTTGGTTCATATAAGAATACAAATTGGTAGCACCATCACAGGTACAATTTATTATTTGCCAATTAAATATACCTAGTATTTTAACACATATATTTAGTCTGTTCAAAAACAATTTAAGATCAGAAATCAATCTTTAAACAATAAAACCAGACATTAAAAAATACCCCAACATCCATCAATTCCAA
The DNA here is from genome assembly GCF_015732765.1 of Culex quinquefasciatus. Taxonomy (NCBI): domain Eukaryota; kingdom Metazoa; phylum Arthropoda; class Insecta; order Diptera; family Culicidae; genus Culex; species Culex quinquefasciatus. The sequence goes on from NC_051863.1 coordinate 196,481,196, forward strand.
ATATACAAATGTCCCTTCAAAAAGACTACTTAAATTTAGTAATAATAAAACATAAAATTTATTACAACTACATAATAATAAAATGCTTTATTTAACCCAACTTGCAAATTTTATGTAAGCGTGCACTCACACCAACTTGCAGTTACTTTTCAACACGAAAGAGAAGAGAGAGCTTGCAGAAAAGTACGGGAACGGTTTTGCTGCAACTTCAGCCTCTCTCATTGCAGAAGTTCTGCCTGGGATAAAAGTTACTTTTGTTGCAGAAAAGTACGGGAACGCTCTGCTGCCGTTTTTGTGCAGAATTGCAGAATTCTGCAGTACGGGAATAGAGCTATCTAAGCCCGATCTCACACACACTAGCACACCATTTGTTTTGCTGGCTGGTACAAAATTTAACCTCAATCTTTTTCGTGTACGTACACGCAATACATGCGCACGTAGATAACTCTATAGACCTATTGTTTGCATCAGGACACTGTGACGAGGAGTTCATTATTTTTGGGTTAAATTATATTTTTTTCACTGGGCCTAGAAAGCCTTATACATTGACGCTTTGTATGATCACAAAAGGTTTAAAATCGATTTTAAATTAATTTGGGAAAAAATAAATTTAATCACCCCGCGGCCTTACTTGACAGCTCGTTCCAAGGTTATTTATTTTTTTGTTTTGGTCAAGTATTTTCAGCCGTGTACTGTTATGACGTCACTGTTGTAAACAGAATCGGTTTTGTGTCGATTGACGATAAACATCTCAGTAGAAGACTTCTACTTCTCAAATCTTGAACAGATTTTTTAGTAAATTTTCAGATTAGCATTTGCTGAAAGATTATTTACGATGGACGACAACAACTCGCTCATCTACGGATTGGAGTTTCAGGTGAGTAACTCAAAACTCCTCCCTAATTCAATCTACAATACTTCCTCCCTTTCCAGGCTCGCGCCCTTGCGTCCCGGCAAGCCGAAAGCAACGATGTCCGGTTCTTCCTGGCCACCCAGTCCCTCAAGCCAAACAACCAGCTGCACGTCGTGGACCTGGACGAGGACAGCTCAACGCTGCAAGCGAAGATCTTCTCCCACCCACTGGGCGAAGTCTGGAAACTGACGGCCAGTCCCCACGACGGGAATGTCCTCGCGTCCTGCTTCAGCACCCTGGGCTCTCAGGGGGTCATGCAAACGGCCCTGCTACGGTTGCCGGACCAGCTGACCTCGCCGGATGACGAGGCGGAGTTTCTTCAGTTTGCTGACGTGGAAGTGTTGAACACGGAGGGGTACGGTGGGGAGATCCGTACGACGGAGTTCCACCCGACGGATGGCAATTTGCTTAGCACGGTCATTGATGGGAAGATTTTGCTGTTTAATCGGGCGGAAGCTTCTACCAGGTTGGTGGTGGAAATTAATGCGAAGAACGCACCTAAATTTTCCGCTGGACGGTGGTCACACTTTAACCAGGGAAATCAGTTCATAACGCTGTACGAATCGTCGGTGAGGTCGTACGACGTCCGCGAGCCGAACCATTGCGCGTGGGTCATCGAGGACGCGCACAGTCAGCTGGTGCGGGACTTGGACTGCAATCCGAACAAGCAGTGCCACATCGTGACCGGTGGCGACGATGGCGTCATGAAGATCTGGGACTTTCGGAACACGAAGGAGCACGTGTTTGCGCGGAACGACCATCACCACTGGATCTGGAACGTGCGGTTCAATACGTATCATGATCAGCTGCTGCTGTCGGCGGGCAGTGACGGGAAGATTATGTTGACGTGCGCGAGTAGTGTGAGTTCGGAAGCGTTGGAAAGTGTGGGAGGAGGTGGTGATGAAGAGGAGCGGACCAAGGAACATCTGGCCGATGGGCTGCTGCAGACGTTTGATCAGCACGAGGATTCAGTTTACTGTGTCGAGTGGAGCACGGCCGATCCGTGGCTGTTTGCCAGCTTGAGCTACGACGGAAGGATGATTGTTTCGAAGGTGCCGAAGCAGTACAAGTATCAGATATTGCTGTAATTTCTATTTACCTAAATGTATTCTATTTATGCTAATTTACAAATAAAGGAACCGTACTAAACACTGTTTCGTGGTACATCAATATTTTATTAAAATTATTTCAATTGTTACTAAAATTAAGGTTTTTCCGTGATCTACAATTACGCAAAACAAAAATTGAAAAAGATGAAACAAAACTCAGTCAAACGGCTACTTTCGCCGTAGCTTTTTGATCAGCGTGGGTTCCTTCAGAACCTTGGGAGCGGCCTTTCGGCGGGGTCTTTTCGAGTCCGTTGAGTTCATACTGTCCTGGTCGCTTCGGTCGAGTTCATTTTTCACACTTCTCGCGTTCCCATTCGGCACCGTCAGCAGTCCGTCGTACGAAATGTTGTGCTGCTGCAGGTTGGCCTTGGTCAACGGCGTAAGCGCCACCATCGGGACGGGCGATATCGGCGGTTGGCGCTTTTTACCCCGGCCACGCAAGTTGCGGGACTTTGTAACGGGTGTTGAGCAGCTTGCGTTCGCGATCGTGTCGTCGTTGGTGGTCGTGTTGTTTTCCTTGTTGGCCTCGCGATCCACCAACGAGCAAATCATCGAATCGCTCGCCATCCGCTTGATCTTCGACGGTCGCAGACTCTGGTCCGTCTCCGGGTTCAGCTCAGACTGGGTGCTCTGGTCGCTCGGTATTCCCGACGGATCGACAAAACTGCTGGCCTCTAACGTGCTCTCCGTCACGGTGCTGGGATCAACTGAAAATATATATATAAAAAAACATCTTAGAACCTTCCAACAAAGTCAAAATCAACCACTAACCTTCAATAGCTTCCGTCTTGTCGGGAGATACCACCGTAATCGTCGGATGCACGACACAGCCACTGACGTCCATTTCGTGTACTTCCGCAGAACTATCTTCCTCGCTGGTTCGGCCACCGCCGCGCGATTCTCGACCCGGATGGCTCCGTCGGCCAACCGCGACCACACTGTTCGTATCCACGGTCTCAAACGATTCGTCAATGCTTCGATTGCGGGACCTTCGCGGGTGCGACAACCGGTTCAGCTGCGGACTCATGGACAGTTTCAAAGTGACCCGCGGTTCAAAGGACTCATCCGCGTCGTCCTCCTCTTCCTCCCCCTCCAAACCAACCGCCGTCCGGTAATCCTCCATCGACTGGTTCTCGTCGTCCTCCTCCGCAATTGCGGCCTCATTCTCGTGTGGTGGGTTCTCCGCTCGGCGTTTCTCATAGACCAGCGCGGCCACCGGCTTTCGATTCTGTTGTTCCCGCTCAATCGCGACGTGCTCCCGGTTGACCATGTCAAAGACGTTCCCACTCTGGTCACGCACCGATATCATAATTGTGGTCACCGTTTTAAACTGCTCCAGCAGCTTGTGGACCATGTCACGGAGCGTTTTGTTCTCCGCCCGGCACTGGAACAGCTCGTCGTGAATTTCGTTTATCATTTCGATCTTTTCGCGGATTTCCTCCTTCAGTTTTTGGTTGCTCAACACCACCTGCGAGTTGATCAGCTTGTACGCCGACAGGAGGTTCGTGTCCCCCATCCTGGTCCGCGGTCAGATTCCAGATTCCACAAAACCACAAACGATTCACGCAAGCTGCGTTGTTTGATTTTTTTAACCGACAAATCAGATTGACAGCTCCTTCGCGACGAAGATGCTTTGCTTTGGTACACGCTGAAAAAATACTCGCAACAATTTGCATCGGTTAGTTTGATGCACGTTAAACCAAAGATCTTAGATATTGCTATTTCTTTAGATATTGCTTTGCTGGTTGCTGACCTTGTGTTACGCGTTACAGGGGGGGTAGGGGGGATCGCTCATCTGTTACGATTTGTTACGAAGGGTTTAACTCAGGGCTGTGGAGTCAGTGGAGTCGGGTCTTTTTGGGGACCTGGAGTCGGAGTCGTCAAAACTCGAACAGCTGGAGTCGGAGTCGGCTAAATTTGATGAGCTGGAGTCGGAGTCGGAGTCGGAGCCAAAGGTTTCTGATAACCCGGAGTTGGAGTCGGAGCCGGAGTTATCTTAAATTCAACAAAAAATATGTTTTTTATTGTTCAGTATTTCCTATGTAACAGCTTAATTTACAAAACAACTTATATTTTTAATTGATTTATCAGATGCCATTATGTATTTGAAGCTTTTTATTGCGAATGAAATGCTCTAATTGTGTTATTACACTATAATCACTAAATGATAACCTCTTACCCAAGTATGTAGTATCATCATTCAAAAAATAAAATAAAAAAAATAAAAAAAAATTGGTTATGTAGTCAGACTATATTTATGTTCCCTTTCAATTCAAATTTGACCAAATTTCATTCAGTTATTTCTGAAAAAAGTACACACAAAGTCATCTTTTACCCCTATAGCGAATGTCTTAGAGGTTTTAAGTTATATCATTTTTTAGGAAAAAAATACGAGGTACATAAAAAGATTATAAATAGTAATCACTGTTTTTGCAGATCGAAAAAGAGTCACTGACAGTTTAACTTTTGTAACAATTAATCAACGATAATAACAATCTCTTACTTGAAACTCAACATGCGCATTTTGTTTCTAACTGAGTACAAGAAAATCAAAGTGTTGCATTTAAAATAATTTAAACTAACAAAAAATGTTAAAAGAAGTTGCAACAAATTTGAAATAATCATTGATTGTTGATATTGATGTTGATTTTAGGTAAACTATTTTGATAGCGTTGCAAATTATCGTTGAACAAATCTCAAGAATTCAGTACAAAAATGAACTAATAATAAAAATTATAGAACAAAATATAGGATTTTAATTTATTTTTCAAATATTATAAATAAAAAAACCCAGAATCAAAATATTATCAACTGGTACGAATTTTCTCATAATGTATGTCTTACGGCAATATGACGGAAGGTGATAATTATTGTAAATCAATGAATCTTATAAAAATGAAATATTTGTGACCTAGAAAATATTTTACTTGTGGATATTTGTTTTTATTATATTTTAAGTTTTTTCATATATTTTGATGGAGGCGCAAGATCATCCAAAAAGCTTCGTTTTAGGTGAAGATTCACGAAGTATCGTGCACCTCCTTTTTAAAGTATATAAAATTTTAAAATCAAAATCAATTAAAAATTTTCAGGTTAAAATATTTTCCATGCCACAGATATTTGAAAAGGACATCTTAAGCATCCTTTCCACGAAGAAATTGTTTAGATACATTGATTTGCAATGACCGAGCCATGTAGCCCAGTGGTAACGCTTCCGCCAGTTTGCGATAGATCGGGGTTCAAATCCCGGCTTGGACCAACACAACTGGTGATCTTTTCCCTTCTGGAATCGATTGCTTAGTAAAGGGAAGGTAGTGTATCGTCACAAACTGGACCTTATCACGACACCTTAGGGAGAGGCGACCTATGGAATGTTATCATTAACCCTAACATGTTAACATTAAGTTGAGAATGAAACTCCCACTGAATCCGCTTTGTAAATGCCGGCCCCAATACTCTTCAAGGGTGTTCCCCTCAGGAACTGGGAAAGATTTACTTTTTATTTATTTGCAATCATAATCTCCTTCAGCCATGGCGTGATGTCCATGTACGTCTTAAAAAAAAAAACAAAAAAAAGTTTCGTTTAAAATTGTCATTTAAAAAACAAGGTGTTCTTGTGTTGTGCTTCTTACAAATGTCAGCCTTAAAGTTAGCAAATTGAATTTTAATGTTCAATAGATCATTAAGGCCAGGTTTCTTTTAGTTATTCATTCAAAAATAACAATTTAATATTTAAATTTATTACTTTGAAAAAAATATTTTCAAATTTGAGGTTAAGCAAGTAAATCCAAATTTACTTACAAAGCTGTTCTTCTCAAAATGCCTCTCATTCCCTTGTGGACCATCATTCAGTGAGGTACTGCTGGATTTTAGCTCCTGAAAAGTGCTTAAAAAGTGCAAAAATGCCTCAGGGCAAGAAAAAGAGGCGGTCCTCACCAGCAGGATCGGCAGATTTGAAGAAGCTAAAGAATGCCGAAGCGCTACCTGCAAATCCAGGCAGTTTGAGCAAGGACGCTCAAAAATTGTCTGGAAACCAGTTCGCTACCCTCCCTGTGGACGTGAGCGAGAAGGAAGAATTTGAACGACGGGAAAAGTTGCCACCCATTTTTGTGAAAACATCATCATCGGATTCGGTGCGAAAGTGGCTGACCGGGTTTATCAAATCTGGTGCTTTACGAGCTTCCATTCGCTTGTGTGCTGATGGACTCAAAATTCTGCTACCTACCAGAAAGGATTACAACTACGTCCGGGATTTCCTGAACAACACAAAGATTGAATACTACAGCCATGACGATCCATGTAAACGCCCCATGAAACAGGTCCTCCGAGGCCTGTACGACATGGATGTGAGTGTGCTGAAAGAAGAGCTCAAAACTCTTAAGCTGAACGTGATCGAAGTCTTCAAGATGACGAGACACAACAAGGACATCAAGTATCGTGATCAACTGTACCTGGTTCATCTCGAGAAAGGATCGACAACGCCGTCTGAGCTGAAGGCAGTTCGGGCAATTTTCAACATCATCGTGACTTGGGAACGTTATCGTCCAGTGCACCGTGACGTGACACAATGTTCGAACTGCTTGCATCCTGGCTTCAGCCAGCAACCGAGGGAAAACCAACCAGCATCAACGTATGAAGGCAGCAGTGACCTGTTTTCACCACAAGAACTTGTGAACATTTTCATCGAGCTGACAACAACACTGCGTGGTTGCAAAACTCGTGCGGAACAAGTAAGAACGCTTGGAGGATTTATCTTAAAATACAGTTCGTAGTTTACTCGTTCTAATGATTTTGAATATTTCAATGAATTTGCTTTTTTAGTTTTAAGTTAGGATTAGTTGTTAAAGTGATTTTTTTTTCTTTTTTACCCAAATGTATTCGATTCAATGCAAAAATGAAAAACAATTTGAAGTAAATAAATGAATGTGAACAGTTAATAAGAAAACGAAAAATAAAACAAAGATGAAGAGCATTTAGCCATACCACTTAGAATGTAAATGAAATGTAATTATTATAAGAAAGTTCAATAAAGACATATTTAATTTCAAAAAAAAATTCTCAAAATGCCTCTAAAACTGAAGATATTTTTTGATTTCTGTTTCCATAACGTATAAAACTTGTAATCTAGAAACTTTTTTCCGTTTATTTAGTTTACTTTACTTTTACTTAACTTATTTTTCTTGAGAAAAACATGACGCTTAGAGAGTATTTAAATAATCCTATTTATCAATGTTTTAAAAATAATTAACTAATAATAGATAACTAACTTTTGAAACATTTAAAAACATGTGGAGTCGGAGTCGGAGCCAACCATTTGTTGAAAGCTGGAGTCGGAGACGGAGTCGGCTAGAGTTGGTAGGCCGGAGTCGGAGTCGGAGCCAACCATTTGTTCAAAGCCGGAGCCGGAGTCGGAGTCGTTTGAAATATGACCCAACTCCGCAGCCCTGGTTTAACTAACAATGTTGGTATTAAATCTAGAGTAAAAAAATCTGGGTACTAAAGCCCTAAGTCAATTTTTATGTGCAACGGTAAAAAAATACAATTAACATTTTTTATATATTTTTTTCATTTTAATGCAAAAAAATATTGACAAGACAACATTTTATCAATGGATCAACTGTGGTCCCCTTGAAACGAGCTGTGAATTCAGACCATTTTTTAACCTGCTTGTAATTTAAGATAGGTAAGTCAGATCTTGAAAATTCTTACTCCACCTAAAAGGTCTTCTCATATGCTTTCTAAAAATATATAACATGTGAAGGTTTCATGGAAAAACCACCCTTTTTACCATAATTTTAATTTAATATGAAACAGTTTTTTTAACATAACTTTTTAAATACATGATGAAACTGCATGAATTTAAATAGCAACTTAGGGGACGTTAAGACAGATCGATTGAATCCATTCCGGCCAAAATCGGTTGAGCCTGTGACGAGATATTCCAGTGACATTGATTTGGTACACATGTCTACATACAGCCAAACACACAGACATTTGCTCAGCTGGTGATTCTGAGTCGATATGTACAAATGAAGGTATATATAGGTCTAGGAGGTCTAATTGGGTCCTAAAGTGAAGCTTAGATTGCTGATATTAATTTTTACAGCGATAAAGCTTATTTTTCTGATTTCATTGACCCTTTGTACGACCACAAAGAGTTTAAAATGGATTTTTAAATCAATTTTGAAAAATTAACCTCGCGGTCCTTCTTGACAGAAAAGCTCCTACTTGACAGCTTGTTCCAAGGGGGCCATAGTTGATCCACAGACAAACAGACGGGACACTCGAGTGCCAAACCATCGTCCTTCAAAAACGGTTATTTCAAATGCAATTTTGTTTCGGCATCCACTCACCCGGCGCTGATGGCGCTGCTGTCGTGACAGCTCACCCGTCTGTTCTCAGTGTGTGTGTGATGCGTGTTTTTGTTTTTATGTTGAGCGTGAGCACGTGCGAAGCAGCAAATGAGAACACAAAAATGTATGGAATTCAGGAAATCTAACGGTGGCTTTGCAGGAAAAGGTTGGGGAAGATTTTTTGGAACCTTTTCCCCTTTTTGCTTTTGTTGTTTAGCGCAACCTAACTGTGCCATGGACACGTTCCCTGCGGATGTTTCCAAACGCCCATCGTGGGGATCAATTCCGGTAGATTTGAATTGGATTTTTCTATTTCGGCGGCCACTACTGATGTTTTCGTGACCTGGGTTTTCTTGTTGATGATGGTGCCAGGTGTTCGAGCTGTTGGAGGAGAAGGAAACTTCGATAGAACTTGGAAGCAACGGGGATTAGATCTCTGTCGTTGCTGTTGCTGCTGCATGATTTGGCTCATGAAGTTCTGCCATTGGAAACGGAATCGGATGACGGATCACCGTCATCTTCGGCCATCGACATCGATTTTTATTTTTTGCATCGGGTACTGACGATCAGCAGCAACAAAATTATTTCGGTCAGCTGTTGATGTTTACAATCGTTAAGGCTTGATTGTCTCACGCATACACTGACATGACACATGACAGTAATGAGTTTGTATGGGTATATTTGGGCTGCGATTCGGCATCAGCTCACCAGGCAGCGCTGGCGTCGTCGTGATTTGGTTTTTTGATTAAGGACGATGTATTTCAAAAATATTTTGTATGGAGAGTCACGTCTGTTTGTCTGTGGTTGATCCATCGAAAAAATGTTGTCTAGTCAAAAAAACAAAATTGCATTAAAATGAAAAAAAGTGATCAAAAATGGTTTTTATCGTGTTTTCTACCGTTGTACATAAAAATTGACATAGGGCTTTAGTACCCAATTAAAAAGTTCATTATCCGAGTGATTTTATAACCTTTGCTCAGTAACACGCAGAAAAATGTTTTGTAGAATCAGCCTGTACGAGGTTTGAATCAACAAAATTTTTGTTGAATATAATCAACGCCGATTTTGCGTTGAAACAAAACTTGATTTTCTCGATTCCACAAAAGTCTTTTGTTGTTTTGAAAAAGCTGCTTTGACGTTTAGCGTTGATTCAACAAAAAATATGATTTTCAAATCAACAAAACGTTTTGTTGATTCAAATATGCCTTATTTTTCTGCGTGAAGGTGAGGAAGGCAAAAACACTAAGGATGTGTTATTTAGGATAAGTGTGTTAAAAAACCTGTCAAAATTCCGCTTTTGTTTGCAATGAATCTGTTGCATTCATTTAATTAAAAATTTCAACTGAAAATTTTCTATTCGAAGCAAATGCAATTATTGCAATAGAAACTATGGGGAAAAGTAAGTAAACCGCCATTGTAACTTTTAAAATAAATATAAATATAATGTTGCTACAACAGGAAAACCATCGAACAATCCGGAGATCGCGAAACGCAAAGCAGCTTGGCGGAAGGAGATGAACAAACTTGCCAAAAAGCAAGCCCCGATCACTTCGGACCTGCTGGAAAACGGGTTCACTCGGCATGAAGTGGAAAAGCTCTGGCGTAGATTTGCCGAACTGTTGTACGAACATCCCAGCCTGGTTCCGGTGCGGTTTTGCTTGCCAAACTATCCGCGCGAGTGGATTTCCATGGAGAGCCAAGTGCAACCGTTTCGCGATTTCATAAACGATTCCTTCCTGGACCAGCCCCAGTTCAGCAAGCCCGTCAGCATCTTTTTCCAGGGTGGATACGTGCTGGTGCTGATGGAGGAGAACTTTAGCGCCAATTTTGTGCGCGACTTGCTTCCCGAAATGCGACGGGCCATCGGAATCGAGGCGAGGCAGCCCACGCTGGAAGAGATTGGGATTTTTCACGTAACCTGGGCCGACCGGAGTCCGGGAATGTTTGGGCGAAACCGGAAGAAGTTCCACAATGGGAGTCACCGCTGGGATTATTGACTTTTTAAGTTTATGCTTGACGACAAGGGTTGAAGACAGTTGAATTACAAAAGAAAAAATAAAATTTCAACGATATTTTGAATTAAAACTTTCTGTTTTTGTGTCAAATATGACAAAAGTAAATTTTAAAACAAGTCAAATTTGGGTAAACGCCATTGATGGCAAAAGTAACTGCCTCAGATTTAGATAAATTTAAACGAACGTGTACGTGTTGCCCTTTCAAAACTCAAAGATGTGCTCAGTCGCAGGGAGTCTTGCGAAAATACACGAGGGAATCATCAGGTTCGATTTGTTCCAACGGATTGAATATCTTTGTGATTTCGAATGGTTTTTTTGATTAATCCAGTGAATTTTAACTCTCACCTGTGCAGCAAATGAAACCAGACTCGGCAAATCAGAGCAAAAAGGATCAACGCCTGGAGCGGAAGAAACGAAAGGCTTTGGCATTTTTGGAATTGATGGAGCTGAACGAGCGAGATAGAGAGACAGCAGCTGTCAAACAAACATCACCGTCAGAGGAATCGCAGCAACCAGAGCAGAAAAAGGCAAAACTCGAGGAAGTCGACTATCAAACGCTGAAGACGGAAGTCAACAAAAAACGGGACAGGATGCGGAACGTTCCGAAGCTGCGGCTGAAGGAGGTTGGCCAGGAAGCGTTGATGAAGACAAAGCCCGAGGACCGGGTTCCGCTGCTGATGGATGACGTGCAGGCGCTGTTGATGCACACACTGCTGCGGACCGATTCTCCGATGAGTCCGGGCCGCTGGGTGGCGCTGGAGAAATCGGCCAAGTTGACCCACACGACGGTGCTGCTGGTGGAGGGTCTCACGTCGGACGACTTTGCCGAGTTCGAGCACGAAATGCCCGAGTGTAAGAAGATATTTCAGCACATTCTACAGGTGGTGGCACCGAGTGACAGGTTGGTGGAGGAATTGGCCTGCGTTCCGCTGTCCGACACCCACAAGGACATCCTGCTGGCCGAGTATGGTTCGCTGGAGGCCGCGATGCTCGGTTGCAAGGACCATCTGCTGATCCGGCGAAGCATTTTCAACAACATTGCCGGTTCGGACGCCGGTGTCGATCCGGACTACAGCGAGCTGGATCTGCCCCCGGGGGACAAGTTCCCGCGGACGCAACTGCTGCTGTCGCCGATCCAGATGATCAACGAAGATTACCCACTGCCACTAACGGGTGAGTCATTCATACGACAAGACTGTCTTTGTTTACACAACTCTCTGCCACTTGAAACTGTAACTTCCAGCGATAAACAAAGGGCGTTAAATCGCTGGCAAAGCAGTTTTATTCTTAATGAGTTCTCGTCATTTTTCTCCCTTTGCAGGCAATCTGAAGCATCGCTACATCGATTACATTACCACGAACGACCATTATGCGCCGGTCACGCCCAAGTCGCCGATGTTTGGCCTCGATTGTGAGATGTGTCGGACCAGCATCAACGCGTCGGAACTCACCCGCGTTTCGATCGTTGACGAGCAGGGCCAAGAGTTTTACGAGTCGCTCGTGCGGCCGAACAACAAGATCATTGATTATGTGACGCAATTCTCGGGAATTACGCCCGAGCTCATGAAGAACGTGTCCAAGACGTTGAAGGACGTGCATCGGGAGTTGAAGAACAAACTGCCCCCGGATGCGATCCTGGTGGGTCAGTCGTTGAACTTTGACTTGAACGCACTGAAGATGATGCACCCGTACGTGATCGATACGAGTATTTTGTTCAACGTGACCGGCACGGCCGGAACCAAGACGAAGCTGAAGGTGCTGGCGAAAAAGTTTCTCCAGCAGGACATTCAGAGTTCCGCCGGAGGTCACAACTCGATCGAAGATTGTTCCGCCTCGTTAGCGCTCGTCAAGTTGAAGCTGTCCAAGAACATTTACTACGGCGATCAGTGGCTTCAGGATCGCCGAAACTATCACAAAAAGGCCAGCCGCATTGGAATCGCGACCCAACAGGAAGTTCAACGCTTCGGGGCCGATGCAACCACGACGGAAATAACCACAACGCTGTTTGGGCAAGCCCGCAAGAAGAACAAAAAGTCCGCAATCGTGACGAGCGCCAACAATTTGGACAACTTTGGCAACTATTTCGGTGAAGCGATGCAGGCGAACGCCGATGTGAAGAAGCTGCTCTGCTTCCAGAAGCTGGACTCAGACGAGGCCGTCATCGAGCAGACCGTTGACAAGTGTTTGAACTACGATTTCAACCTGAGCTGCATCCAGCTCAAGCCGGAAGATCTGGCCACGGTGGACGCCAAGCGCAACAAGATCCGACAGATTGACGGCTGGGTCCGGAAGCTGTACGGGGCCATTTCGGTGAACGGGCTGTTGGTGGTGCTGCTGGCCGGCGGCGAGGTCAGTCCCCAGAGCCGGATGGCGGTCGCGATGGTCGAAACGCGCAAGTGTTGAGTGGTGGTGTTGTTGTGGTGTGAAGTGATTGAATTCTCTTTCGGTATATCTCGTTGAAATGGAATAAAAAAAAAGGTTGAATTCTATATACGTTCCGTTAACAGAAGTCGAGTTTTGTTGGTTGCAAATTGCAGTGTATCACAAGTGCCTTTTGATTTGGGAGGCAGGAAATTTGGTAAGTAGAAACAGAACCGCCTAAAATTTAAAGTGGTCATCTCGGGAAAACTGGATAATTTTACTGACGAACCGGAAAATATTAATTATTTGTTTTAAATTCTATGAACTTCACATACATGAATTCATTTTTTTTTCTCGATAAGCATATTACATAATTGAGTTCGGCAAATAAACACGATAACAAACCCCTGATTCTGATCACTTTCTTTCTATTTCGTAACTTGCTTTGTTCACGTCCTACAAAAGTTGCGCCTTTCAATTACGAAAATTTTGGTACCCAGACATGTATAGGTCATCGCTGAAATTTTTAAGTTATCGCAGTTTTAGTTGAAAAAGTTGTTTTTTTGCCGATTTTGTCATTTTCGTGTTTTTGCGCGCGGCGCGTCGAAAAACACGGATTTTATTTTCAAAAAATCATATCTCAGAATCCTGTTAATGAACTCCTCCCATTTTTTAGTATGTTATGTAAAAATGTCCGGGGAATCCGATAAAAATATTTCCAGACATGGGCTCTTTGGTCCAGACACCGTCAAAACGGCATTTTAAAGTTTCATTCGACCTTTTCATATGTTAGGCTAGATTTTTGAAACTTTTTATTGTTTTTCTTTGAAAGGCCAACTTATCACCTTTCATTTGCGTATAAGACAATTGAAATCGGTTGAAATGGCGAGGAGTTATGATTTTTTGAAAAAAGTGGTTTTTGCGAAAATCGACGAAAATGGCAATTTTTCAGACCACCCTAAGACGGCGTAGGTCACCCTAATGGCCAAACAAAAAATACGGGTCTAATTATTTCGGCCAGGGAACCCCCAGAAAAATTTTGAGCCCGATCCGAGCACTTTTGTTTTTTCCATGCTGTTTTCGTGGGGAATTGCTGTATATCTATATCTCGGAAATAATGCAACCAAATGTCATCAAAAAAAAATTCAAAATTGATCAAATAAACAAACAAACAAACAAATTTGTTTTATTTATAGATGAAAATATATATTTTAGTACCCTGAATACAGATAAAAAAAAAAGTGTCTGCTCATACCAGCCTCCGACATTATTGCCGATTTACATGTATGTAATCCCTTAAGCTCGACAATCAAAAATTAGAAAATACCTGGAAACAGAGTATTGGAAAAACTATCATTTCATGATTCCTACACACCACGAAATCTCTTATTTTGTTTCGAGATTCCTAGCAAAGAAATTTTCTTTCCATTACTCCTCCTCTTTACGTCGTCAACGCGCTCTCACCAAAGATTCTTTTGTCCCTTCAGGAAATTGCATTCGAAGGTCGCGAGAGGGGAGTATCGAACGTCATTAGAAATCTTGTAAGCCACGCCCCTTTTTGGAATGTTTAGTCAGGCTCCTCCTCTCGTCCTAACAGTAACTGTCTGCTTTGATGAAAATTAACGTAATTCTAAAGAAAGTTTTGCACTAAGTTGCACTTTAAAAGCGCACTCAAAATTTGCGGGCTGTAGCGTAGTTCCGCCTCCTCGTGGTGCAGCCTGGATAACGCCAAATGGACTACTGAAAAAATGCTTATTTTAAATCGATTTTAGATCGTTATCAAAGATAGTACGTGATTGCTACAAAATTAATCTGTTTGGATCTAAGTTAAGCATTTACCTTTCATCAGAAATATTAGACATGAAAAGATTAAATTTCAGTAGCGTACCTAAAAAATAGGTATTTGTATTATTATTTAGTGATTTTGAGAAAACGTAAAAGGTTTTCCATTCTGAACTAAGAGATCATGTCTGAAAAGTCTGATTTAGATTTTTATTTAATTAAATGTAATTTTAAATAACTCGGACAACTTCTTTCACAGATCTTAAAGCACAGTGATACTTCAGCAAAGCCACAATCATGAATCTCTACACCGGACAACCGGAATCCGACGACAGTTGCGTCGCCACAGACCTGGAGCAGCGCTACAAAATGTTCCTGGCCGAAGGATTTACGCCGGCGGAGGCCGCCCGTGAAGCCAAAGAAATCATCAAATTCGAATGGCTTGTAGACCAGGGCCGGGACCAGGACCAAGCTGCCCTGCTGGTGCAGATGCCGCTACGTTCGCTGATGATGACCACGTTCTCGCAGAAACCCGCCGACCTGGGCTATCCGGCGCGCGTTCAATGGCTGCTGGATCGGGGACTCTACACCTACGAAGAGGCCACCGTGTTTGCCTTTCAAAAGTTTGACTTTTTGGTGGTGATGCACGACGAGGTGGAGTTGGCCGCAGGGCGGCAGCACCGGATTCAGGACTATTTCTCCGGGAATCGACGTAACGTGCAGGCTAAAAGGAAGAGTACTTTTCACCCGCAATTTGGGGAATCATTTGGAGCACCGGTGGCAAAGGTGGCCGCGGTTAAGCCCACGTTCCGGGATATGGTTTCGCCGGAGATTGCTAGCGAGATTGCGTCCTTTAGGAGCCAGCCGGTGCTAACGTTGCCATTTCCGAATAGTGGCAACCTGGACCGACTGTTGAAGGCGCCGAGTCCTAAGCCGGAAGAGGCACCACCGGTTGCGATTGCTGTACCTGAACCTGAACCTACGCCAAGCACTCGCAAGGCTCCGACAAAGAAAGATATCGTTGTTCCTGTGGTGGCCAAAACGAAAAAGGCCGCTCCGATCGCCAAACCTGCCTTCAAGTGGTCCTGGAAGGGAGCACGTGCCAACTTGGGTGCCGTTCCAGCAGGTTTTGGACATGATGACGAGGAAACTGCATCTGTATCCACAGTCACTGGACCGAAAGTACCTAAAGCTGACCAAGCGAGTCCCGTCCCAGACATTCCCAGAGTTTTCAACGTCCCACCCCCACCGCTGCCAGTTCCACCTCCACCGAATTCACAGACCTTGGATCCAGCGCTGCTAACGCAACCTGTTTTTACTTGGGCGTGTCCCATCGTGGTGCCACCAACCGTCGTCGAGAAAGCCACCGTGGTCACCCCGGACGTCGCAGTCTTCGTAGAACCTCCACCACTTCCTCCAGAACAGCCCAAACCACCGGAGCCCGAGCCGGAACCGGTTTTCAAAATCGCGACAATTACGACCGGACCAACGAAACCGCCAGCGGACCCAAGCAAGTACTCCTGGGTTAATCCGGCCAAAAGAGAAAATACGAAACCCGAGGAAGCACCACGTCCGATTCCGTCGCTAGCGGCTGTTCCGGACAACAGTTCCAAGAACGCTCCGAAAAGCGCCACCGCTGCGGCGAACCTCAAGTGGTCCTCAACAATTCCAACCATCAACACCCGTTCTGGCAATAACATCGTGATCACGCCTACCCCAGACGACAACCTCAAGTGGAATCTACCTGCAACTCTAGCTACACCAGAAGAACCGAAAACAAGTGACGAATTCAGTCTCAGCTGGGACAAGGCTTGGGGCGAGGCGACGTCGAGTGGGGGAACGAGTCGATGGGCCAATTTCAAACCGGTCGAGGGCGTCGAGGAGGATCCGGACAATCCCTACGGAGTGCCACTGCTGAACAGGCAGAGCGCTTCGCAACCCGCAAGGAGCACCAGTCCGACCAATAAAGTTGAAGATTTGTACGCGATGCTGAATCGGTTCGATGGGAAGTAGCGATCAATTCAATAAATTCATTTTATTTACTTAGTTCAGCGTACCTGTTTTTACCGCATGAGATATTACATTCCGTTGAGTTCAGTCCGCGGCCTGGAAGTTTATCAAGCTGTCCGTCGCTTGATCTTCGTGGAAGAAGCTATTACTGAGTTCGTCGTATCTCTGGTCCATCAAAGCGTCCACCGAGTCGGCCGCTCGACAACTCCCCGGATCGTAACCAGCCTCGTAGTTTAGTTCTTCAACTTTGGGCGGTTCCCGAACCTTTTGCAAGGCTTTGTTCCGCTTCTTGCCACGATTCTTGACCTTTTTCTTCTTCGGCGCAGCACCCAACGGAATCACCTGCATTCGACTAGGATCAGCCACCTTGGCTCCGTAGTAAAACGCCTGCCTCTCGGACACGGTCGGCTCCTTCATGCGCCAGCCCTGGAAGCGCACGTTCCTTATCATCTTCTGCAGCGTCGAAACGCCGGCACGGTCCCGCACCAGCAGCAGCATGTAACCAGCCACCAGCATCTGGGACGCAATCTGGGGCCGGGGCACACCGATATGGTCCAGATCGGCCACGCACTTTAGCAGATAGGCTTGGAATTGCTGGTAGAACGTCTCGTCGAACCACCGCTCCGGATATTGACGGATCGAGATGCGCAGCGGGAACGGAGCGACCAGCAGCGTCCGGTCGGTGTCGTCACGCCGGAAGAATTGAATGGCCGTGCAGTACTGGAGCCGGGAGATCTGTTGGGCTTCGTATTCGAGAAAGCCGCTGGCCAGCAGCAGACGGCAGAGCTGGGCCATTTCCGCCGGGGAGGAGTCCGGTTCCCGTTGACGGACCAGCGAGGGAATTAGAGATGGACCGGCGGCGTAGTGGGGTCCTGGAGGGGGTTGTGTTGGTTGTTGTGTGTGCGTTTAGGTTTATCCATATTCTTACCGGAATTGGAGATTCGCGACTGGTCCATGATGTTAGGAGTTCCGTAGCAAAGATAGGTGCTAAAATGACAGCTGAGTTTGTTTTGTGGTTGCAGTAATGTTTACCTTGAACACCCCATAAAGAATCAGTCGACAGAAATACGTATCGAGAAATAAAAAGCGCAACATGGAGTTAAACTTTCTGTCAAGCTGCTGTGAAGTTTTCCATGACAGCTGCGAAAATTTCACTCCATGTTACCGGCTCACATCTCTCTTTTTAATTTCTCGATAGAAAAGATGTACAGTCCAGATTAGATAATGTTCACTTCGGATAATCGCATCACAATTTTTTTTTCTTCGTTATCTCTTTTTTTTAATTGTCAAAATGGCGATGATGAAATATTGAAAAATTGCATTTATTTAAAATGCAACAAGTTGTTATTTAATAGGCAATCAATTAATAAAATTTTACTAAAATGGGGTTGTTTTTTTCTGTCTAAAAATTTAGAAATTAAAAATACGTATTTTGGGAATTCACTACTACAAAAAAAAAAAAAAAAACAAACTATTTCAAACTTCTTTTTAATTAATATATAATTCAAGGATATTCAAAAACAATAATCCTCGTTGAATTCGGGATCAAAGTCTTCCCCATCCGATTGTTGTTCCTGAAAATGCTGTGGCCCATTCGTTTTATACTGTCTATCATTACGACGCTGTCCTTTTCCACGCTGTGCCTGTCCGCCCCGTCCTCCACGTTTTCCGGGACCTCCCCTTCTTCTTTGCCATCCATGGTTGCGAAACTTGATCAGGATGTTCGGATCGACCCGTTCGTTCCGGGTTGCGTTGAATTCATTGATCTCCGGCTCCGTTACCTCCTTCACCGCCATGCCGTCGTTGGCCAGCAGAGGAATCAAACCGCGCACAAATTCCGCCGTGAACTCATCCTTGGCCAGCACCAGGGCATAACCGTCTGCTTTTATCACTGCCTGCACCCGCGGTCCGTTCGGGCCACTCAACAGCAGTGCCTGTGCGTTCCGATTCATAATGTTTGCCTTCAACGGGTCGAAGTGGTCATTGTGCAAGAACCACTGCCTGGGGTAACCCAACGGACCAAGCCGCACCGGAATCGGACACACGTCTTCCTTCACGGACACCAAGCAGTAAAGTGTAGGATCCTCGGCGATCGCACGCACATCGCCGCGGAGGTATTTTTTGCTCCTCAGGTATCCATCGAAATCGACCTTGGCGGCCTCTCTTGTCGGTCTTGGGTCCCGTTTTTGAACCGTCGACATGTCGAAATCTTTCGGTTCCACCCATCTCAGCCTCTTTTCCTCCTCCTTCAACCTTTGGCGTTCCGTTAATTTTTTCTGCTTCTTTTTGGGAGGCTGTTGAGAAGAACTGGGACCCGCTGATTGGCAAAAGCAAAAAAAAAGTGTTGTTCAAAACCATCTAGTAGATACTCGAATTTATCTTACCTTCCGACATCCTGGCAGGAGTTTTATTCCGGGACCGGTTCCAATCGTGAAAAGAAGTTGTTTCGGCGTCTTTCTTGAAGGTTGTCAACAATGACAATGACGTTTACATTTAGGTCGGGCTTGCACGTTTATCCAACACAACGCACTTTTGGGTAATTTTCATGGGCTATCTACAATCACTTAGCTTAGAACATCTAAGTAAAGTAGTTACTTAGGAAAGTACGCAACTTACGGCCGTCATCCACAATCAACTTAGAAATTTTGCTGGGCTGATAAACGTTGCTATGCAGTTGTTTGTTTACCTTTGATATTGAAACGTCAACTTACCGTAGATTTTGAAATTTTTCAAACCATACGTCAGTTTCTAATTGGGTACTAAAATGAAGCTTAGATTGCTGATATTATTGTTTACAGCGATAAAACTTATTTTTCTGAGTACAATAACCCTTTGTACGACCACAAAGAGATTAAAATGGATTTTTAAATCAATTTTGACAAATTAATCTCGCGGTCCTTCTTGACAGAAAAGCTCCTACTTGACAGCTCGTTCCAAGGGGACCATAGTTAATCCATCAAAAAAATGTTGTCTTGTCAAAAAAAAAAATTTGCATTAAAATGAAAAAAAGTGATCAGAAATGGTTTTTAATCGTGTTTTTTAACGTTGTACATAAAAATTGACATAGGGCTTTAGTACCCAATTTGATTACTTTTCCATTGTAGAAGCTCGGCTTCATTTCCACTGATTCAAATTACTATTCTAAGTGAAATTTTCTAAGCTAAGTGATTGTAGATAGGCCATCATCGAGGCCATCATGGTTATATATATATACGTTATTCATATACGAAACTTGGCCCCAGTCACGGCGTTCTGGTAGGATTCTAGCAGAGTTCTAACAGAGCTTCTTTCTAGTAGAAATTTTTGGGGCTCGAGGTTTGGGCCAATAAGGCTTTCTAGTCAGAAATTTACCAACACATTCAAAGTATGTTTACATGACAGCTGGACGTTTGTTTGCATCAGGTTTCCTATCTCTTTCTAGCAAAAAAAATTTGTCAGGCGACTTCTAGCTGGGTTTTTTGACTGACTGCCCGATATGTCAGCCAACATACTTCGCAGGGCTGTGACAGCTACAGCTCGATCTTTGTTTGCATCAGGACACTGTGACGAGGAGTTCGTCATTTTTGAGTAAAATTATATTTTTTTCACTGGGCCTAGAAAGCCTTCCCAGTCTCGACGTTCTAGCAGGATTCTAGCAGAATTCTTAGAGAGCTGGATATTCTTAGAGCATTCTAGCAGAAATGTTCCACCGTTCTAGCAGGATTCTGACAGAACCAGCTCTGGTAGAATATTTCGTGACTGGGTTATTGGTGATCATCTTCTTGAAATCGATACATCTCGCTTGGAGCGCTCCGCAATCTTATAAGGCTTTCTAGTCAGAAAATTACCAACACATTCAAAGTATGTTTACATGACAGCTGGACATTTGTTTGCATCAGGTTTCCGATCTCTTTCTAGCAAACGTTTTTTGTCAGGCAACTTCTACCTGTTTTTTTGACTGACCGCCCGATATGTCAGCCAACATACTTCGCAGGGCTTTGACAGCTCGAGCTCGATCATTGTTTGCATCAGGACACTGTGACGAGGAGTTCATCATTTTCGAATTAAATTATATTTTTTTCACTGGGCCTAGAAAGCCTTATATTCGTGAGCAAGCCAGGACTAGCTTGAACACGCAGAAAAATATTTTGTACGATGTTTGATTCAACAAAATTTTTGTTGAATATACTGCCGTTCTACGCATAAGGCTTTCTAGGCCCAGTGAAAAAAATATAATTTAAATCAAAAATGACGAACTCCTCGTCACAGTGTCCTGATGCAAACAATGATCGAGCTGTACACTCAAAGTCAGAAGTATCCCTCAAAAGGGTACTTTCAATCCTCAAAAAGGATATTTTCTATCCTTTTTTAAAGTTCACCCGGCGTCACCCTTTTAAAAGGGTATGTCAAATTCAGTACATTTTCGATATAGGCCCAGTGAAAAAAATATAATTTTACTCAAAAATGACGAACTCCTCGTCACAGTGTCCTGATGCAAACAAAGATCGAGCTGTAGCTGTCACAGCCCTGCGAAGTATGTTGGCTGACATATCGGGCAGTCAGTCAAAAAAACTAGCTAGAAGTCGCCTGACAAAAAAACTTTTGCTAGAAAGAGATAGAAAACCTGATGCAAACAAACGTCCAGCTGTCATGTAAACATACTTTGAATGTGTTGGTAAATTTCTGACTAGAAAACCTTATACACATTTTTCTACATTTTTGTCTCATGTTCAAAAAAGTGCAACTGAGAAAAACGCGATTGAAATTTTTCGATCGATTTCTGTGTTTCCACGCATAATTGTCCCGTGGGTATGGGGTGGATATTTATCCTATGTGTCACCTCTTGCTATACAGTATGTAAACAAGACTCAATGCTTCGTATAACTAATGATTCCGTGAAAGAAAATACTTGGTGGGACAATTATGCGTAGAAGTTCAACAATGGGACAAACAGACATGGTGTTGTTATTAATGAGTTTCCAAACAAAGTCAAGGGGCTGGAAACTCTAATATTACTTAAGAATACTGAGTATACTAACGATATTCCAGTATACTTATTAGTATACTAACCGAAAAGCAATAAACTGTCAGTATAATAAGATACTCTCAGTATATTGGTAAGTATACTGGCGATATGTGAAGGAAATAATAAGTATACTAACATATATTTTGATATACTGGTTAACATAATAATTATAGCTCTAAGAGTTTCCAGCCCCTTGAACAAAGTACTAGATTTTATGGGTTTTTCTAAAAGTATACGACAAACTAAACTTAAAAATGTCAAAAGGTCAAAACCGTCAAACAATGACATGGGACAATTATGCTTAGAACGCCAGTATAATCAACGCCAATTTTTCAAATCAACAAAATGTTTTGTTGATTCAAATATGCCATATTTTTCTGCGTGTAGGGTGAAGGCTCTGGAAGGCATCATTCCAGATCGGCCATTTGGCGGCCCAGTTTGTTTTAGAAAAACATTCAAATCTTGATTCAGAATGTATTAATCATAAATTGGGTTTCTTTGTATTGTTAGTAGAAGCATTATACATATCGTGATTTTTTTTCATTTCAATTTACTATTTCTGAACCCTGAATTCAGAACCATCATTGACAGTCATTGCCCCAAATGTGAAGGACACCTTCTACGACCTAAAAACTTGTCTAAACTTAATTGTGGAAACTTTTAATTCAACTAAATATATCACCATAGAATTGCTAAATAACGTGCAACGTTGAAAATTCGTACCAATCCGGAATCGCTAGTAAAGTCGGAGTCGCTGGAAAATCCGCCGATATTCTAACTGGTCCATGTTTCGCAAGCTCTTTTATGCACAATTGGAAAGGGCAATTTTTCGATATTTAACCCTCTACTGCCCAAGTTTTTTTTTTTTCTATTTTTTTATTTTTCCCGTGTTGAGGCGGTCATTTTGAGCAACTTTTGTTCTACGAAAAACTTTTCTTCTCGTGTTTTATGTTTTTCTTGTTTCATTTTTGGTTTTTTTAAATGCATTTATCTTGTTTAGTTTATAAGGCTTTCTAGGCCCAGTGAAAAAAAAAAAATAATAATTTAACCCAAAAATGACGAACTTCTCGTCACAGTGTCCTGATGCCAACAATATGACCAAGGCTGTATATCATAGGTACTCGCGATCTTGCTTTGCATTAGTGTAAGTGCATGACTCCGTGCCACTAAAACCAAAACAATAACAAACGAACAATGGACCGTGCCAGGAAAACCAAAACATAAACAATGTCAGTGTCAGTGGAGTGAGAGAGTCAGAGATAACGATTTTGACAACCGCACTACTACACACTCAATCGCGAGTACCTTAGGTAGAAAGCCATGCAATATGACCGAGCTCGAGCTGTCACAGCCCTGCGAAGTATGTTGGCTGACATATCGGGCGGTCAGTAAAAACAACCAGCTAGAAATCGCCTGACAAAACAATTTTGCTAGAAAGAGATAGGCGACCTGATGCAAACAAACCTCCAGCTGTAATGTAAACATTCTTTGAATGTGCTGGTAAATTTCTGACTAGAAAGCCTTATGTTTGTTTTTGGTAGTACGTGGCCTATTCTACCACCTTCCATCATTTAAAAATCAATTTTAAACTTTTTGTGGTCGTACAAAGGGTCATTGTACTCAGAAAAATAAGCTTTATCGCTATAATCAATAATATCACCAATCTAAGCTTCATTTTAGGACCCAATTAGAAGTATTGGAATTGTAATTTTGATTTAAAAAATATTTAAATAAAACATTTTTGAAAAAAGAAATAGATTTTATTTACCCTGTGATCAATACGTCAAATACTGTATCAAGTAGGCGAAAACCTGTTTTACCCCTAATCCAACAAATTGTTAAAAAATATTTTAATTCATTCAAAATGGCAATTTTTCCAATGAAATTTACAACTCCTATACTTCTAATTTACGTGAAATTGTCCGAGAATTCCGAATATGTCAAAATTGAGACCAAAAAGTGCCGCTTTAGAGGCCTACAGGGCAAAAACTAACGTTGTAAAATGTTTGTTGTAGAAAAATCGAAAAACTATGAGAAAAACTGCGATTGGCCAAAAAGTTAATACCGTGGGCCATGAAATTACCTATCTTTTGACCTATGGGAGTATGGGTGTTGGAGGCTATTGGAAAAAGATATTAAGGTTTAAAAAAAATCTATTTTTGACAGTTATTTGCAAAAGCTAAGAGAAAAAGTCAAACCAATCCTGGATGTCTATGGAACATTTTGAAGTGCTTCAAAAGACCTTTCGAATGCATCTAAGAGAGTTGGAATTGTTGAAGTTTTACGGAAATGCGAGCAATTTTAAGATTTTTTTATGTTTTTTTACCTCAAACTTCAAAGCCCGTTTTACCCCAATTCCCTTTGTCGTAGAGGGCTCATATTTGGCATGAGTTCATGTATAGACAAACAAACGCTGAAAGTTTCATCCAAATCGGAGCACCTCGATACGACCTGTTACACATTGGTGAAAAACTCGCTCTTAAGCTTTTAACCTGTAATTAAAAAATCGGTAATTATACGGCAAGCATGACGACCATGCGTTTCCACCAACATTTATGTAAATTCAACGGGTTCTCTCCGCCCAGTTGTTGCTCTCTGAGTTACTCTCTGTTGATGTTTCGAGTTGGTTCTTTAAATTTGCGCAAACCATTCGGTCGAGCTTGGATGTTTCAGTTTGGTTCGTGCGTTCCTCGAAGGAAGATTGGCTTTGCATTGCAATTTAAACCCAGACGCGCGCGTGCCAGCATTTTTGTGTGTGGGGGAGTGACGCGATATCTGACTTTATTTTTAATCGTTGTATCGTTGGACCGTTGGTGAGAAGAAAAAAGGAAGCAGAACAAAGAATCGCTAAACAATCGTACTAATTATCGAGACAAACTCCACTGATAAGGACGACGATTGCGAGAAGCGATACATTTTTTTTTATCGGAGTTTGTGGCAGCTACTGACCGGCTTTTGGTGCAAATTTGTGTTCTTCTGACAAGACCTTCGGAGTGTTCTAATTGCCGGATATATAGAGTCTTTTGTTAGCGGAAATCAGCTAGTGAACTTTACCGTTTTAAGGTGGGTTTCATGTTGGAAGATGGAAGAGATATTGTTGATCTTCACTGTACCGGCAATTTGTTTATATTGTGTGTAACGGTCTTTTTTGCTCGTATTTAGCAGTTATTTTGTGCAACTTTTAATAACTTTTTTGCGTTTTGATTTCTTTTTATATATTTTTAAAACATTTTCATATCTAGTTTTTATTTTCTTTTAATAATATTAAGCCTATTCCACAACCTCCATTTATTTTATTTTATCTTTTTCGATAATGGAGTGAAGTAACAACTTGTCCTTTTACACTTGCTGTCTTGGATTACAAATTCTCATACGATTTTAGATCATTTTTGGGGTCATATTTGAGCTTAACGACTCACAATAAGACAACGAAAAACAAATTTGTGATTCGATATCTAAAGTGAATTTTCTGCGTAGACTTTGGATAATCTTTTCTAAATGTTAATCTATCAAAGGCTGTATAATCTAAACAAACATAAATTCAATCTTAAATGTTTTGAAGCAAATTCATAGCAACTTTTCTGGGCTATCTAAAATAAAAAAAATAGATTTTTTTTTTTAAATTGAATTTTTACGAGCGTCACTATTTTTTCCTGATTCAGTCCAGAATCGATTATCCGAATTCTCGTGCAATTTTCACATCGGATTTTTTTTTAATACGACGTTTAGTTTGAATATGACCTCAAAAAATGCTCTGAAGTGGTTTGGGATCATATATGTAATCCAAGATGACGGCTGAAATTGCGATGCAGAAAAAATTAAAAATGCATTTCTTAATGTAACAGGAACCATTGTAACCTATTATATTATATGGGATATCTAAATTCGAAGTTAAGAATAAGAAACAGGTTATTTTTTCATGATTCGATATATTTAGTATGTTAAGCTGGAAATATTGTATGGAGGAACTAAATATGCAACAAGACTTCTTTATTGATAGAGAAAGTAACAACCAAATATAAAATGCAATAAATATCTAATCTTTATTCAATGTGACACAGAATTGTTTTAAATTTTTTATTTGGGAGACAGTCATATTAAATTTTTCGGGAAGCTATTTTTTTATTTTATTAAAATGTTACAATTGTGAAATCTTAAGATTTTACCTTTTTGAGGCTGTTATTCAAAAATTTTACAAAAAAAATATTGCAGAACTCTCAAGTGTGGCAAGCAGGGTTACCAGGTTGCCTGATAAATCTGGGAATGCCAGATTTTTCAAGTGTCTGCCAGAATAAAGATTCACCCTTCTCTGTGCCAGATATTGACAGATTTTTCATTTAATGCCCATTTTGAACAATTTTTTCATAAAATGAACGAATTTAATTGAAAATTAAATAAAAGAATGTGTTTTTCTTAAAGAAAATGCAAATTTATCATTTTTTAAGGTCAAAAATTCGTTAAACCATCTGAATTCTACAAACTTTTGAACTAATTTATATCCTCCCTCCCTTCACCATTCAGAATTGTTAGATTTTCGTCTGCCAGATATTTCCAGATTTTCAATCAATACTTTGCCAGATTTTTTTTTAAATTTTGACCTGGTAACCCTGGTGGCAAGTGCTAAAATTAATTTAAAATTTAATTTATCCAGAAAATGTACTATACTTTAAACCGGGGTAACATTGATAGCCGGGTTGACATTGATAGGCTAAAGATTTTTTTTTTGTAAAATAAAAAAAATAAATGGAGCACCCGATTCGAGTGGTAGAAATGACAGTTCTCCCATAAGGATTACATTGTAGAAAAAAGCAAAAACTCCTCGAATGGAAGTGTATGGTATCATACTGAGCTTGGTATAGAAGTGTTCAAAGTTGAGGTAGAAGTTTCAACAAATTTTGAAAATTTTCAAAAGTTAGTTTACTATAATTATGAAAACATGGATAAATAGGATTATTTTGATACTTTCAAAGAGCCATGTTTTACTCAATGAAAATGAGTTTGAATCGAATTCTTTGGACAATTTTTGCTCAAGAACAGCTAAAATTAGTTGCTAGGTTACAAGTTTTTAACGTTACTGAAATAGAAATCAAACACGTTTTAGGATTTATAAGTATTTGTAGTACAACAATTTTCCAAGTTAATTTGCAATTGTTTTAATCATGCTACAACATTGGTTTTGTTGGCAATGTATATTGATATTTTTTATGATAAAAAAATTCTAATGCATTTTGATCAAACTTGGATTTTTTTACAGTACTTGTTCGGTAACTGGGCGTTGTTTAACACTGGCTGCTTTTTAACTGGACGCTCGATTACTGGGCTGTAGCTCACTTAAAATGCTGACAAACGTCAAAAAACCAAAACAAACCAAAAAGACCGAGGGGTCAATGGTCAATGGTCAAGGAAACTAGAAAAATTGGATCTGAACACAAATTTAAGCAACTTTTATTTTAATCCCCTCGGCATTTTTCGTACAGCCTAGTTACCGAACAAGTACAGTATTTACTTAATCTAAGATTTTTATATATTTTATATTTTTTCAAACTTATATGATTTGTATTAAAATTTAATAAACTTAGTTTAACTTCAACTTAATTGTAAAAAAACAAGCCTTTGAGAGTGCTGCAAAGCCTTTGTATCACTGTAAATTGGAACTCAAGCATCGATTTCCAATATTTTTAAAACAAATTAAAGATATAGAAAAAACTACGCTCATGTTCTTCAAACAATTTCGCCACCCCCAGGCAAAAGCTCCACGCAAAAGCACAATCCTGAAAGCTTTCACACTTGAATGACATTTCCAGCTGACGACGTACCACCCCCACCCTCACCACCAACACAATACAGGCTGCTTTGATTGAGAGCAGGAAAACTTCAGCTCAGCAGCTGAGTATCTCTCGTGTGGTGGTGCGTGAGTGTCTTTTTCACGAGTGGAGTGGCTCCATTCGCTGCCAGCACATAAAAGTGAGATTTCCTCGGGAAAAGTAAGTAAACTCTGAATTAAACTGCCGTGATTGGGTTTGTGAATGGTGTTGTCGGGTGAGGATTGTGAAGTTATTGGATTTTGAGCATTTGATGGGGGGAAATCTGGCTAGAAAAATTGTCATCCTGACCAGGTATCGATTTTTGTCAAAAAATTGAGTGCCTTCCCTTTGAAAGGACTCCACTCAGC
Organism: Culex quinquefasciatus; assembly: GCF_015732765.1. Lineage (NCBI taxonomy): Eukaryota > Metazoa > Arthropoda > Insecta > Diptera > Culicidae > Culex > Culex quinquefasciatus. The sequence continues at coordinate 196,508,916 of NC_051863.1, forward strand.
GCGCACGCACACAAAGGAAGCTGGTTTGAAAACAGAGTGGGACTCATTTTCCTAACCATGCTCACCAGCACGAGCTTTGAGCAAGGGGCGGGAAAGGTGACCAGTTGTGGGTGGGACGGAAGAGGCAGCATAAGTAGGTCATCGAACCAAAATGGAACGCTGAAAATTTTCTAGCGAGTTGCAGTTAAGTACTTTTAACTTAATTATTAGTAATCTTGTTTACTTTCGAAAAAAAGGGGTAAACATTTTGCGACTTTGTCTGCCATTACAGTTGGCCAGACCAGACACATCAGCGTTAATCTCCTCCACTCGGTTCAACTTAATCGATCAAACTCCGCGGAACGCCAAGAGATGGGGGCTTATGGGAACCATCCCGGCTGCGTCGGGATGACCCGCACATGTCGGGGCCACTTAATTGCATTACGGACTGTTTATGTCAGTTTCGAATTGAACGATCAAATTTAATTCGCGTACGTGAGACTGTGCGAGGGGGCTGCTCCTTGCGTGTCAAGACGTTTTCTACTCCCTCGGGAAGGGTCCTGCCTTTATGTACGTAATGCACTCGGTTCGATAAAGTTGTCTGGCGCCGCCAGTATACGTTGTGGTCACCCCCACCACAAACCTGGAATGCAATCTTTCTTTTTATTCGCATTTTAAATTTTCCTCAAACCAACGACGCCACACGGAAAAATGTAAAAGGATTAAAATGAAGCGAATTCAAAGACGACAGTGTGGCATTTCTGTGTCAAGGTTTATCTTCCGAATCCATCCCCGGACGGCCAATTGCGGATGATTCATGCGGGGAAAACTCTTACTCAGGAGATCTGAGAACCGCATTGCCAAGGTGGTGGTGGTGGTGGTGACGGTGGTGATGGAAAGCCGCGGCCGGTGTCAGTGACATCATTTTCCGCCGCTGGTTTTCAATGTAATGCGACCGCGAAAAATAAGGAGAGAAAAAGAGGTGTTTGTCCCTGAAGGCGATTCTCGGTGGAAAATTCTTGTTGTGCACTATTTTTACCGTGACGAGGGGTTTGGAATGGATAGAACATTGTTCATGCTCTGGGCCAACGTGAATCGCGTTACATTTTGGTGTTTGTGGTGCAGGGGAAAATAATTGTCGAGGGAATGGAAGGCACGCGATTTAGTTGCGGTTTTTCGTGTCTTGAAAGGGACTTTCATAATCAAATTTAAAATTTCTTTTGTATTTGACAGTTGAGTTGGAGAATTTGAACGATGCGCGTCGCGGTCCTCACGCAGGATTTTCGGAGCCGTTTCCGTCTCTGTTGTCCCCCCGATTGTGCGTGTATTTCGAACCGGGCGGTTTCGGGATGTTTGACAGTTGAGTTGGAGAATTTGAACGATGCGCGTCGCGGTCCTCACGCAGGATTTTCGTTGCCGTTTCCGTCTTTGTTGTCCCCCCGATTGTGCGTGTATTTCGATCCGGGCGGTTTCGGGATGTTTGACAGTTGAGTTGGAGAATTTGAACGATGCGCGTCGCGGTCCTCACGCAGGATTTTCGGTGCCGTTTCCGTCTCTGTTGTCCCCCCGATTGTGCGTGTATTTCGAACCGGGCGGTTTTGCGTTTTCGCATTTTAGTTGGTTTTATCTTTCCACAGCCGGCTGTCTAAGATTAAATCATTTATGCTAAACTCAACACCAAATAACCGGGAATAGTCTCATCCGCATACTCCGACTGATTGCCTTGAGAATGCATAATACATCACACCATTAAACAAAATTTATTGATTATTGGGTCGCATCATCATCCTCTATGTTGAATCCTGGCCATTACCCTTACCCACTAACAAAATCCCAAGTAGAAGTAGTTTTCCGGCACACGCGGGGTGTGGATATCGTATAGAACCCACCCTTGGTAGCAGCCTGTGCTAACTAACATTCCCGTCCCATTCCCTCGAGATCTACAAACTGACATGGCGGGCGCCGTTGGTGGCCAACGACTGTTTCCTATTCGCACCGGCTCTAGTTTTGATGATCGTGATGTTTTATCTTTTCAGCGCATACATGCATGCTGTTGTTAAGGGAATCATCATTTGATCGTTGAAGCGTGTGACCGGTTGTGCTGATGGGATATTATGGTCCTGTTCAGTAACGGAGAAGGACAACCATGGGTGGTATCTCATGCTCATGCTCAAATTTAAAATTTTCTTTTGTATTTGTAGATTGTTATGAAATTACAACCAAAAAATATGAAGAAGAAGAAAAAGTATAGCTCAAAAATCAATTAAACTACTTCACATTAGTCACACCTTCATTATTATCTCACCGTTGGAATTGTTTGTTTTCCATTTCATTTCACTTATGATCGCAGGGGAGTGGCGCACTTTAGAGCTTATAAACAGTAATCTTTGACTCAATTGTCGGCGTTGATAAGCTTGCAGAGCAAATAAATGTCCGAAACAAGTTTGAACGAGTTTAAACGGGGTGCAGTTTGATTGTAAAAGTGCACTTTTAAAAATTCTTAAAATGAGTAATCGCATTGTGAAATCAAGTAAATGTTAAGCTCAAATAAATAAACGCCAAAACCAAATGATTCTAGCTAACAATTTCATGTTTGATCGATTTCTCACAAACGTCTAATTAAATTAAGCTGTCGATTTCCAAAATTGGCACTGATATAAATCAAAAGCGTCTTTATCTACCTAATGTGTGTGACGCAGGATGAAAAACCCACACACACACACACACAATAAAATTATTGATACATAGCGGCAAGACGTCGCGACGCTCCTACGACGAAAAACGAAGAGTACATAAAATTTACTCGTGCGGCGACGATAAACAAAACAAACACATTTCGGAAGCCACAAGAAACGGGCGCGCGCCACCACCACCAGCTAGCAAAACGCGCGTGCTGCAGCAGGTTTCACTGGGAAGGTCATATTTCGATGGACATTCGGACGTTCGGGACGCGTGCACAAATCTGGGTAAAAATGTTACGTTAAAAGTCGAGTTTTCTTCCAAAACTATACAAAAATATAGGTTTTTGAGGATATTTTCCCTTGTCCCATTGAAAAAGTGGAGCATCAACACTTCTCGTCTTCCAAATCTCTTTACTTGTCCCTGGTTCGCGGTGCAGATGGGGGCGGCTGGCAATCGATGGCTGTCAGATGAGAATCTGAGGGATCCGGTGGAATTGGTTCTATTCCCAAATATTATTTCCATAACGAAATCCAGTCTGCAATTCGTCGAAATCACCGTCTCCAAGCGAAGCGAATGTTGCTTGTGTTCGCATTCGAAACCCTCTTTAAAAAAAGAAAATATTCTCTAGCATTTCAAGATCACAAAAGTTTACACTGTATAGAATCGGCGGTTCGGTGGGGTGAGGTGAAGTAAATGATTAACACATTTTTATTTGTGTAATTTATCGCTTCAGATAAACAAACAGCTTTACTGCATAAAACCGCACATTTCTGTAATTAATAGCTCTGAAAAAACCATAACTTTTGGTTTTTTAACACATAAATATTTTTGGGAAAATTACAATGTTTAGAAACGAACTCAATATTACTGTAAGGCTACCAACTGTACGGATTTTTTCCTTACCATACGGATTTTCGAACCTCTTCGCGGATTTTTAACAGGCCGGAATTTTTGTGGGCAATTTTACGCATAATATGAATTTGTACGGAATTTTAACAACTTCTTAATCATTGAATTGCTTTTTGATTTGGTCGAAGCTTTTGTTAACTAGAAATTTTTATTTTTCTGTGAGTTTGATTTAAAAAGGGAGAGTTTTCCGGGGTTTCCTCAATTCAAACTTGATTATCAATAATTCTAGAGTTTTTGAACTATTGTACTATTGTAATTCTAGAGTTTTTTAACTATTGTCATATGTTGATAGGACCTTTAAAAAAAGCTCTAGAATTTTTCTTTTAGAAATTCCTTACTAAATATATTTATCCATTTCCAAAGGCTTTCTAAAACATGTGAAAACATTTGAACATTTGAATTACCAAATCTAGGGTTTTTTAAAGGTCCTATAAACTGTTGTGTTATAGGACCTTTTCAATAAAAAAAAAACTCTGGAAAAGTGTTCGTGAAAACACTAAGAACGATATTATTCGTAAAAGCAAACTTGACATTTCGTAAACTTTTAAGAACATAATACTTTGATTCAAATCAAATATTTTATGAATACTTTTAAACGTGCAAGTCATAAGCACTCTGATAGCATTTTGTGAAATTTGTTAGCTGTAAAAACGACACAGTTTTATATTTTTAATTCTCAAATTTATTAAATTTAATTTATCTAAACAATTCATTTACAGTTTTTGTTACACCATGTTGTCATATCGGCAAAGTGTTCGGATTTTTGCTCAGCAAGAGTTGGTAGTCTTAAAATACTTAATTCATTTGCAGGAATTTAGAACCTACTTGAACAACATTCTTTTGTGACTTTAAGCCGTATAAAATAAGTGTAAGCTTCTAACAAAATTATCATTATGAAAGTCAAGGCTTCATAAGTTTTACAAAGTTCACGTTATATGAAATACCTAAATTGTGACAAAAAAAATCATGAAATTTTTAACTATCTCAACTTAAAGTAATTTCTGGATTCATTTCGACCATTTTGTAACGCACGGTTTATGCCAAAATCTATAAATAACTTTTCATTGCGTTTACCCGTACTGTTATGCCAGCTGGACAGTCAATCAAGTAAACAGTGTTGGGAAATTAATCGCACTGCTAAATCAATGAAGCCATTCTAAATATAAACAACCACTAGTTTTTGGATGTTGAGTAAAATTTAAAATCAAATAGTTTTGTTTTCACCTTACAGAATAAATTAAACATTCTAAATAAATTCCACCTTGCGTTACAAACTTCACTAGCAGATCCAACACAATTTACTCTCGATTGCCCTATCCCCCTTTTCCACGACTGTTTTGCCTTCAACATTAGGAAATTCCCCGCGTGAACGCATAAAAAACGCACAAACATCAACATGGCTCTCCCACCTTCCCCAACAGAGTTTTAATTTTAGCTCATTCGGTGGAACAGAAACACCACCACCTCCCGTTGAGTTCGTACGAAATTTTCGCCACAACCACTGTGCGTTCCCATTTTTTTTTCCTTGCTTAGAATTTCTGGTGATGCAGCACGTGAGGGAAGCAACTTTCATCTCCCAACACGATTTGTGTTGGTGTATGCTTCTGGTGTGAGATTTATTACCACACCGAGGAGTTAGGAATAAGTAGAACATTTTATGTGTGTTAAAAGTAGAAATTATTATGCTGCAATGTTGTTAAACGAAATTATCGAATAACTTTCAAGGACTCAAATTACAATCAAAAATGTCAAGCATCAAACAAAGAAAACAACAAAATAATGTCAGTGAGATTTGTAAATTGTAATTTTCTTAGAAAAAATCATTAACGAAACAGACGATTTTTTTAACAAGCAAAAATATAATAAATCCACTTACTTTACAACTTTTAGACATTTAAAAATTTAGATATTTAGACTTCAAGACTTTTCAACTATTAAACATTTAAACTTTAAGACTTTAAATGTGAGAAATTTCACTGGTAACGTAAGCAGGAATTTTTGTGAAAAATAGTTTGAATCGTAAATTTTATAATTTGTTTTTGAGCCCGAAGGAAAATTAAATGTCAGGGAATGTGTTGATAAGTGCAGGGTTGTTACGGACGGTGCGGATGGCGCGTATCGCGCGGATCTGGCGCGGATTTGCTGGCTAATTTTGCTCAGGCGCCGCGCGGATAGCAATTTTGATAAACAAATTAATTGAGAACGATAGAATTTCTTTCAAATTACAAAGCAAAATATTATTAACAATTAAATAAATTCAATCTTTTTCGTTGAGTGCGAAAACATCAATTTCTAAGAAGTTGCTAATGAAGAAAATTTTCTTCTAAAAATTATTGATTTTTTTTTCTTAATACGAAACTTTGAAATAATCTTCAAGGAGCGATTTTTTTTAATGTATTGAGATTTGTTATATAAATTTAACATAACATTACAACTCATTATTTTTAAAACATCTGCTTAGCAATTCAAATAAATACCAATTTTATTAAAATCAAAATAACAAAATTCGAAAAATCACATAATTTTAAAAATTTGAAGCTATGAAACTTTTTAGATTTTCTATGTTTTTTCAATATTAAAATTAAAATTTTTAAATTTTTGGTTTATTGAAAAAAATAAAAATTCTGTTGCCACTCTGATTCAGGTAGAATTGATTCTACTCCCAATCATCACAACATTACGGAATCCACTTAGAAATCTGCTAAAGTCTCCGTCTAAAAGCGAAATGTAATGCTAAAATTAAAAAAAAAATAAGAAATCTGGAATTCAACAATTTGAAATTTCAGAATTTACATATTCAAAAAATAATAAAAAATAGAATTCATAATTTGAAATTGTCAAAACTTACAGACTCAATAAACGTAAAAAAGTACGAATTATTAAATTGAAAAATTAAAAAAATATTACAATTGATTTTTTGTTAATTTTTAATTTTTTAAGAAAGTACTTAAGTTATCAAATTATTAAATTATTAATTTTTTTAATGTTTTTATTATTAAATTATGAAATTATGAAATTATGTAATAATGAAATAATGAAATAATGAAATTATGAAATTATGAAATTATTAAATAAAGTGTTTAAAAAAAATAAGCTAGGTATAAAAAAATGTTACTGAAATACGCTTCCTTAAAAAAAGCATTGGGACGTGGCTTATATTTACAATGAGTATTTCAAAGTTAAATTTTTTTTGTTTTTTTTTTTGCTGCAAACAAACACTTATGCAGAAAAATTTAAAAAGATGATGAGCAGGTATCTATTAGGTATTAGGTGTTATCTCAAATTTATATTTTGTATTTTGTCGCTTACACACTTTGTTCAACATTTGAACAAATGTGAAATTGAACAGAAACCAGACAACATATCTATAAAGTGAGTAAAATACTTGAAAACAAATATATGAATTTTCGCAAAATTTTAGCAATATAAAAAATAATAACTTATTTTGTTATCGACACTTTTTGAACAAAATATTTTTTTCTTAAGAGAGTATATCAATATAATTGAAAAAAAAAAACAACTTTAAAATTTTCAACTCTTCATAACAGTTTAGGCTTAAAGATCACATTTCATCGCCAAAATAATGTCGTTGACAAAATTGATCAAAATGTTCCCATAGTTCGACAAAATAAATAACAAAATAAATAAATAATAACAAATTGGGTTATTTACACTTTTCAACTTTTTATTACGGTTTTGATTTAAGGACCACATTTTATAATCAAAATAGTGTCTTTGACAAAATAAGTCAAAATTTCCCGTTTGTTCTAACCATGGCTATCGAAATGAAAAATAATAACATATTTGACTATGGAAAATGGGTCACAGTTCTAGTAAAATTCATAGAACAAAGGCAATTTCTCCATTCAGTCCAGACTCGATTATCCAAAGTTCGAATATCAGAAGGTTCGTATGGGAATTCGAAGATTTGAATCAAGAACAAACCGTTTTTTTCGTGTTTTTCCAATTTCTTGTTTTTAGCATCAAATTCGAGTTCTGCGACCTCATTTTAGTCAAATTTGTCGTATAAAAGCTCGACTCTCCTGATTTGTTTATCCGAAATGATTTTTTTTCCGAGGCCTTCGAATAATCGAGTCTGGACTGAATTTCATTACCGCCATACCCGGGTAGACGATAATAACAAAATTCATGCCATTTCAATAACAAATACTGTTAAAATAACAGAAAGTGTTATGGAATCTGCTTGAAAAATCAATTATTGCATAAGAGTTTAACAACAGTTTATCTTATCATAACAAAATTTGTTATTGTTCTGATATTGGTTGAAAGCCAAAACAACTTTGGAATAACATTTTTTTGTTATGGAAGAATACCTCCAACTGTTATTGGGATGATCGGATTAGTTGTGAAAATAACAAAAAAAAAAATAACAAAGATATATTTGAAGAATAACTAAAAATGTTATAAGTCTGTTATTATAATAACATATCAATAACAAAATATTCATAACGACGAATAACAAATCTTGTTATAAATAACATAGAATGTTATTGGCCTAGTATTTTCGAATATCAAAAAATGTTATTCCCGAGTTATTTCCGTCTGCTCGGGTATTGCATTACAAATTCCCTGATCGCTCAATGCTAAGTGATTTTATTTTTCTTTATTTGACATATTTTAACATCAATCATAATTAATGATTTAAATTTGGAATATTTCAAAACTAAACGAAACAAAATTTAAATAATGAAAAATCATTAGAAAATAATAAATTTAACTGGCCTGAAAGGCATTTTTGGGTTTAGTTTCAAAGTCAATAAATTCTTCTAGAATTTAATTTTGAAGGTCTGTTCAATTGAAAAGTTTGCAAAAAAATGCAAAGGATGTAAATTTTCCGATCATTTATACAGCTTTGCTTGTTCGAGTCCTCGCGATAATTTCATAATAATCGAATCACAATAAAAGGTTGTCTTATTTTAGGTTGTTGAATGAAACTTCATTCGATTTTCCCAGGGTTTCATTGAGAGCTGCGAGAAATTGAATTTTGGATAATCTAAACTTCGGATAATCGAGGCATAGGATAACCGAGTTTGGACATTATTTCCCTTTTGAAAAAGCTTTAACAATCAAAATGTGTTAGGGGGAGACGGGGTAATATGCACGGGAAAACTGTGATTTCTCAACCATCACAGCATTACTGTGGAAAAATTTTGTTGGATGTTCTAAAACAACCCCGTAAAAAATTTGACAGTTCTCGACCTGACGAAACACCCTACGAAATCAGCAAAAACAACCAACCAGTTGCCGATTTAGCCGGGATGCGTCAGGAGTAAGATTTTTAGTTGCCCTACGAATAGACCGACTAAATTGGGTTGAGTAAAATTTCCTTTTTTTCACCGACTAAAGGCTAGTCTGCAGATCGGAAGGAAAGGGGTCAAGAAACAGCTTTACGAACGGCAGGACAAAAGAGAGGGAACGTTTTCTTGGGGCTTTTCTTCACCCTCTCTGGCTTGCTTTCGCTACCGCTGCTGCCCATTTGAATTTTTTTCTTGACCGGTTTCTTCCGAAGTGCATACCTTACATAAATCGGTAAAAAATCGGTTGTTTTTGTAACCGTTATTCCGTCGGCCGATTTCGACAACCGATTTTTCACCAGACGCTTATGTAAAGATTACACAGAAGTCTGTTGCCCGGTCGGCCGATTCGTTGGCCAACGAATCGGCCGAAACTACCCGACTAGACCCGACTAAGTTATGCGAATTGTCGGATTTTTTTTTACGGGGAACTATTATTCTTCGTCATCCATGTGAAAAAAGTCTTAAAAACCACAAAATTGTTCAAAAATATCAAATTTCTAAAAACATTTTTGATTCATTTCAAACAACCATGCGGGGCAATACGCACCGCAACATTGGGGCAAAATGCACTACAACAACGGGGCAAAATGCACCACGACATGGGGCAAAATGCACCGGGTAAAAACAGTTTTCACTAGTCACCACTAGATGACACCGCTGTTTTTACAACGGAGCTTCACAGCGGTGCATTTTGCCCCGACCACGCTTTTTGCAGAAAATTTAATTAAAAATGCATTTTGTTATGTGTTTGGACTCATCTATCTACAGAATAGTAAAGATTATGGCAAAAACTATACACCTCAACACTTACAATAACAATAAGTGCTTATTATATTGTCCAAAAATCATAATGAAACTTCAATGAAAATTAGAGGAAAACAAAACATTTTAAAGTTTTGCAAATAACTTAAGCTGTTTTCATACTACGATGCTCAAATTTTCCCAGCATGGTTCAGCAATGTTAAGCTTCCAATTTCTATGATTTTTTCCTCGGAAAATTCTTCCAAATACCGAGAAAAGCTGGAGGTGCATTTTGCCCCGGGGGTGCAAATTACCCCCTCCCTACAAGTGAAAATCTCTCTTTTTTTATTTACCATACCAGTTTACAATAAAATAGAAACGTTTCCATTTTATATTCAGTTCAAATACAATTTCTTGAAAATTTTAGGTTTCTCTGATATTTAGATCTCAAGATAAACATAAATGTGTAAGTTTTTCATTACACGACACGATATGTTGAACATCTGTCTCGAACTGACAATTTCTTAGCTGCACGCAATTTTGAACAAGAAAAAAGAGTCTTGCATTTTTCACAGCTGACTGGGCACCGACGCCGGCCGGGCCAGTTTGCATCAGGAAGTAGCACCTTCCTGCATCAGCTTCAGAACGCCAAAGACCCTGATATTGAACTCTGCCGGTGTTGGGGCACATAAACAGCAACCGATTCAACAGAACTCACATTGTGTGTTCGATTCCCTGATGGTGTTGATGGTGTACAGCTGGAGCACGTGAGCTTTTATAGATCGTTCTAAAGTTAATCGTACTGTTATGGTAATAAAATCTAACGATGAGCTGACCTAATAACCGTCGGCTTTGGATCGTTCCAGCCGCGAACTTGCCTCTGACTGATAAACATGCATTAACGAGCCGAAATTACCATTTAATTCAAGAACAGCTCAAATTGTATCCCAGAACGACGCGCTGCTCTGTGAAGCAGAAATTTAATTAAACTGTTGCAAACACTGAAGAATGGATGGTGGCTTAAGCCAAGTTCTTCAACCCATTCCCAGCAAACACTCAATTAAAGCTATTGAAGGATTTGCAACAGATGCGGGTGCAGCCAAACAGCGTCATTATTCAATTTGTAACCCTCTACCACAAACATAAAAATCAATTTAAAGAAATATCCTGCGTCGGCCGGGAATCGAACCCGGATCAACTGCTTGGAAGGCAACTATGCTGACCATTACACCACCGACGCTCACATTTTCTGCCGCAGTGTTGTCGCTGCAACGTCTTTCGATTGGCCTCCAGCAGTACTGAGCCGATGAAAATTCGCACTAAGCACACTTAAGCTCAACGACCCCCGCCACCTCAGTCGCGTGGCTGTGTGTCTTTCAAGGGTGCTAGAGCTCTAGTATATCGATTAGCGCGCCGGACTTAGTGTCTTATCATGGCGCTCAAGTTCATTAGCGCGCATTTTTTTGGGGACCGGAAGCGAAATGAGCCCCGATTTCGATGCGTTTGTGATAAGTCCTTCGGAAGTGATAAAATCTGAACCGCTTTTGGGGAGGGGGGAGGTTGGTCAATTTGGGTTACAGTTTTCGATACTAATCTGATATCACTAAGAAAAGATTGTAAAATTATTTATTAGGCTAACTTTCTGAAGGTCGTCAGTTCCATCTAATTGTCAAATTCAAAAAAATAAATCATTGGTTAAATTTTCTGAAAACTATTTTCTGGAATTTTAAATATCACTATTAGCATTTGAAAAGAACTAAAAACATATCATTTGGATTATTTTTTTTTATTTGTAACTTTGCTTTAACCAACCAAGGAATCACAACGCATATCCTGACTAATTCAATTGTCTTTTAAAAGGGTATTTCACGGTGTGAATCCCAATCCGATATGTTTTATCAGTTTGATACACAACAATGATGACTGCTACTGATAGCCACGGGCCAGGCTTGTTTATACCACACCACTTTTCCTCTAATAATCACAACCCGTTGGTTGTTCAATAAAGCGATCGGGGAGTGTCGAGTAGACCGACCGCTGAAGAGTAATGAGTAATTACCTCACGGGACCAAGGGAAGAGGCACGTGTAATCCGTGACTAAGATGAAGTTGTAAAAGTTTGACACGCCATTCTTAGTCTTTCTTTTGATGTTATGAAATCAATTGTTTGTTTGATTTAAGTGCGTGGTTGAGTAGGGGATGACTCAAGTAGAATTAGTAGAACATTTACTATTTCCTAGTCGGAAGTAATACTTGGATGAGTAGCAGCTCCCAAGTATTATAGTCCTCAAGTTGGTGTACGAGTGCCCACAAGTGCGTCTACAATCAATCTTCCGCCAGTTCAATATTTCTTCTAAGGTGTGTTCAAGCTGACAATATCTAATCTAGAGCAACAAGTCCCAAAAAAAGTGCGATTGCTAAAATTATCGCAAACTCAAGGTTTATGTCGGTTGTATTTTGGGACCGCTATGATTCGACCACCTTTCCCAGACTTTCCTTAAATTGTTCACCTTGCGCTATAGTTGAGATTGGTGGGTGTGGAACCGACAACAAGTATTAATTGGTATCGCGCACCAGAGTTCTTCTTCCATCTACTCAGTATCAATATGTAAATATGCTCACAGTTTACGCTTTACATCGCACACCTCGTGTTAGAAGCGATGCTCATCGGCGCGACCTTCCTTCCTTTCTTTATTCTATCTCCTCCCAAGATCCACCGAGGGAGGCGACAACCTGTTTGTCCAGAATAAACAATTACAAAAGGTTATTATAATTAGAGGAGACCCAGCAATACCACAACACTACATTGCCGTACAAATCCGACGCATCGAATCGATAGTGAGAATGCTGCTGGTCACCGTGTGCAGTCAGTCTTGTATTACGAGCGACAAAGTGCGTCATTGGAAATGTTTTGTGGGATCATCTTGGTCAAAAATTGTAACTTTTACTTGGGTGGAATTTCTGCGGTTTGTTGAACCGTCTCCTAAAACTCACTATGAAATCATCCGTTGCAAACTAATAACTTGAACTATACTGTTGATAACGAGTCAAAAAAAATGAATGAAGACTAACATTTCAAAAGGGCCAAATATTCAATGTTACAACTTTGCCGAAGACACCAAATCGATCAAAAAAATCCTTCAAAAGATACAGATTTTTGAATTTTCATACATCGTTTTTGTATGGACAGCTGCCAAATTTGTATGGAAAATTATATGGACAAACTAATGATGCTAAATGGCTTCTTTGGGCATACCGAAGGCAGCAAAAAAGTTTCAGTCGGATTAAAAAAAATAAAAAAAATAAAATTCTAAAAAAAATACCGATTTCGTAGAGAATTGCTCAATATCCCCCAGTCACGAAATATTCTGCTAGGGCAGAGAATGACCAAGAAGGTTAAAGCTGCCAGAAATGAATGAATTAACAACAACGAAATATTCTAACAGGGCTGATTCTGTCAGAAACCTGCTGTAAGAATATCAAGCTCTGTGAGAACTCTGCTAGAAACCTACTAGAATGTAGTGATCCAATCCAATCCTTTGAATTTTTGAAAATGTACGTAATTATTTTTTTTGGTAGAATTTTCGTTTTTGTCAAATCTTACATTTTTTGAAAACTAATGATTGCAAAACAACTGAACTAGTGTAAATACCGGCCGGATGGGTCATAAATATGATCCAAAATGTCTTTGAAAATTTAGGCCTGAAAGGGTTTAAACTAGAGGGTGGCGATTCTCGAGATTTTCAATTTCCCGGGAATCGAGAGTTGAATTCGGCAATTTCCCGGGAATTCCCGGGACCCGGGAGTTTTTTTAAGTATGCCAATAGTGTCAATAATGTATAAAAAAAGTTATAAATGTGTTTCTTTTCAATGCATTCAGTTACAATTTATTCATACTTATTCAATGAAACGAGGCTACTCATTTTTATTTTTTTTGAACAGTGATCTACCATTCTATTTTTTTCTGAATCTGCAAATGCAAGATCGTTTCTTGAGCTTTTTGGGAATCAAAATTGTATTTTAAAATGTTTACGAATCTTAATTCGCACTGAATGATTTTTCAAAAGTTGTCAAGTAAAAAAAAGCTAATGTATAATTTCCCAGTATCGGGACTTTTGCAATATGATAAATAACCACTCAAAACAACAATTTAAAGTTGTTTTTTTCCTTTTCAAGGTTAACTGTTAATATTCATTGAAGAAATAGTAATCAGGAAAACCCGAATGTTCATATTTGGCGGACCTTAGCTTTACAAAGATTGGCAGAAGATTTTTCTTCCAAAATATAATTTTATATTGAGGTTGAAGCGAAACACATAATGACTTGTTGACATCAAAAAATGAAATTACCTTACTAAGAATTTAAAAAAAAAAACTAGATTATGTGGATTGCTATGCTTGAAGAAGATATGGAAATTATACTTATCTTGAAAAGGCTTTTCCCTCTTAAAAATAATAAATAAAAAAATAAACATTGCATTTCCTTTCTGGGGTCTAACTGCTAAGTATGCTTTAAGGTATGTTTTGGGGTCCACATTATTTTGGGTTCTCTCAATTATAGTTATTGGAGTTTTTGATTAAGTTAAAATTAAGAGATGCATTTGGTTTATTCGAACTTGAACATCTTACGTTGAACATGCGATGTTCTAAATAATTTGGAATTTTACAAACATTTTTCTGATTAGTTTATATCATTTTGCTTCAATATTTATATAATTAAAATTTCCCGGGAGTCTCGACCAAATTTCCCGGGAATAGAGAGGTCCAAAAATTGTCGATTTCCCGGGAAATTTTTCCCGGGAATTCCCGCTCGTCACCCTCTAGTTTAAACACTTTTCTTATTAATATGTTGAGCCTACCACCCCGACACCGGTCAGAGCCGAGGGACAAAAACTTTGCAAAATATATTTGCATCTGCTTTGTTTCTGCATTTTTAATGAAATATAGTATTTTGGAGCTTTTTACATTTTTTAAATTTTAGGGCTGGATATAGGAAAAAGACGTGAAAACTGGAGCAAATAAATATTTTCATAAAATCATTGTTATGTTGCAAATTAATGACAGAGGTATAACTGTAATGATATATAGAGCATTTTGTGATTCTATTGGCTTAATTTGTGAAAATTAAGCTTGAAAGGCAGTTTTTTTTAATTATTCGAAGGTACAGCATTTCTATATAACCCAATCTCACCCCCTGCCAACACCGGGACAATTATGCTTAGAAAAGCAGAAATGTAGTTTCAATTAACCTCATAAACAAGGGCAATACCTTAAATTAATAGAAAAGTTAATTTTGTTTTCTATACTGCCGCTCCAATCTAGTCCGTCCCATATGTATTTTTGTCAAAAATGAGATAAACTTAACAAAAGTCTTGTTTTCACATGTTCTTTAAGCATATTGAATAAAAAATTTATGTTTGTTCTAATAATTCCAAAATAAATATGACTTTCGTGCTGTCCCATATGCAAAATAAAGGCAAGTCAGTTCCTCATATAGGAATGTCTCTCAAATCGTTTGAGTGAATGCAGAATTGTTTAAAATTTACAGAGTATGTCTTTTAGAATAAGTAAAGCTAAAAAATATTATTATCTGTTAATTTCTGAAGAAATATTTCAATATTAAAAACGAAAAATCTCTAGCTTTTGTGCTTTTTTTTCTTGTGTAAGGGAAAACCACGGATGGAAAAAAATAAAATCATGCCATCATGGCTAATACAAACACCATACAATTAGTTATACTTTGTCTTGAATGAATAGGCCTGTAATTTGCCTCTGTATTGTTTGAACAATTTCTGGTGTCGTAGCTGGTCATATTTTGATATCTTGAAATTATATTAAAATCTGAAATAAACATTTTTTTTTATCATTTGGTGATCAATATTCATACTTGGAAAACTACCAAAACAAACCTGAAAATGACAGTTGAATCAGGTTGAACCTCTGGTGTAAATGTTCAAGCCTACCTTGATACCATGACTGACCAGCCTTTATTTATGGACAAATAAAGTCAAGTCGGTCCTTTGTTGAAAATTCCACAAATTTACCTCCAAATTTTTAGTTTTTTTTTAAATCAAATTTATGATAGTGGGGTTTAATAGACTGTCATTGAAATAACTATGTGAAAAATTGTTGATTTAGAATGAGTAAAATTGTGAAACTTTTTTTGGGCTTCTAACAGCGTTATCTAGGTAACAAAAATGTTCATTTTTAAAATTATGAAAACATCTTTCTTGTAAACTCCAATATTTAAAGCACTGTTTAAGTTATGTAATCTATTATTTTATCGAGTGCACGCGCACCCTAATAAATATTGATAAAATGTGACACATTTCAAGCGGAGTGCCCCTGCACTGCAGATTGCGAATATGGGCTCATATTTCCGACCATCCAATTCCAGCCGGTATTGGTAACACACATGCTAGTAATTATCTATTCGCACGTTCGTATTCCCCCAAAGAGAAACCCCCAAATCGAAACCAGACCCCCGGACCAACCTAACTAACTCCGCGCGAATCGATAAAAAGGCGCTTTATCAGAAAACCGTCGTCATCCCGCGCGTATTGCATTCTTTTCTATTTACTAAAACCGACCTTCCTCTCTCTCTCTCTCTCTCTCTCTCTCTCTGTGCTCTCTCGTGCACCTTACAGATTTCGTCCACACCGGCAGCGGCGGCAGCATAACACCACACAACACACGGGTCAGCAGTCTACCTCGGGACGCGGTTCTGCCAAGTCGTAACACGAACGCTCGCTCGTCCACGCAACGTTGGAACGTTTGAGCAGGAATCCACTCCATCGTCATAGGTCCACCTCCGGCAACCGGCAAAATGGTGCGGCCGTTCAACACGTCGGCGGAAAACGGCGGTGACCAGATGCAGCAGCAGTCATCCCCACGGCCAACGGCCCCTCCGCTCGTGCAGATCAACCAGGAGGGAGACGACTTCTCCAACCCGGACCAGTATGTCGACTTTCTGATCCTGGGCAACAAGGAGAACTGGAGCGTCCGCGCGGAGAAGAAACCGATCCTCGACTCCAACACCCAGCTGGCGCACATCGTGAACGGGGTCGGTGCGACCACGACCGTCGTGGACGGCAAGTTTGTGGTGCGCGACGTGGACAAGGACAACTTTGAGATTTTTGTCAGGTGAGGGCAGATCCTTCTTTACCTGGACGGAGCGAGTGGACCCGAAAAATGTCGCGAATTTGATACTTTGCGCGAATTATTTGTGCGCGCTGGAATGACGAGGGCCACGCGAAATCTTGAAATGGTTCAACGGTTATTCGGGGTTTGCGCGGATGGCTGGATTTATTCGCTACCGAATTTGATATCGCGTAGAAAAAAAACGCACCATGATTCGCGGGGAGTTAAATTTAGGAATGACCGGTGTACAAATGAGCAATTTATTAGGTGTGAAGCTTGGGAAAATTTATTCAAAATCAAACGTGTTGAAATTTTTGGACAAATGAGTTTAGAAACGACGGTGATTGATAAATCAAGTGTGAAGGGACGTTGCTAAAGAGAAAATTCCAACATTCAAAACTGAGACATGCCACGATCGAAGCCAAATATGTTGAACAGAGTTGAACCCGTGTGAGATTTTAACGTACAATCAGAGTATTATGGAGACGCGTGGTTAATGACAAATATTTTCATTTATTTCATTTTAACGAATCTTTAACTACCTATAAATGCACTGTTGTACCCTTTTTGGAATTTTGGACGAAATAAGTTTAGAGAAAAACATTTTTTTTTTGCCATTCCTTTGTGATTTTTTTTTCTTCTTTTCAACGCCAAAAAAAAAAATACTTTTCGATACATTTTCTTTAATTTGTAAAATAAAATTGAATATTGAAGCAAAATGTATCACAAAATGTCAATTAACTTCGGAAAAAATTCTACAATCTACATACCGATTTGAGGTTACAAAATTAATAACCAAAAAATAAATTAACGTTAAATCTCGCTTATTTTTCAAAAGGTCCTACATAACATGGGAAACCCATGGTGCATTGGTTGTTTTAAAAAGTAATTGAATTTTAAGCAACATTATTTTTAGCAATATTTTTATTTCGCTAAGCTAAGCAAACAAAATTGGTATTAATCGAGCCGAATAATTCAAATCAAATCTTCAAAATCCGTAAAAACTGCACCGTCCGCAACAACATTGAAATTAATATCAATTTTACTTCACAGATACCTCGAAACCAAGTTCATCAAGTTCCACTCTGCCAGCCACATGCTAGAGATGCTGGAGTTGGCCTCGCGCTTCCAGTGCCGTCAGCTGGAGATTCACAGCGTCAAAGAACTGGACCTAAACCTGACGAAGGAGCACGTCATCGAGGTGTTTCGCGCGCTCTGGTACTACAACTCGATCGTCCCTTCGAAGGCCGTCGTCACCGGAGAGCAACAGAAGAAGAAAAAGCGAAGCCCCGTCGGAGGACGCAAGAAGAAAGACTGCCCACCGGAAGCGCCCGTCACGCCGGAGGAATACTTTGCTGCCCTGCTCGGAAACTGCCTGCAGCTGATCGACATGCACGCGGAGGACGTTTTCACCCAGGAAGCGATGCTGGCACTGCGATTCGAAGAGCTGGAGATGATCGTGAAGCGCGATGCGTTGCAGATGTCATCCGAAATGGTTCTGCTCGATCTGCTGGCCAGCTGGAGCCGCGAAGAGTGCCTGCGGAAGAATCTCGAACTGACGGAGGAGAATCGCCGCCGCGTGCTTGGCGCCCTGTGCTACTCGCCACGCTATCTCACCATGACCCGGAAGGAGTTTGAAAACGCCAAGGACCGTGTCCAGCTGCTGGACGCGACCGAGTCGAAGCTGGTCGGAGATTTGCTAAACGGAAAGAAAACTTCCGGCCTCTCGCCGGAACAGCAGACCATGGTCGCGAACTTTAAACAGCAACGACCTGCCTTCGCGCCGATGCCGATCCAACTCAGTGCCAGAAGTAACCCGAAGAACTATCCGAAAAAGATGCGCAAAGCGGCCGAGGAAGCGGCGGCCGGTGGGGAACGGAACAGCTGCTGCGACCGGTTCTGCATTTCTTGCGCGCGGGTCTTCGCCTGCATCTTCGACTAGCGCTTACTGCTCTAAGAATCCGAACCGCGCACAGTGCAATCTCAAAAGCAAACAAGCCCGTCTGTGTGAACCGAATGGAAGCGTGTTTTGTGTGGCGAGGTATCTTGGAGTGGAATCAGTTTGTTTTTAGGTTTAACTATTTAAGCTTATTGCAAAAGCGAAATCTTCCCTCCTTTTTTTGGCAGGGCATTTTTATATGTTGTCAGTAGCGAATCGTTTGAAATGTAGGAAAAACAAGCGTACAACAATTAACACATTTAACAAATCTGCTATTGTCTCTTTATATGCGAAAAGAGAATATTATATGTTGACTACTGCTAGTGAATTTTAGAATCGAATTGTTTATTAAGTGAAATCTGTATCAAATATAGATTTTTAACTGTTTCTATCATTTGGCTAACCCCATGTTCATATCTATCCTGTTAGTTCAAATTGTCCATTCTGTTGTTATACTCTCTCTCTCTCTCTCAAAGTTAGGTTTAGATATCATTTTAGATTCCTATCAAAAAGCAATAGAACTAGGTTCCTAGGCTTTATGTTATTTATGTTTATTTTTATCTTTGTTCAGCTGCATAATCTAATCCCAATGAAACGTTTTAAAAACACAACAAACTTATAAAGAAAGAGTATTTTAACTAAATATAGATTGTTTGAAAAGCTGAAGCTACATAGATCTATCGGTTAGAGTTGAATCCTGATTAGAGCAAAGTTTAGCGCAAATTTCCCGTTTTAACTACAAGAATCACAGCCAGAGTTTATTACACCGAAAGAAGCAAAGAAAAACGTTTTTAAAACATCCGCTTTAGAGCAAGCTAACAAGAAGTATGTTTGCTTTATGAAAGCGACCCCCTCCTCCTCGTGTTACAGCCAGCATAGCTAGAAGATTTAAGTCCAGTGAGATAATGTTTTGTTTTCTATCGAAATGCAATAGTTTAACTAAGGTAAAAAGAGGCAAAACGCACGCTCCTCTTTATTCTCTATACGTTGCCGCGAAGCAGAGCAAGTAGCAAAATAAAAAGCGAAAAAATCTGTTCTATATTATAATTCTCGTTGCCATATTATCCCACTCCTGAAAAGTATATGATACGAAGATGTTGGTTACATCATGTAACAGCAAACTAATGCAACATTTGTTTGAGTTTAGCCGTGGTAAGTGTAAATGTGATTTGAATGTTTGGCTTGTAGAAACAAAATGTAACAAAAGAAAACATAAGCGGAACCCAGCGATAAAAAAAATATCGGCAGAGGCCAGTGCAACATAATATACAAAGTCAGTCGAATTGTGCATTCGAATTTTAGTACTGAAACAATAAACAATACGTGTGTGAACTTATTTTTGCTACATTATTTTCCGAAATATAGTTATCCCAGGCTACTAAAGCTGATGTCTCCACGGCGGGTGCAAATCAAAATTGATCGCGCCTTATTAATACCACTAAAATCAATAGTTTTGCGTCTATTTAAGTCTAGAAATTGTTAAAATCTAAAAAACTGTTCAATCCTATTGAAAAGTTTGAAGAATAAACATTTTTGAAAAATGTTAAAAGATCATCCGAGTGCAACTTGAACAAAATTTCAAACAATGAGAAAATAGATAATTCAAAGATGTTAAAAAATCAGAAATTCAATGTAAAAAATCCTAAAATTTCAAAACAAAACAAATATTCAAAAGAAGTATATTTTTTAAATTACATTTTATTTGTTTTGTTTTTGGATTTTTATAGCTTTTAAGTTTTTTTTGTTATTTTTTGAGTTTACGTAGTGATTATTGCACTCGATCGTAATTTCAAAAAATTATATATTTTTTTAAATTTATGTTTAAAACTAAGCAAAATACAAAAGCTCTAAAAGTTTAAAAATCCAGTAAATTCAAAAATTTCTGAAATGTCAAAAAAATGAATTAAAAATCTCAAAATAAAAAAATATAGTTTTTTTTAATTCGTAATTTTTTTAGAATATTTTTTTTAAAAAGATGTTTAAAATATATTTTTTTATTTAAAACATTAAAAAATATTTTAAAAAAAATTATTGACTAAATTTTTAATAAAATTTAAATTTGGATTTTTCAAACTAAAAAAAAAATATATTTTTTAAATATTTAAAAATATTAAAATTTTTGAATTCTTCAAATAATTATTTTTTTTAAGTTGTGTTTAAATTGTAAAATTTTGTAAATTTGATTTTTTTTTAATTTTTGGAGTTGATGTATATTTTTATAGAAAATTTCAGTGGTGCAGTTTTCAAATTATTCAAATCAATCCGTTTAAAAAAAAAATAGGAATTTAAAAATTCGAATTTTTTTTTTTTTTTTCAATCCAAGATTTTTTTTTAATCTTGGTTTTTTTTATTTTTTAAAGTTTAAAATTTATTCAGTATGAGTGGTAAAATTAATTTTTAGCAACAGAGGAGAAAAGCAACTCGCGATAAAATTTTGAGGCTAGGAATTTTGACAGGTATGATTTTCAAAAAGTATTCGCCTCCTTTTCTCTCCCACAGAAAACTGCTGACAATGTAGCTGTCAAACTAGGCCAAAATGTTAAAGTCACTCACAAAATGAACTTTGAGTGACTTGAATTCATTTCTGACGTCACGATTTTCGCCTCTATTCCGTCGTGAAACTATTTACTTTTCCAGTCATTCTTGAACGACGAAATAGCCTACTTTTCTGTACCAAAAATAACAGAATCGAATAGCAACACCTTTCAAAATAAATGCTGAAAAGTTCTACTTTTCAGCACTCAAATGGGTACTGAAAAGTTGAACTTTTCAGCACTTATTTCGAAAAGTAACACTTTTCATTTTTTTTTATTTAAACGATTTATTGACAAAATACATGAAAATTTGACATAAAATTTCACTCATTGTGTGTTTTTTGGAATTGCAAAAAATGTTGTATGGAACTCGTTTCAAATTAGATTTTTTTTCAGCACTCTTCGTATTTATCCAACTCGGTGAACCTCGTTGGATAAATGTACGACTCGTGCTGCAAAAATCCTCTTTTTGCAACTTGTTGCATAAACTACTATTTCAGTACTCTTATTTTCGGTGATGAAAAGTAAGCCGATTGAGTTGAAACGTCTACATCAGTTTGACAACTGGTTTTGACGGTTGAGTGCTTTTTAATTCGAATACGTTCGAATTAGCGAGCATTCGAACACACGGACATTCGAAGAAGCGAAATTAGAATTAACGAATCCGATCTGTATTAGACCGATTCTTCGGCTCCTTTTCAAAAAATTCCCAAGTTTTTTTCAGCGTTTTGGCTGTAGTGGCACAATTAAAGAAGAAACCCCCCAATATTATTACATATTTGAAAAGATAATTGATTTTCCAACATAGAAATGACATGCATAATGAACAATATTATACCTGTGCTTCTCCTGAAATGAAAATGTAGCGTGACGGGACAACTTCGTAAAACTGGAATTTTAAAAGGCGCACCAAAAAAATCGACACAGTTTTGCCAGATTGATTTTTTGAAACTTTTGCTCTTCTACACATTATCACAAATTGAAAAACGAATCTTTTGCTCCTTGAACTGAAAGATTTGGTTGAGATTTGAGTTTTTGCCAGCCATTTCTTTTCGTGGCGGGACAACGAAAGGAGCAGATTTATCAAAAAACTTCTCTCCCATTCCATGACTTGCAGACCTTATTTCGACGCCAACATTTCAAAAAGCATCATGTACAAACCATGCGTTTTGAGGAAAACGCATTTGAATGTTGAGCATCCATTTTCAATTCCCATTTTAATATAAAAGCCAAATAAGATGTTGTAATAATAACAAACGATGAAAAACGTTGCTTCCATTGATACCAGATCATCCAAATTGAATAAAAAATTATTTCCATCGTTTTATTTAAGAAAAACAAACATAAATCCTTTTGAAATCACCAACGTCTATATCACCCTGCTGGCATTGAAGGGAGCGCTTTGTTATGATTCGTTTTTCTTCGCCGAATGTACATGGCGCTTTGTTCATGATGCTTTTTTTTTCGTCACGAGGTTTATGTAGTCTTTTGTTTGACAGGTTGACAGGGCTATATAAACAGGGACTGCTGATGGCAGAGATTTTGTTTATGTTACTTTATTTAAAATCATGATTAAACAGACTTTACTGAAGTAACTTTTGCTCATTTTTGGTGGAGAGGTAGCTTATTAGGAGTACTTTTAGAATATGCAATAACCCAGAAAGTGTCAAAATGTACATGATGCCTTTTGAAATGTTACCGTCGATTTGGTCAATATTTTTGGCATTTCAGATAAGAAAGATAAGAAAACGCATTTAAAGCACATTGCAATTATTAGATCAAAATTAAAATGTAATTTTCATATAAAAAATCACATTGAAAATTGAAAAAAGTGACATTTTGGTGTAGCTTCGCTAAGAATCGGTCATTAATGTTTGGTTAACTTATTTTTGTAACATCCAATTTTACTCGGGAATCTGCTAGCTACTCCGATGCACCTCCGCGTTCGTTACCCAATTGTGGAGTCACCAAACAGTAATGATGCTGCGTAGATCTGAAGTTTTGACGTGGTTTGATCCCATGTCTCACTCCCATAGAGCAACACCGGTTTAACGTTCGAGTTGAAAATTCATAATTTTGCGGTCATAAGGGATTGTTCGGATAAGACCAGAACACGCGCATCTACCATTTTCACACGTACCTTAAACTGTATTCTTCGCCGTTATTTCTGATTGAACGCACAAAATCTACTCACGATCCGTCGTATTTGGGCAGCCCTCCCGTCTCATCACTAGCAACAGTGTCCGTCGTGTCCCGCGTGACCGGCTCCCTTGTGGTTAGTTATTACCGCCGCACCGTCATGGTTCTCCGTTCCTCCGCTCGGCGGCAGTTCCCTCTCGAACAGTTTGGCCAGTTCTGCCAGATCGCGCCGCATCGAGTACGCGTCCTCGCCGTCCGCATAATATTTCGGCTCAATCTCCAGAATGCGGAAGCCGAGCGAGTTGGTGTACAGGTTCAGCGCAGCTCGGTTCGACTTGCGAACGTGCAACGAGACGTACTGCGCGTTGAAGCACTCGACCATCGCTTGCGAGGCCTGGTTCATGAGTTTCTGGGCCAGCCCAAGTCGGCGGTAGCTTCGTTTCACGGCCAACGAAGTAATGTGTCCATGGGTGCTCTCCTCGCCCGGTTCCGGCTCTTCCATCTTGGCCAGCACGTAACCCACGATGTTACCTTTGTCATCCTCAGCTACGTAACTGAGCTGGGGCCACGTCAATCCGTGGTAGAAGTAGTACTTCATCTGATAATTCTCCGGCAGGCACAGCAGATTGCAGTGCTGCATGTTCATCAGATCCTCGGGCTTTGCACAGCGGATGTTCATGATTACGATTGCTTTCTCTCAACCTCTCTCGAAGCTACCCCGCGGGGTTCAATCTCTCCGTACCTTTCGGGCGTTTCGTGATTTGCTTGCGTCCCCTCCGGAACCTGCTGCCGACGCACCGTCCGTGTGTGTTGGCGAATCTGCGGACTGAGCCAAACCGAGCAGCTCGCGAACCAGCTTAAACCGCGACAGGAACAACTTCCACACCAGGTACCAACCTGAAATAACGAGAAAAAAAATATCCAAAATAACATTTTTTGCAATTTATGGCCAAAAACCAGCACACGAACCCAAACAAACGACCACAATCACAATGAGAAGAGAGGCAAGAACGGAAAACACTGCAATCAGTCCCTCCTGGAAGTTCATTGCACGGATTTAATCACACTTTCTTAAATTGCTGACGCGATTAAATGCATCCGACTTTTGTTTAAAGTGGAAAACTTGTGAAAGCGCTTTTTGTGCGTCTTTTCTGCGTGAAATCAAAACTAAAAATGAACCGTGCAATGTGGAGCAAAAAGAGTGTTTCTGGTGGTGACAGCTGAGTCAGAAAGGAAAACATCATGATGGCTCGAACTGTCATCAGCTGTCACAACACGCGATGACAGACGCACACAACGAAGCTTTTTGGTGTTATTGAACCACAGACAACTATTATTTATTAAAAAAGCTTATTTTAAAAATAAAATTTATACTAATTTAGTATTTTTTTAATGCGCTGTTATACGAGGCTCACAAAAACATCCAAGATTTAAAACTGATACAACTAAACCAAAGTCAGGACCAATGAGTTTGATCTGTTTATCTATGGTTTCCATAAAAGGTAAAATTTTAAATATGTTTTTAGCTATATGGATTGTTGTATTTTATTTTAAGCGTTGTATACAAATAGTCAACAAAATAATATGTTGAAAGAAAATTAATAAGGAAATTCCAAATCAAAAATCCTTGTAAATTTTCGTAAACATTGGGGTTTTGGAGGTTAGAAATTTGCAAATTTTTCCTGACGAACTACCGGCAAATATTATCGATCCTCAACGAATTGACTCATGTTGCATGTTTCATTAAGACTATTACTTACTTGTTAAGTTGGCAGGTAAGTTGTGAATGAATCCTTGTTTTACAGTCAATTTCCCGAGAAATTTGAGATTTTTGCACAACTTTTTCACTTCTGAATCGCGGCGCCGAGCTGATGGTTTTTGACGTTTATGATGTTTGACATGTCTGCAGTTCCTCACGCACGCACCGCGTTGCCAACGCCCACATAGAAAAATGGGCGGAAAACGTCCAAAAAGCGGGGACGTTTTGCCTGAAAGCGGGCCCGATTTTCAGCACGCTTTTTCCCCTCGTTGTGGCCCATTGCGTGCCAGAATGCAACATTTAGGCGGGCGTTACGCATTTTGGCCGCTATGTTACGCCCGTCTGTGGCACGCTTTTGGGCCCGTTTTGACCACGATAACGGGCAAAAAAGCGATGGCGGAACGGGGCGCATTTTGGGGGTGCTTCTTCTTCCGGATTCAGTTTAGAGCGGTTAGGGTGATCAATACGAATAGGGTGATAAAAAAACAAAACAGATTAAAATGTTTATTCAAAGAGTTTTTAAAATTACAATAAAAGCCACTAAACCTATTTAAAACTAGCCTATATAAATAAAAGTTGAATTAATATGTTTAAATTAATTTAAACTGGTCCTATTGGTTTAAATAACTGAATTTGATAAAATTATTTTAACTAAACTAACCATAATAGTTTTAATAACGTTAAATTAATATTAATTATTAAAATTTAGTTGATATTAGGTAAGTTAAAAAAAAAGTTAAATTAAGTTAAATCAAGTTAATTCAAGTTCAATGAAGTTAAATTAAGTTGAAGAAATTCAGATGAATTCATCTATAAATAAAAATAAGTTAAATTTAGTAAAATTTAGAAAAAAAAAATAATTTATTAAAACTTAGTTATGTTTCGTTTAAAATTAGTTAAATATAGTAAAATTTAGTACAATTTATTAAAATTAAGTAAAATTTAGTAAAAATTAGAAAAAAATTAGCGTAATTTAGTGAAGTTTAGTAAAATTTAGTAAAATTTAGTTAAGTTTAGTAAAATTTAGTAAAATTTAGTAAAATTTAGTTAAAATTAGTAAAATTTAGTAAAGTTAAATTAAATTTAGTAAAATTTAGTAAAATTAAGTAAAATTTAGTAAAGTTAAATTAAATTTAGTAAAATTAAGTAAAATTTAGTAAAATTTAGTAAAATTTAGTAAAATTAAGTAAAATTAAGTAAAATTAAGTGAAATTAGGTAAAATTAAGTAATATTAAGTAAAATTTAGTAAAATTCAGTAAAATTAAGTAAAATTTAATAAAATTTAGTAAAATTTAGTAAAATTTAGTAAAATTTAGTAAAATTTAGTAAAATTTCGTAAAATTTCGTAAAATTTAGTAAAATTTAGTAAAATTTAGTAAAATTTTGTAAAATTTAGTAAAGTCAAATTAAATTTAGTAAAATTTAGTAAAATTTAGTAAAATTAAGTAAAATTAAGTAAAATTAAGTAAAATTAAGTAAAATTAAGTAAAATTAAGTAAAATTTTGTAAAATTAAGTAAAATTAAGTAAAATTTAATAAAATTTAGTAAAATTTAGTAAAATTTAGTAAAATTTAGTAAAATTTAGTAAAATTTAGTAAAATTTAGTAAAATTTAGTAAAATTTAGTAAAATTTAGTAAAATTTAGTAAAATTTAGTAGAATTTAGTAAAATTTAGTAAAATTAAGTTATTCTAGTAAAATTTTGTAAAGTTTGGTAAAATTTAGTAAAGTTTTGTTGAAATTTGTAAAATTTAGTTAAATTTAGCTAAATTTGATTAAATTTAGTTCAATAGTTCAGTTTAGTTAAATTTTGGTAAATTAAATTAAATTGATTTAAGTTAAGATCAGTTAAAATAAGTTTAATTCAGTTAAACTAAGACAAATTCAATTAAATTTAGTAAAATTTGGCTAAATTAGGTTAAATGTTTTTAAATTTTGTTCAATTAAGTTGAATTCAGTAAAATTTAGTTAAATAAAATTAAGTTAAATTTAGTTACAATAAGTTAAATTCAGCAAAATTTAGCTAAATAAAGTTAAACCAAGTAAATTTGAGTTAAATTAAGTTAAATCTAGAAAATAATAGTTAAACTTACACAGAAAAAAAAAATCATGGTAATATTACATCTGGGAAGGGGTACATCTTTTATATCAGAAAAAAGGTGTAATTTTACCTCTGGAAATGTGTAATTTTACCACTTTTCTGTTGTAATGTCACTTTTTCAGTCTAAATTGAGGTAAAATTACATCATAAAAGAGGTAATATTCAACCTTCCAAAATTAAAGCTTCCAAATTTACATTATTTTTTTCTGTGTAGTTAATATCAGTTACATTTAGTTTAATTTATTGAAATTTAGTTTATTTCAGTTAAGTTTAGTAAGAATCAGTTGACTTTAAATTAGTAAAAATCAGTTGACTTTAAATTTAGTGAAATTCAGTTAAACTAAGTTAAATTTAGATAAATTAAATTAAATTTCACTAAATTAAACTAAATAAAGTTAAATTGGGTTTGCTAAGTAAAGTTGAATATAGTGAATTTAGTTAAATTAAGTTAAACAAAGATATGATTTTAAGATTGACATAAAATTTAGTAAAATTCAGTTAAAGTTAAATTCAGTTAAAGCAAGAATTTAATTAAGTTTAATTGAATTTATATGAATTTAGTATTTTTTTGTAAAATTAAGTTCAATTAAAATACATTAAAAATAAAATTAGGTAAAATAAGGATGAATTCAGTTAAATTTAGTTAAGTTTGATTGATTTTAGTAATTTTTTGTTAAATAGAGTTAAATTTAGTAAAATTAAGTTGATCACGATAGTTAAGATAAATTAATTTAAATTGAGATAAATTAAGTTAACTAAAGAATAATTGAAATCTATTAAGGTAAATTAAGTAAAATAAAGATAAATAAAGCAAAATTTAGTTCAGAATAGATTAATAAGGTTAAATTTTGTAAAATTGAGTTTAATTAAGTTATATAAAGATAAATGTAGCCAAATAAGGGTATTTCAGTAAAATAAAGATTAATTAATTGAAATAAAGCTTAATTTAAATAACCTAAGCTAAATTAAACTATTTGAAGTCAAATTATGTTCAATAAACTAAGTTTATCTAAGTTTCTTTTTAAGCTAAATTTTAAGCAGTTTAACTTATTCTAACTTAATTCAACTTTATTTTACTTAATTTAAATAAATTTAATTCTATTTAAAAAAAATAACTAAATTCTACAAAACTGAATCAAACTAAACTTAACTCTATTAAACTTAATTAAACGTAAATTAACGTTATTTCACGTAATTTGATGTAATTTAGCTACATTAAACATAACTTAACATTATATAACATAATGTAACTAAATTTAACATAAGTTAACAAAATTATGCTAAATTTAACCCAATTTAATTATGATCAATCAATTTAAATTAAGTTAAATTATGTTAAACTTAGTTAAGTTTGATTGCATTTAGTTTAATTTAGTTTATTTTTTAAATAGAAGTAAATTTAGTTAAAATCTTTAAAATTAAGAAGAATTAATTTAAATAAAGATAAATTCTAATGAACAAAGTAAAATAAAGGTAATTAAGGTTGAATAAAAATAAATAAGGTAAAATAAATTTTGAAAAAAAATTGTTAAGTTAAATTTAGTTAAATAGAGTTTAATTGATTCAAATAAAGTTAAATTTAGTCAAATGATGTTAGTTTTAGTTAAATAAAGTTAAATTAAGTTGAATTTAGTTAAATAAAGATAAATTTATTTGAATTAAGTTAAATTAAGCTGAATCAAGTTAAAATAAGTTGAATTAAGTTAAATAAATTTT
This sequence comes from Culex quinquefasciatus, assembly GCF_015732765.1. Taxonomy (NCBI): domain Eukaryota; kingdom Metazoa; phylum Arthropoda; class Insecta; order Diptera; family Culicidae; genus Culex; species Culex quinquefasciatus. Next base: position 196,537,872 of record NC_051863.1, read on the forward strand.
TATTAAGTTAAATTCATTTAAATTAATTAAAATAAATTAGGTTTTATTAAGTTTAATTAGTTAAATTAAGTTGAATTAAGTAAAATTAAGTTGAATTAAGTAAAATTAAGTTGAATTAAGTAAAATTAAGTTTAATTAAGTTAAATTAAGTAAAGTTAAATGAAGTTAAATTAATTTAAATTAAGTTAAATTAATATAAATCAAATTAAGTTAAATTATTTAAATTACGTAAATTATGTTGAATGAAGTAAATTAATTAAAATTTAGCTAAAGCAAGTTAAATTCATTTCAATTAAATTAAGTTAAATTAAATTAAATTCAGTTAAATTAAGTTAAATTAGTTAAATTGAGTTGAATTAAGTTAAATTTAATAAAATTAAGTTTGATTAAGTTAAATTAAAATAAATTAAGTTAAATGAAGTTGAATTAATTTAAATTAAGTTAAATTAGTTTAAATTAAATTTTGTAAAATTAGTTAAATTAAGTTAAATTTCGTTAATTTAAATTAAGTTGAATTTACTTAAATTCAGCTAACCTATGTTGAGTTTGATTGGATTTAGTTCAATTCAGTTATTTTTTAGATAGAATTCAATTTAGTAAAATTAAGTTGAATTACGTTAATTTAGTTAAATTAATTTAAATTAAGATACATAAAGAGACTTTAAAATAAACTAAGTTAAATTAAAGTTAATTAAGTTCAACAAAGATAAATTAGGTAAAATAAATTACTAGAAAAATAAATCAAGTTGAGTTAAATTAAGTTTAATTAAGTTGATTTAACTTAAATTAAGTTAAATCAAGTTTAATTAAATTAATTTAAGTTAAATTAAGTTAAAGATAAATTGAGTTGAATTAAGTTAAATTAAGTTAACTCAAGATAAATTAAGTAAAATGAAGTTGAATAAATAAGGTAAATTTAGTAAAATAAAGATAAATTAAGTAAAATTAAGTTCAGAATAGATTTATCAAATTAAATTTTGTGTAATTGAGTAAAATTTAGTATAATTAATTTAAATAAAGGTAAATTAAGCCAAATTATTGTAATTTAAGTTAAATAACGATAAATTAAGTTAAATAAAGCATAACTTTGAATTGTTACAGAAAAGCTGCTTTCAACGCTAATCAAATGAGTTTACAACTGACGAAACTCTTGCCGAAGCGACCTCGGCCGGCCCCGTCGGCGTGGCGTCCCTGAAGTAGTGAAAGGTTGAATCAGCTGCAACGAGATGGACTGCTTGGTCGCGGTTGATCCGCCGGGAAACAATGTGTTGGCCACAGACTGCTGCAGTTGCCACTGAATCAACTTCCGCTGGAATATCTTGTTGCTTCGAGTCAGTTTGGTCTTGCGAAGGCGAGGTTCCCGCAGGGATTCCTTCAGCGATTTCGTGGCCTCCGGGCTGGTCGCTTCCACGGTAGTCGCCTCAAGTGCAAAACAGCCGGCCCCGGTTGCGTGACGTCACTGAAGTTGCTAGAGGTTGAATCTGCTGCAGCGAGTTGGACTGCTCGGTCGTAGTTGATCTCCCGGGGAACAATGAGTTGGCCACAGACTGCTACGGTGGCAGCGCAGAGAATTGTTTCTCTCCGGCGACCGTTTGGCTCAGCACCGACATACTGCGCTGGATGTTGGGGCAGGACGGACTGAACAAACTGCTGGACGGCCGGATTGGCATCTTGCGCTGCAGCGAGTTGACCAGCTCGACGGCGGTTGATCCGTCGGGGAACATTGAGTTGGTCGAGGCGACGGCGCGGAGAATCAGTTCGCTCTTGCAGCCTAGAAAAACTGCCTGCCGGATTGACAGTGGCCGGTTCGACGACCTGAGGTAGCGCGTTCAGCATGATACGGATTGGGCGCCAATGTTGCCGGGAGTTGCTATGAGACGCGGGTTCGATTCCCGCCTTATCCACTGAGCTTCTATCGGATGGTGAAGTAAAACGTCGGTCCCGGTTTCTCCTGTCTCGTCAGAGGCGCTGGAGCAGAAATCCCACGTTAGAGGAAGGCCATGCCCCGGGGGGCGTAGTGCCAATAGTTTCGTTTTTTTCGTTGCCGGGAGTTGGGTCAGGCCACGGTGGCCGTTTTGGTCGTCGGAGAAGCTGTGCGCCGCTTGGAAGAGGTGGCGGAGGAGCAAGCTGCCAACTCGTCCCGGTGTTCCACAGGCTGGAAAATCATCATATCTGTTGCCGGGGAAAGAAGCGCGTCATGTAATTATGTGTAATGTGATTAATCAATATGAAAACTTACCTTCAATTTCGCAAGCAAATCGATTAAATCGAAAAAAGCGCACTAACTTTTTTATAAACAAGTTTGGAAAAACAAACAAGAATGTTTGACAGCTTGGGCGTTACGATAACTGAGGCAGTGTGCGTGCTGGCGAGTGCGAGTGGTATTGGTGTGAGTGAGCAACACAAAAATTTAAATTTTTAAGGTGTGTGTCTTTGCTTAAGCGTCTTAACTGGCACTGGCGAAGCACGACAATCGCCCGCTCCCCCCCAAAAGTTAAAGTGGGACCATGTTGAAGTTGGCGAAAACTGTATGCAGATGGATCAAAAGTCTGCATAAAAATTAGAATCTTCCCGCATAATCAAATATTCTAGAGTACTTTTTCAAAAGGTCATATGCGCCAAAAGTAAACAAACTGAGTTATTCATAGCATGAAGTTCTGCATATCCGAAACTACACTATCCTCAAACCCGATTTCTTCTAAGTATTTAATTTTTAAAAATATTAGCGAAATGCAAAATAACCTATGAGCATTCTCTTAAATTTTTATACAAAATAATTTACGTCGTTTTACCTCTCAGTGTCCTATGTGCATTCAGTAAAATGATGCACATACGACAATAACAAATCAACCTATGTACAATTTTAAATATATTTCAATCATTATGCACATACGCTAATATAATAACGACGTATGTACGCATTTTATTGAATAATTAGAAAGTAATGATAGATTTTTTATATCCATATATCTTTTAAAAATAATGTTTGTCTAGGATCCGGTTAACGTGCAGACGTCAGCTGTAAGAGAGTATGAAATGTTTCAATGCCTGACACAGCAAAAGAGAAGAGCGAAATTTAACCAATGAGCTCTCTCTCTCGAATCTGGCGGATACGACTCCCAGCATGACAAACCAAAACAACTCATAAACAGCATAAAATATGTTTTTTGTTTTGGTTCATAGGATCGCGGACAGATCATTGTTGTGGACTGTTTGAGTTTTAAAAGAAAAGTGTCGGAGGGCGAAGGATTGCGGCAACAAAAAAATACGGTAAGTAGGGTGGAAAATTACCGTGATTCCCAAAGATGATTCCTGGACCATGGGATCGGCTCCGAAAGGCGTCCCTGTGCAAGAGGGCGAATATTTGTTTGGCCTTCCGGGTTGGTTTTGCCGGTACCGTGGCTATTATTTGGCTTTCCGGATGGGTTTTCTTGGTTCCGTGGCTATCTGGAAGGTGTCCCTGTGCAAAGGGAGGATGCTTTTGGCCGCCTGAATGAATTTTGCCGGTTTCGTGGCCATCCGGATGGCCAAAATCATCATCCCTCTTGCGCAGGAAGCCTTCCGGATGGCCACGGAACCGACAAAACATCCGGAAGGCAGAAAACATCCCCCTTTTGGCCAGGAGGAAATGTTATCCTGTTAAATTTCATAAACCTTAACCTTAAACTATTTTTTTAATCACCCGCAGCACTATTTTACGGTACCTGGTCCCCGACAACGACCAACCAAACGGCGGCGGACGTGGTACAGAGGACGCTTTAGAAACCTTAAAAGCCATCCGCTTCGTGGTCATGGTCTCGTCAGAGATCCTCAAGACGAACGTTGAATACATTAAGATTGCCGGGTGGATCGGCTATCAACAACTTCGCCAACGACGAGCTCATAATGACGCACGCAGGTGCAGATCGTCTGGGCCTCTTGGGACAAGGTGTCCGAGAATCCAAAAATGTACGAGCTGCTGAGACTAGTGTTTCTGGGGCCGCCGGAGCGGGCGGAAACATATAGGTTGCGGCGGTTTAGTTCCCGGCGCATTTCCGTCGAGGTGCAAGTTGAAGTGCCTGGTTCGCTGATTTTTGTAATGAAGTTGGTCTAAGGTGCGGGGCACTCCAGTGTGGCCGCTTCCAGTAAACTGAACGAGTTTGCTGATTCCCAATTTGGTCATTGTTTCTTGTGGGGCGAAACCTTACAAATTGCACTCAAGGAACTCTCGATCCGTGGTGATTTCCGTACGACGCAGAAATATCTGGTCACGCTGCAGGAGACGATCAGTTTCATGAAGAATTGATCACCAAGTGGATCCAGTCGGACAAACCGTACATTATTCTGGGTTACAAAGGCTCTGCAGAAGCGCTCCGATCACGACGTGTTGTTCCTGACTACGCAGGGCATCGTCCTGCTGGAGCAGCGCCACCGTAACGGAATACGCGGTCGCATGGCGGCCGTGCACGCTGTTGTTTTTTTCAGTTCCAGAATGGACACTACTACGACAAGTGCGTTGCGGCTTCGTCGTCGCGACGATCTTTTCTCACAGCCAGCCACAAACAACCTGGTTTTACGGAAGATTTGGCTGGTGATCTGAGCGAACTTACCTCGCTGAAGAATCGCCTGTGACTCTCCGCGCTCTACAGGTCCTAATAGCTGCTCATCAGCCAGCTTAAGAACTGCGTTAGGGGCAGGGGGCAGAATGGCCCGCTTAAGTAAAATGCCCCTAAAACCATAGAAAAACATACAAATTTATGAATTCAGAGAAGTAGGCTTATGCTTTGGGATGTTCCCTTCAATGTTGTATACCTGGTTGATGAAAATGTTTAGCTTAAAACTAATTTTGAGCCACTTAAAAAAAAGTTTTTTTCGGCTACTTTTTCTAGATGCGGGGCAGAATGGGCCACTTTAGAAAACAAGCCATTTTGTCTAATAAAACGTTGAAGGGAGATAATAAATGATTAAAGGGACCTTTCTAACATAGTTTCCATGAAGTTAGACTACTTTTATGAAAATAGTCACTTACCAAAACAAACATTTTTGAAAATAGTTTTAATATGTTGAAATAAGACATTTTTTTTTAAATAAGCATTAAAACAACTAAAAAATCAACTATATTGCATTTAGCGTGATTTGTGAACCTACCAGGAGCGACATAATCCATTTAACCAAAATTTCATAACTTTTGATTTGGAAAAGGGTGGTCCATTCTGTCCTTAAGTGGATTTTAATTTAACACTTCCACCACCAAGTCTCTAAATTGATTTGAGGTTCCGATGTTGTTTGATTACCTTCGTAATAGCTCCTGGTAACATTATAAACATTGAAAAACTTCTTTCAATCTAACTTTCGGGAAAGCTTATTTAAGAAACTTGAAATTAACAACATTTGCATGGTCTTGTCAATAAATTTACATTTTTGCTCATAATTCGAAAAATACAATGAATTCAAACGTGGTTTTCGGTGTGGTGATGTTATTTGATGCAAGGATCTCAGGACAGCTCCTAAATCAACATCATGTATCCTTCGTTACCGCAGGTTCAACCGATCGCTCACCCCCAATCCGTCGTTGTTCTCCCCGGAGTACATCGTCATCGACGGAGGTTACTCGACGCATCTGTCGAAGCAAGTTAGCCAGACCATGCTGGGCAGTGAAGTAGCAGATACAACGCAACCAACCCGAACGCGGTCACCGAAACTCATCTGGACATCTTCAAAGCTGGTGCCGATTACATCGTGATCAACACGTACCTCCATCGAATGACCATCTCGTGTCAAAAGGAAGCGAAGTCCGGCTGAAACATCCAACGGGTCTCTTTGAGATTTCCAGTGCAAAAATGGCGACAACACATGTACAATATGTTGCAAAACGAAACTATTGGCACTACGCCCCCCGGGGCATGGCCTTCCTCTAACGTGGGATTTCTGCTCCAGCGCCTCTGACGAGACAGGAGAAACCGGGATCGACGTTTTACTTCACCATCCGATAGAAGCTCAGTGGATAAGGCGGGAATCGAACCCGCGTCTCATAGCATCATCGGGATCGGCAGCCGAAGCCGCTACCCCTGCGCCACGAGACCCACTTTACAATATGTTGCATCAACATGAAATAAAGTCAATAAATTTAGTTATACATTTTGTAAATCATAACCTTACGAAAAATACAGTCAAAAATGGTGAATCTATTTGCTCAGACTAAGCCTTTTCATTCGAGACAGCATCATCTTATGGGTTTTGAACATCCTCCGGTTCCGGTTCCTTCTGCGAACCTTTCCCGTGCTTTGCTGCACTTTTCTCCTCTCCAACCTTTGTCTCAACCTCTTTAGCAGTAACCTTCTCACCAGACTACTTCCCGTTAGGTGATGACGCTCTTGCGTTCCAGTCTGTTGTTTAATCGCCAGTTGAAGATCACGGACGTTTTTGCTTCCCTCACAAAAAATCGATCAAACAGAGAGCCGGCGTCGGCAATAGTATTCCTTCCATCGTCGGCATATTCGTTCAGCAACCCATACGCGTCCTCGGTGCGGTCCCGCTCGCGCATGATGTACATCACCGGGAATCCGCGCTAGCCCGCCTCCAGATAATCCGCCACTTTGGAATAAAAGTTGTGCGCATGCAGTGCTGCTGGGGGGCTATCGAAACACTTGTTTATAACCGTTAAATAATATTTTTATCGAAAACTTTAAAAAACGATAGATTAAAAAAATGTAGTATGTGCGCTAACAGCACGATAGGCGGATAAGATAATTTACCATGTCAAATTATCCTATGCGCCAATGTAAACAATAATGATTGTTTACATTGGCGCATTGGTTAATTTGGCATCGTAAATTATCCTACCCGCCACCCATCTCACAGAAGGCTCATTGGGAAATAACGGGTTCTCTCTCCTCTCGCGCTGGAAGCATTGAAATATTTCATGCTCTTCGTCAGCTGTTGTCTACACGTTGCGAGAGAGTTGGACATACATTATTATCACAAAAATGTTGTTTTTTTAATCAAGATTTAAATTTTATTTGATAAAGTTTTATGCGCAATGCCATATGAATATAGTCCAATGCGTTAAGTCTTATGTGCAAAAATTGTTCTATCAACGTGTTCTATGTGCACTCACAGGTTGTATGAACCAAATTGCGTCAGAACTAAGTGTAATCTTGTCTTTTATATAATTCCGAAATGTACACTTGAAAAGCATTACTCCAGACCCATTTGGGCGTTTTCAGAATCGAAAAATACCCAAGCGTGTTAAAATGGGATTTAAAAATGTGCACCAAAACTTTATCATCAAATTTCTCAGATTGAGGTTTTTGCACATAGGACCTTTTGAAAAAGTACTCTAGATATACCCACTCTAACTTTTGGGGGGGGAGCGGGCGATTATCGTGGGTTGCCAGTGCCAGTTCAGACCCTTCATCCAAGACGCAATCCCTAAATCCAAGACGCAATCCCTAAAAAAAAAAAAAAATTGTGTTGCACACGCACACCACTGAACTTCTTTTTTGCCCACACGCATACACCCTCTTACGAAGCGTTACGATACCACGAACTGTCATTTTTTTTAATTTTGTCGGAACCCTCTTAGGTCGGAACGTAGGCTTCATCGTAATCTGTTCGGTTCGTACCTTTTTTTTTGCCATTTGCCAAGGATTGGACAATCCGTTGCTGTGTCCACCTGTTGCGGTGGCGCAATTGGTGGAGCGGGAAGAAACGTCCAGGAAGCGGCGGGATCACCCGCGGAGCATGATCGGAGGAATCATTCCGGAGGAAGAGGACCACACGTGGCAAACAAACCTAAGTGTCGCCCCAGATGGCGAGAACCGGCCAGTGTGACCACGATCGGATGTTTTCACGAGCAGGAGTTGGAAACTAAAAGAATATCCTCGGGGACCTTCTGGCGATGGAAGGTTCCGGCAGTTAGTGCACCAGGTTGGTTGAATGTATTATGTTTGAAATGTAAATTCTGTACGGGATTCCTTTTTAGTTGTCCACCTAGCACGGGAAAAACGGCATCGGCATCTGACAAACAACACGGTCCAAAACAAAACCATCGATATTATCAACGAGGAGGGCGGCCTCCATCGGGTCACTGGAAAAGGGGTGACGTCATCTTCCGGCAGTGCACGGCGCTGCCTTTTTCTCGCAAAAAGTCATGCCGAGGAAGCCTCGTCGTAGTGGTCGTCCTGTAGCAGAGTTGAACGTCAAGATTGCGACAAGTGCTCGGAGTTTGCTGCCCAAAACGACTTCACTGAAGAAATTCAGTTTTTCGGGACGTTCCTGGATCCAGCTATCAGAAGCGGATGTAGCATCGACCGGGGCGAACCATTTGCAGTACCTGATGTAGCTGCTCACCATCAGAGCGAAATCTGGCGCCGCAAGCTCATGAAGAAAGTCATGAAAACGTCGTAGCCGACACAAACCAACAGCAACAGCAGCCGGCAAGTCAACAGCCGCGCATTCCGGCCCCACAAGAGCTCCAGTTCCACATCCAGAGATGAACAGTTTGTCCAGTTCGTCTGCCCCAACATCCAGCGCATTATGTCGCTGCTGAGCCAAACGGTCGCCGGAGCGAAACAATTCTATGCGCCGCCACCGCAGCAGTCTGTGGCCAACTCATTGTTCCCCGGCAGTCCAACTCGCTGCAGCAGATTCAACATCTTGCAACTTCAGGGACGCCACGCCGCCGGGGCCGGCCAAGGTCGCTTCGGCAAGAGTTTCGTCAGCGTTGATTAGCTAAAGTGCTGCACATTTGTTCCTATTTTTTTCTATTTTCGAGAGAGAATTGACTTCTCGCACCCTTTTTGTTCCGCTTCATCTGCAGGAAAGTAGCTTTTCTTTAACTATTCAAAGTTCATTTTTTTTTAATTTAATTTGAATTTCACCTCAAAACAATAATTTTTCGATCCATTCTTAACTCTGTTTCGTTCCCTCGCTATTTTTTACGACTTAAAGTTGCCATCATTACTAAATATTAAAAAATGCAAAAGTTCTTAGTTACAAAAAAAACTAAAATACAAAATCACAAATTACAAAATTTTAAAATAACACAATTACAAAAAAAACAAAATTATTCAAAATTGCCTAAATGCAATTTTACCTAAATTTCACTATATTCATCAAAATTTTGCTTATTTTACCAAAAATGATTTGATGTTCACAAATATTAACTATATTAATCAAAATTGAATAAAATTGAACTCAAAAAAATGTCATCCAATAATAATAAACTTACCTCGTTTTTATTTAATTTACCATAATTAATTTAATTGTGTAACTAAATTCAGCTAGTATTAATTTTTTTCTAATTTTATACTGAATTTTAACGAAAATTTACTAATTTTTAACTTGTAGTTACTAAGTTTTACAAACTTAAACTAATTTGTACTTATCTGTTAAAATTTTACAATTTTAGACTAGTTTTATTCTATTTAAACTGAATTAAACTTATTTTAAGTAAATTGAACCAAATTTTAATCAATTTTCCTAAATTTTACTTCATTTAACTAAATAAAACAAATTTTGCCATGATTAAGTAATTTAAATCAAAATATGCTTATTTTTAAGTTCTATTCTCTTATTTTGACTTATTTTGAACTACCGTCATTAGGGGTAACATTGAGTCTGTGGGGTGAGATTGGGTCATACAAAAATGCTGAAATTTGTATGACCCAATCTCTCATCAGGGGGGTGACATTGGGTCTGGGGGTGAGATTGGGTCATACAAATTTCAGCATTTTTGTATGACCCAATTTCACTCCCCAGACCCAATGTCACCCCCTGATGACGGTAACTAATTTGAAATTTAGAAACTAATTAATACCTAATTTAAGCTTATTTAAACTAATGTTTACTTTATTTTGACTTATTGAAACTAAATTTGATTAAAGTTAACTAAATTTAACTTAATTCAACGTAATTTAACTTAATTCAACTTAATTATACTAAATTTTACTAAATTAAACTTGATACTCAATTAACGTAAATCATGTTCAATCAATTTAAATTAAGATAAATTAATTTAAATTCAGTTAAATTTTGTTAAATTTTGTTGAATTTATGTATTTTTTTAAATAGAATTATATTTAGTTAAATTAAGTTGAAATACGTTGAACAAGGTTAAATAAAGTTGAATTATGTTAAATTTAGCTAAAAATAAAGAAACATAGATAGACTTAGTTAATTGAACATTATTTAATTTCAAATAACTTTATTTAACTTAGGTTATTTAAATTAAGCTTTATTTATCTTAATTTAGCTTTATTAAACTTAAATTACCTTAATTTAGCTTAATTTATCTTTATTTAAATTAAGTTATTTCAATATTTAGCTAGAAAAGAAACTAAGATAAACGTAGTTAATTGAACATAATATAAATTCAAATAACCAAATTTAACTTAGATTTTTAAAATATAGCTTTATTTGACCTAATTTATTTTTATTTAACCTAAATTTCCCTTATTTAGCTTAATTTAGCTTTATTAAAATTAATTTAACTCAATTCTACTAAATTTAACAAAATTTAACTTAATTAATCTATTCTGAACTAAATTTTGCTTAATTTATCTTTATTCAACTTAATTTAAATAAACTTACCTAAATTAAATTTAATTTAGTTTAACTTAATTTTACTTGATTTAACTTAATTTAACTTGATTTAACTTAATTTATTTTAATGTAACTTAATTTAATTTAATTCAACTTAGTTTAATTTAATTCAACTTAGTTTAACATAATTTAACTATATTTAACTTAATTTATCTCAATTGAACTGTATTTAACTAAATTTAACTTAACTGAATTTATTTTTATCGAATTTTATTTTACCTGATTCATCTTTATTGAACTTAATTTACCTTAATTTTACTTAGATTATTTGAATTTATCTTTTATATCTTAATTAAAATTAATAGTACCTAATTAACGTAATTCAACTTAATTTTACTGAATTTAACAAAAATTAGCTCTATTTCTCAAAAAATAACTAAATTCATCTAAATTCAATCAAACTTAATTTAATTTAACGTAATTCAACTTATTTTAACTTAATTTAACATAATTTTACTAAATTTAACTCAATATAACGTTAATTATATTCAATCAATTTGAATTAAGATAAATTTTGTTAAATTAAGTGAAATTTTAACTAAGTTTGATTAAATTTAGTTAACATTTAACAACATTTAACACAACATTTAACATAATTTTACAAAATTTAACCTAATTAAACATTAATTATGTTCAATCAATTTAAATTAAAATAAATTATCTTAATTTAAGTGAAATTAAGTTAAATTTAGTTAAGTTTGATTGAATTTAGTTGAATTCAGTAAAAAAAATTAAATATAATTATATTTAGTTAAATGAAGTAAAATTAAGTTGAATTACGTAGAATGAAGTTAAATAAAAATGAACTATGTAAAATTTAGCCAAAAAAAAACTTAGTTAATTGAACACAATTTAACTTCAAATAACTTAATTTAACTCAAGTTATTTAAATGAAGCTTTTAACCTAACAAAAATTTTCCTTATTTAGCTAAATTTAGCTTTATTCATCTTTATTTAAATTAATTTAACTAAATTTACTAAATTGAACAAAATGGAACTTAATAAATCTATTGTGAACTTAACTTTGCTTAATTCATCTTTAGTTTACTTAATTTAACTTAATTTAACTCAATTTATGTTTTTTTAACGTAATTTAAATAAATTTATCTTAATTTAATTAAACTTCATTTAATTTTATTTTATTTGATTTAGCTTGATTTAACTTAATTTAACTAAATTTTACTTAATTTAACTTAATTTAACTCAATTTAACTTAATTTAACTTAATTTATCTCATTTAACTAAATTCAACATAACTTTTTTTTTTCTCGAATTTTTTTTTACCTGGTATATCTTTATTGAACCTAAATTACCTTAATTGAACTTAGTTTATATGAATTGATCTTTATTTATATTAATTTAAATTAATTTAACTTAATTAACGTAATTCAATTTAATTTTACTTAATTTTATTCTATTTAACAATTCAACTGAATTCAACTCAATTCAGTCAAACTTAACTGAGTTTCACTAAATTTAACTTAATTCAATTTAATTTATCTTAATTTAAATTGATTGAACATAATTTACGTTAAATTGAGTTAAATTTAGTAAAATTATGTTAAATTAAGTATAATTTAGTTGAATAACATTAAATTTAGTTATGTTTGATTAAATTTAGTTGAGTATAGTTTTTCTTATTAAATAAAATTTAATTTTTGTTAAATTTAGTAAAATAAAGTTGAATTACTTTAAATTTAGCTTCAAAAAACATAGATACACTTAGTGAATTGAACAAAATTCAACTTCGAATAACTTAATTTCACTAAGATTATTTAAATTAACTAGCATTTAACATTATTTAACCTTATTTAACTTTAATTACCCTAATTAATCTAAATTTATCTTTTTCAACTTAATTTACCTTAATTTTACTTAATTTATATCAATTTAACTTTATTTAATTTATGTTATCTCAATTTAAATAAATTTAACTTTATTATCGTGATCTACTTTATTTTTTACTAAATTGAACTCTAATTAACAAAAACTAACTAAATTCAATCAAACCTAACTAAATAAAACTTATTTTGACCTAATTTTATTTAAATGTATTTTAATTGAATTTAATTTTACCAAAAAAAAACACTAAATTAAGTTAAATTCTATTAAACTTTATTAAATTTAACGTATTTCATTTAAATTTAACATAATTTATCTTAAGTTAACTTAATTTATATTATTTTTTCTTTATTAAACTTAATTTACTATAATGTAGCTTAATTTAACATAATTGAACTTTATTTAATTTAACTTAATTGATCTTAATTAATCCTAATTTATCTTTATTTAAATTTATATGACTCAATTTATCATAATTGAATTTAATTTAACTGAATTTATCTATATTTAACCGTATTTAACTTAATTAACAAACATTAAACTATTTGTTACTAAATTTGTATTAATTTAGCTGATTTTTACTAAATATTTCATAATTAAATCAAATTGACAAAATTTAACATAATTTTACTTAATTTTACTAAATTTTACTCCAATAATAATAAGTTTAGCCTAATTTAACTTTATTCAACTTTATTTAACTAAATTTAGCTAAATTCAACTGAAATTTACTCAATTTAACTTAATTTCACTAAATTCAACTGGATTTCACTACATTTAACTTAATTTACCTTAATTTTAATTAATATAATTGAATTAAATTGAATGTAACATAATTTTACAGATTTTATTAAATTTAACTAAATTCATCTACATGTCGCTAAATTTAACCATTTTCAGTTAAATTTAACTAAATTAAGTAGAATTCAGCTTTTTATTTTTCTAAATTTAAGTAAATTTTACCTAGCTAACTAACTTTAACTAAATTGAAACTAGCTGGAATTAATTTTGTTAAATTTTCACTTATTTTTACTTAATTAAACTAAATTTGCTTGTTTTAGCCTATTTTTTTTTATTAATTTATTTAAATTTAACTCAATTAAACAAATTAATACTAAATTAAACTTAATTTAACGTTATTTAACTTAGTTTACTTAAATATTACTAAATTTAGCAATATTTAACATAATTTAACTTTATTATACTTTATTTAACTTGATATATCTTTATTTAACTTTATTTAACATTATTTAACTTTATTTAAGTTTATTAAAGTATATTAAACTTTATTTCACTTTATTAACCTTTATTTAACTTTATTTAACTTTATTTAACTTTATTTAACTTTATTTAACTTTATTTAACTTTAATAAACACAATTTTACCTTAATTTAACTTAGTTTATCTAAATATATCTTAATTTAACTTAACTTAACTAAATTCACTATATTAAACAATACTTAGCAAACCCAATTTAACTATAGTTTAATTTAGTTTGAAAATTAACTTAATTTATCTAAATTAAACTTAGTTTAACTAAATTTAACTAAATTTAAGAACAACTGATTCTAACTAAATTTAAAGTCAAATGATTCTAACTAAATTCAACTGAATCAAACTAAATTTAACTGAAATAAACTAAATTTAAATAAATTAAACTAATTTTACAAGGTTTAACTTGATTTAACTAAATTTTGCTGAATTTAACATGTTGTAACTAAATTTAACTTAATTTTGTTTTATTTCACTAAATTTTACCGACTTTAACTTAATTGAACTAAATTTAACAACATTTAACTAAATTCAGCCAAACTTTACTAAATTTAACTAAATTCAACTAAATTTGACTAAATTTAACTAAATTTAAATACATTTAACTAAATTTTACTATTTTTAATTATATTTAACTAAATTTTACCAAATTTAACTTTATCGAACTATATTTAGACAAATTTAACATTTTTTTTCTATATCTGTCATAGTTTAACTGAATTCAACTTAAATTAGTTTACTATAGCTGAACTTATTTAAAATTAACTAAATTTAACCAAAATTAACAAAACTTTACTAAAATCAACTAAATTGAACTAAATTTTACTAAATTTAACTTATTTAAACTTTATTTTACTGAAATTAAGTGAATTCATCTGAATTTATTTAACTTAATTTAACTTTATTTAGCTTTATTTGACTTAATTTAACTTAATTTAACATTATTTAACTTTATTTAACTTAACTTAATTTAACTTAATTTAACTTATTTTAACTTATTTTAACTTAATTTAACTTGATTTAACTTAACTTAATTTAACTTGATTTAACTTAATTTAATTTAACTTAATTTAACTTGAGTTAACTTAATTAATCTGGACTTACATTTGACTGAATTCAAATAAAATTAAGTTAATTAATATATTTTTTTATGAAATAAGTTTAATTATATTCAAATTAATTCAGTTAACTACATTTAACTAAATTTGTTTAAATTTTATTAAATTTAACTAAGTTTTATCAAATTTAACTAGATTTATCGAAATCTATTTCAATTTTACTTAATTTATTTAAATTGAACTGAAAAATACAATAAATTCCTTTCAATTCAACTAAATTTATCTAAATTTATCAAAATTAATCTTAATGTAACTAAATTTAACTATATTCAAATAAGTTCGACTAAATTTAATCAAATTTGACTTGATTTTACTTAATTCACATCAATTTAACTTAACTAAGCTAAATTTGACTGTAATATACTACATTAAACTGTTTTTAACTAAATTAAACTAAACTACCTAATTTCAACTAAATTTTAATAATTTCTACTAATTTTAAGTTATTAAAACTATTTTATCAATAGTTTTATCAATTTCAGTTATTTAAACCAATAGGACCAGTTTAAATTTATTTAAACTTATTAATTCAACTTTTATTTATATAAGCTAGTTTTAAATAGGTTTAGTGGCTTTTATTGTGATTTTAAGAATTCTTTGAATAAACATTTTAATCTGTTTTGTTTTTTTGTCACCCTATTTGTATTGATCACCCTAACCGCTTTAAACTGAATCCGGAAATACTAAAGAAGAAGAAGCACCCCCCAAAATGCGCCCGTTCCGCCATCGCTTTTTTGCCCGTTATCGTGGTCAAAACGGGCCCAAAAGCGTGCCACAGACGGGCGTAACACAGCGGCCAAAATGCGTAACGCCCGCCTAAATGTTGCATTCTGGCACGCAATGGGCCACAACGAGGGGAAAAAGCGTGCTGAAAATCGGGCCCGCTTTCAGGCAAAACGTCCCCGCTTTTTGGCCGTTTTCCGCCCATTTTTCTATGTGGGTACCAAAGGTGAAACTGTCGAGATCATAAGAAAATTATTTCTGGTATGGTTACCATTTGTGATATTGTTGATATAATGTCACGACCATATAACAAAATTAAAATGGTACTATTTCCCGAATTGTTACACTTATCTTGACATATTCGAATGGTTGATTTTTTTTCCTGCAATTTAATGAACGGTATATCTATTCGTCATACGATTAGGATGGTTCGAAACAGCTATTGTTAGAACATAATAGTACTGTAGCCGGTATGATAAAAGTTATGATACTCGGTATGATTTAGTCAAAGAAACCTAAGCGGAAAATTTCCTAAATTTCCTAAGTCCTAATAATTGAAACAATTACACAACAATTAATGGTACGATATAATTATTCCTCATATGTTTGGTATTATTTCAAACCGTTTTTGTATGATTGAGCCAAAAATGAATTTTAGCGAAAATTTTCTTAAGTCCCGATGATTCAAACAATTGTTCAACAATTCATGGAGAAATATAACTTTTCGCCATATGGTAAGGATTTTTCGGAACAGCTATTGTTAAAACATAAGGGTACCATAGCCGACGTAGTATTTCCAACTTGAAGCTCAGCGAAAAACTCTTAAGTTCCAATAATCCAAACAATTGTACAACAATTCATGGAACGATATAACTGTTCGCCAAACGCTTAGGATTATTTGAAACAGGTATTGTATGATTGAGCCAATTGAACTACAGCAAAAAAAAATCCTAAGTCCGAATAATTCAAATAATACTTTAACAATTCATGGAACGATATACCTGAATTCAGCGAATATTTTCCTAAGTCCCAACAATTCAAACCATTGTTCAACAATTCATGGAACGATATACCTGAATTCAGCGAAAATTTTCCTAAGTCCCAACAATTCAAATCATTGTTCAACAATTCATGGAACGATATAGGGACCATCCATAAACCACGTGGACACTTTAGGGGGGGGGGGGGTATGGCGATTGTCCACGATCCATACAAAAAAGTTTTTTTTTGTATGGACAATTGTCCACGAGGGGGGGGGGGGGTAACAGATTCCCAAAAAAGTGTCCACGTGGTTTATGGATGGTCCCATACCTGAATTCAGCGAAAATTTTCCTAAGTCCCAACAATTCAAACCATTGTTCAACAATTCATGGAACGATATACCTGAATTCAGCGAAAATTTTCCTAAGTCCCAACAATTCAAACCATTGTTCAACAATTCATGGAACGATATACCTGTTTGCCATATAGTTTGTATGTAAAGCTAATTTATTTTCGTGATAATTTTTATAAGTCCAAATAATTTAAACAATTGATTGACCATTATCAGAACGATAACTGTTCGCCATGTGATTAGTCTATAATTTATTTGTATGGTTCTACCATACATGTTACGATATATTTATGATAAATTTTGAGGCCACATTTCATAATAAAATGCATTTTAAACCGCCAAACGTAATGTAACTGAGATAGCTCAATTAGATAAGGCGGCAGCACCACGGAAGAATCAACAGGAGACATCATCATCAAGCGGTAACAAATCCCGGACATTACAAAAAAACGCTCACCATTAATAATCATATACTTACCATTCCCGTTAAATCCATAGTTCCCAGAACATTTGTAAAGTTTATTTTTGGCTCCTCCCTTTCAAATGGTGTCGGTAAGTGTCGGTAAAGCAGTTCACCATTTAAAATCATATTTTATTAATTTGTGGTACGGTTCACATAAAATAAGAATTGAACAGTTTGGGGTAGGGTATGACTATGATCCACGAAAAAAATCTCTTGTAAAAATGTATTGTAACATTACCTAACGACCTATTTAATAAATTGTAGGATTGTTTGGGGAATGGAAAATGTACGGTTGCACCCTATTTGGTGTATTATTAAGATCATTTAAGAAAAATCATTCGACAAATGGTGACTGTATGGTTGTTGACTATGCGGGTTACCATATAATTATTGTTATTCAATATTTTTATTTTTATTCAATAGGATTTTACTTTTGTTAATAAAAATGCCAAACAAAGCAATGTTAAAATTTTATTTAGAAAAAAAAAATATTTTTGACATAAAATAGGTTTAGAATTTCAAGATTCAATTGTTTTAAGTTACTGATAGGTTTCGTATTTTTAATTTTTAATAACTAAATCAATTTATTAAAATTTTGTTTGTTTTTATTATAGAGACTTTACACAGTTTGTGCATTCGCCTCTTCAATTTATTAAAATGTTTTTTTTTTTTGTTTTTAAAGGATATTAGAGTTTGCTGAGTTTTTTATGGGATTAAGATTTTTATCATTTAAATTTTTTTTTTGAAAAGGTCCAATAAACCAAATTTTCAGTTTTTTGGTTTTTGGCTGTTTTTAGAATCGCCTTGAGTGAGGGGTATTGAAAACACCCAAAAAGCAAAACCTGAAAATTTGATTTATTGGTCCTTTTAAAAAAAAACTCCAGGCATTATTTAAAAAAAAGAAGAAAAAAAAATATAAAAAATTTCTAAGATTTTTAAATTTCAGATTCAAACGATTTCTATATTTTGATATTGAGGACCTCTAAAAAAGGGGTCAAGTCTTGGGGTTTTGGGAAATTTTTCTCGACTTTTTAGATTTTATTGTTTTTATTGCAGATTGCAGCGATTTTTAGACAATCGTGCAACTTATGGAAAGCTCTATACAAAAGTGCACACCTCAAGCTACAGCAGAAAAAAAACTGTCAGACACACACCCTAGTTTGAAACTGTTCTAAAGTGTTCGAAAGCAACAAAGCTCAGTCAAGACATGCACCACTCTAGGCGAGCGGGGAGGGGGGGGGGGGGGGGAGAAGTGGTAGGATTTCAAATGTGCAAATATTTGGTGTGCAGTTATGATTTGCAAGGGTGGAGAATTTGGTGCAAAGTGTGCAGTATATATTTTGGATTGTACTGTAACACGTTGAAAAAAATATTTTATTTTTTTTTATTTCAACATTTTTAGATTGTTAGATTTGTAGAACTTTTATTTTTTTCATTAAAATTTTGAAAATTTTTATTTTTGGATTTATGGTTTCCAGATTTCAATGATTCGATTGCAGGATAAGGATTATAAATTTTCAGATTTTCAAAACATTTTTTTCACTTGACTTGAAATTTCCAGGATGCTTGCATCGGATTGGCTGCGTTTGCGTTAGATTAGATTGAAGTAATTTTTTATGTTAGATTATTTAGATTATAAGACATTTTTGGATATTCTAGATATCATATTTTTGGATTAATAAAAATCAGTAATTTTGATATTTTTGGAAATTGAGATTTTTTTTTAGATTTTTGAATTTTTAGATTTTTAGTATTCTTCTAGGTTTATGATGTTATTTTTTCGCATTTACAGATTTCAAGATGTTTGAATTTTTGGAATTTTTGGTTTTGACCGTTGAGTGTTTTTTAATTCGAGTACGTTCGAATCAGCGAACATTCGAAGTAGCAAAATTCGAATTAACGAATCCGCTCTGTATACACTCAAACCCCGATGGTTTGACACCAACTGTTGTCAAACGAACGGGGTCACGTTTTAGTTTGACACCCCTTTTACACGGAGTTCACACACACTACTAAACGTTTGTTTTGAAAGTGTGCTTAAGCGCCTTGTAAAAAGTGACAGTTCGTCACTTTTTAGTTTGACTTTGACCAACCAACAAACTAAAAAAGTGACCAACCACCGGGGGTTGAGTGTAACATATATATAGAGATATCCACGCGCGAGAGTGTGTTAGTTTGTAACAAAATTTACACGCAGACATAGGCAAATCGAGTAGAATAATTCGTCTGTCAAAATCAGCTATGTCCTTTGTTATACCACAAGCACGTGGTAAACAGCTGGTTTTTACAGACGATTGATCTACTCGATTTGCCTATGTCTGCGTAAAAAAGTGTAAACAAAATCAGCTGCTTGGAATTTAGCCAATCACAATCGTCCAAAACCAAAACAATACTTCAAATACAAATACTAACAGATCAAAAGTGACGTTCGGTTGAATAAACAAGCGTCTGCGTTGCTCTGCCAATTTCGAGCGATTTTGTCAGATTTAAAAGTGATTTAGTTATCGAACTAACTGCAAACTTAGCTAAGGACAGTACAGTGGTGTTTAAATAGTTTCGCAGTCCCAGTGGGCCACCAAAAAGGGCCCGGGCCGAAACCATCCGTGGTGTGCTCCGCAAAGGAGAATACCTAACCTAGAAGAGACAACAAACCAAAGTGTAAACAAGTGAAGAAGAACTGTAATTTTTGCCAAAGGAAGTACACAATCTCAGCCTTCTGAGTGAATTGTCCGCCAAAGAGGCGCCCTCCGAGGGAGGCGGTCAACATGGCTTCGAGTGGAGGAATGTACGCATTCCCACCTACCCTGACCCAAGTTGGAGCTTGAAAGGTTCATCTCGTTACGTGACAGTACAAGCACCGAACAAAGGATCTCTGGCCACTGTAAACATCTTCCTGGTTACCAAATCTATCCGGGCATGTGCCACCGTCGAGGACATCCGCAAGAACTTCAAAGCCGGAACGTACACAGTCAGAGTACCAAACGAAGCACAGGCTAAACAGCTGAAGGACAAGCTAACTGTACTTGGCGATCAAATAACAAAAGTAGAAGTTGTGGACGACGAGTTCCGAAACACATCAAGAGCAGTGATCTCATGCCGGGATCTAATTGGTGTAACGGAAGAGCAGATCGTTGAAGAACTGTCGGAACAAGGGATCAAAGCTGCACGACATCTGAAAAAAAGGTGTGAATAAAGTTGAAACTGGATCGGTTGTGATAACCTTCAACAAACCCCACCCGCCGGAAAGAGTACAAGTAGCATGTCATTCGGTCGCGGTCCGTCCATACTACCCCCCCACCAGCACTGTGCTACGGATGCTTTGAATATGGCCATATCAGCAAAAATTGTAGAGGTGCAAAGGCCTGTGCCAACTGCTCTGGGCCTTTCCACGGCGATAACATCGACTGCCCAAACCCAGCAAAATGTAAACACTGCGGAGAAGGCCACGCTGCAACAAATCGACAGTGCCCAAAAAGGAAAACCGAGGAGGAAATAGTGAGAATCAAAATCGACCGAAACATCCCTTACCACGAAGCGAGGAAACTCCTTGAGAGCAGGACGAACGCCGGAAACTACGCCAAAGTCGCTGCAGCCGGCTCGATGAACACGGCTGAGCAAGTGAACATTGAGGAAGAAAAAAACAAGTGGTTAAGTGAAATAAAGAAGAAGGAAGAATCGCTGAAAGTGTTAGAACTAAAATATGAACAGAAATTCGAAGAAATGCTAAAAAAGCAAAGTGAAGTGGACCAAAGTTACCTAAAACTACAGAAGTGCTTCGAAAAAAGTTCCATGCAAATCGAGTACCTGACCAAAGAGCTGGAGAACAAGCAGCACTACATCACCCTCCTGGAGCAGAAAGTGAAAACTCTCACTAGTAATAAGATGACACCTAACGAAGAACGCCGCCCTATGCCCACCAAGCGAGATAGATCTTCGGAAGCCAAGAAAAACGACGAATTAGACTCTGACGACAGTAACCGATCCCGATCTCCAGCGCCGAAAACGCTGGCCATCGAGACAACAACGACCAGCAAGGACGATCTTATTTCTCTTTCCGAGACCATCTACGTGGAGGTTGAATCTTCCAGCTCTATGGAGTTCGACCCGAACTCCATCTCGCCAAATTCCTAATCCAGTGGAACTGCAACGGAGTGCGATCCAAACATGCAGAAATTCAACTTCTTATTAACAAACACAAACCAACTGTAATCGCACTGCAAGAAGTAAAACTACAACACCAAAACTACAGCATAAAAGGATTCAGCATCTTCTCTAAGCTGCGATCAAATCACGGCGGAGGAGTGATGCTGGCAGTACGAGATGGAGTAGACGCAGAACAAGTTACCCTGCAAACGACCCTAGAAGCAGTAGCAGTAAAAATTGACATCCCCGTCAAAGCCACAGTGTGTTCAATTTACATTCCACCGAACGAGGAGATCACCAGATCCGACATCGAGGACCTTCTAGAGCAGCTTCCAGGTCCAGTTATCTTGGCAGGGGATTTGAACGCAAAAAACGAACTCTGGAGCAATGACGACGACGCACGCGGGCGCACTTTGGCCAGCACCTTCGAAGAAACGAACCTGGTTGTGTTAAATGACGGAGCTGACACTTACCAACCTCATCAAGCCTGCCAAAGCCCTTCTACGCCAGATATCACAGCATGCAGTGCACCATTAGCCAGCCGACTAAACTGGAAGCTCGCCGAAGACGTGCACAGCAGTGACCATTTTCCAATACTTGTCGGTTTCTCAGGAGTGTCTGTCCCCGAAAAAAGAAGACAAAGTTGGATAATACCCTCGGCCGACTGGAACAAGTTCGAACTGGACGTATACAACAGCATCAATCCAGAGCAGCAGTATACCATAGAAGAACTGACAGCAGTAATCATCAGCGCCGCCGAGGCCTCAATCCCAAAAACCAAAGAGGACATCCACCCCGCTCCGTCCGTGGTGGAACGAACGTGTAGCTGAGGCCGTCAAGCAAAGGAGACGTGCCCTACGTCAGCTCCAGAGCGTAAGGAAGCAAAGGCGCGTAAATGAAACTCTCATTCAAGCAGCACATGAAGAGTTTAAGCAGGCGAGGATGAAGGCAAGAAAAGTGATCGAAGAAGAGAAGTCTCGTTCGTGGCAAGAATATGTATCAACAATCAATGAAGACACGCCCCCATCGGAAATGTGGCGAAAAATTCGTTCAATATCGGGCAAAAGATCGTCCACTCGCACCTGGTCAGTCAAAGTCGGAGACCGACAAACATCCGACTCAAAAGAAATCGCAGAACATCTAGCAGAGTTCTTCGAACAAAGCTCGTCCGACTCGTCGTATCCTGATGACTTCCGTACCCGAAAAACCAGAGTCGAAAGGCGGCCGTTCTCATTTCCGGGAGATCGAGGTGCAAATTACTTACAAACATTCTCAAAGGACGAGCTACTAACTCAGCTGAACGACCTCTCTGGATCTTCTCCTGGACCCGATGGAGTGCACAACACAATGCTACAGCATCTGCCAGCAATCGGAAAGGATAAGCTTCTCGACGCTTATAACTCAATTTGGACGAGTAATACTTTCCCTGCCACGTGGAAGGAAACTATACTGGTGCCAATCCCAAAGCCCGGAAAAAATCCGAACATCCCTGGAAATCTCCGCCCGATTCACCTCTCTAGCTGCGTCCTGAAACTCTTCGAGCGAATGATAAATCGGAGGTTGATGGATACGCTAGAAGAGCGAAACGTCTTCGGCCAGCACCAGGCTGCGTTCCGAAAGGGAAGGCAGACATTGGACACGCTGGCAAGTATAGAAAGTTACGGCAAGAACGCGATCGCAACGAAAAAACACGCAGAATTTCTCTTTCTGGACATTGAAAAGGCGTATGATCGAACATGGCGTCGGCTCATCCTCGAAGGACTCGCTAAAGCTCGAATTGGCGGACACATGGCAAGTTTCTGTTCGAGATTCCTCGAAGACAGACGTTTCCGTGTGCACTTCAACGGTGAAGTATCTTCATTGAAGGTGCTTCAGAATGGCGTACCCCAAGGTTCAGTACTAGCCGTAACATTTTTCCTGCTTGCCATCGACAGCATTAGACAGTACATCGACAGAGACGTCTTCCTGGAACTGTTCGCCGACGACATCACGTTGGGAGTCTCGGACGTGAACGTACGTCGAGCTCGGCAAAAACTACAAACTGTAGTCAACGCGATCGCCCGTTGGAGTAAAGAAACTGGCTTCAAGGTAGCAATCTCCAAAACAGCTGCGATGCACGTGTGCTTCAAACGATTCCACGCGAAGAAACAACCAACCCTTAAGCTAGAGAACCAAGAAGTTGAGTTTGTTGGATCCCACAAAGTACTTGGCGTATGGCTAGACTACCGTTTATCGTTCAAAAGGCATCTAGCCAAAACGAAGGCTGAATGCAGGAGAGGCCTAAATCTAATGAGATGTCTTGGAAAAACAAAGTTCGGAGCTGACCGTGTCACCATGATTCACCTGATTCGAGCCACACTTCTACCAAAACTTTTGTACGGTATTCCAATCACCAGCGGCGCCGGAGAGAGCGAGTACATGAAACTCGCACCAGTCTACCACGAAGCCATCCGTCTCGCAACTGGAGCCTACCGATCTAGCCCAATAGACAGCATCCTAGCTGACTCTGGGCTGCTACCTTTCAACTTCCTGGTTGATGAACATCTGATTCTCTACTCAACTCGTCAACTCGCTAGGAACAGGATTAACAGAAACTACCCGGTGGCCCTGCGGGCCAGGACCACCGCCACCAAACTGAACGTCAACATGTCACAAGTCATCGTCGCTGACGCCCCGGCTCCAAACGACTGGGTCTTGAAGCGCGGTACATGCAGAGCTGACCGTTTTGGATGTGAACCACCCGCGGTTCAACGAGCAGTGTTTCGCCAAACTGTTGGAGAGCTGTATCCGAACCACGCACATATCTTCATTGACGGATCGTTGAACGAGACTGGCGGGGTAGGCTGCGGTGTCTACAGTTCGTCAACATCCAGAAGTATAACACTGCCTTCGCAACTGACTATATTCTCCGCTGAAGCCTACGCAATCCTGGAAGCCATCGAACTCGCCAAACGCAACCCGCATCAAACCGTTATATTCAGCGACAGTAAGAGCGTCATATCAGCAGTTAAGGGAACAAAACGCATCACCCGTGGGTTGTCAAAATCCGTCGAGAACTCGCTAGGCTTCGTGACTCTGTCGAACTTTGCTGGGTCCCAGCACACTGTGATATTGACGGTAATGAAAAAGCGGACGAGCTAGCAAAGACCGGTGCCTCCTCGACACAAAACGCTGAACTTGAGGAAATACCATACCCGGACTTCAAGCTTTGCGTAAAAAAGTTGCTGCGACAAAGATGGAATCAACTTTGGTACAGCTGCGACACAAAACTTCGCAGAATCAAAGAAAGCAGTACGGAATGGCTGTCCTCCCGAACACTAACCCGTCGAGACTCCAGAGCTATCACCAGACTACGTATTGGCCATACGCACCTCACCCATGGACATCTAATGGCAAACTGCGATCCAGAACCCTGTGAGACTTGTGGAGAAACAACTACAGTTCAACACATCCTAGTAGACTGCCGAAAGTTCGAACACCAAAGAGAAGAAAGTGGCATCGCAAACTCACTCTACGTCGCCCTAGGAGACAATCTCGACGAGATCGGAAAAACCCTGGAGTTTTTAAGGATATCAAATTTGTACTGCTCAATTTAACGCAAACCTCACTTCGGACCCGAATGACTCTTGAGTTAAGTGGTCCTTAAACGCAAATAAATAAAAAAAACAAATACTAACACAGAATCATTGTGTGCGTGAAAGAAACCGTGGAGATCTCTATCAAAATTTAGTTTGAATTTTGATTTAAAAACATACTGATTTTTACAATAATGTTGGGGTTCTAAATTTTCGTATTTTTTTATTTAAATATTTTAAAATAATTTGATTTTTATATATTTTCTTCAATTTTGATATTTAAAGATTATGATTAAGATTAAAAAATCTGTTTTTTAAGTTTTCGAGTGTTACAACTTGAGTTTTTTTTTTTGGTTGTTACATTTTTAGAATATTGTTTGTTAAGATTCATTAATGGAGTTTTTTTCAAAGGTCCAATAAAACTAGTTTTTACTATTATTAACGGTCTTAAGCCTTGATCAATTTTGTTAAAATTTATTTCATAAAAAATTAAATTCGCTTTTTAGGACCCCATCCACAAATCTGCACACTGGACTTGGAAACTCTGGCACCACTGTCCGACCGTCAAAACTTTTGACGTTTCTCTTCCTCTTCGCACTCGTCATCTCGCTGCTCCGCTCGCTCGCTCGTCAGACCATCAGTTGTCAAGGTGCGAAGCAAAAGGTCGG
Organism: Culex quinquefasciatus; assembly: GCF_015732765.1. Classification (NCBI taxonomy): domain Eukaryota; kingdom Metazoa; phylum Arthropoda; class Insecta; order Diptera; family Culicidae; genus Culex; species Culex quinquefasciatus. The sequence goes on from NC_051863.1 coordinate 196,563,593, forward strand.
TCGACGTGTGTGTAATCTTGAGCAACTTTTTTTTTTCTTCTCGTCATTTTGGAAAATTCCCATTAAAATTCAGGAAAATCGAACCGTCCGCAGCCAAATTCAACGCGTCGGACCGTGGTCCCGCTTCTCCGGGTGGTGTTCCGTGGCGGGGACTGGGCTCCGAATGGCCAAATTTTTTAATTTTGCGTGCTGAAGACGTGAAAGAAAGAAGGAAAATTTCGTAAATGTAGAACGCAGTTCATTCGAGGGGCTGCTGCTGGTGTGCAAGAAAAAAACAAGGCCAGCTGCCATCGACTCGGGACTCGGATCCTAGTGAGCGCTGCGGAAAAATTGATTGTTTTTGTTGATCGCGAGCAAAAAGTCAACAAGGAGGACCAGTTCGGGATTCGAAGCATCGGAAGTGGAAGCAGCTGAGAGGTGGATTTTTGCGGATCACTTCGCAAACGCAACGGGGGAAGGAGAGGTGCATGAACTGAGACACGTACGTAAGCCTCCAACAACAACAACAACAGCAGCAAGAGTCTAGAAGAGAAGCGAAACGTTATTAACGGGGATTTATTTGTATTTTTATTGTTGTGTTGTATTCTGCTGTGGAAGTACATAGTAATGCACCTCAGGGCCGTTTTGCAGCACACAAGAGTCGCAAGATTGCAACGCAAATATAGTCATGATTCATTGTTTTGACTATCGTTTTTGTGCACTCTCAACAGAGAGAGGAGCACCCTCCACACACAAAAGACAGATAGATATCTCCCCCCGGGGAGGGGAAGTCCCGCTTCAGCCAGCGACACAAGATCTGTATCGACGAACCCCCGCTTAGCGTTCAGCAATGAACGCACACGGCAAATAAATAATTGCCTCTTCTCGAGCACTAGAAGCAGCGCGCACGAATAACTGTATCGCAATGTTGTGGTGTGTGCATTTCGCTGCTGCTGCTTCTGTTTTGTAGGAGTATGGCCACATACAGGAATATATAACTGAGCGAACGTGTGCAATATTGGGGTCAAATGTGGCTTAACTTTGCGGTTTGTCGTCGCGGACGGACGGCGCTTATCGCCTGAACTCTCTCTCTCTATTGTGTTCTGCGAGTCGCTTTCAACACTCTCACATATCACAGACCGAGGCTAGGCCGATGCCGGCTGACTCAGCTGTTTGCACGAGGGGGTGGCCCCCCTCAGGGGGGGAGAAAGAGGCATATTTATTACCTAACTGTGTCTCCGTGTTTTTCATTAGCATTATATCGGCGAAACTGCTGCCCCACAACACTATCGTGGTTCGTGGTTCGTTGTTGGTGGGTGCAATGCAGGTGCGATTAGTTTGTTTCGGTTCAGGTGTCCTCTCCTCTGTGGCCTTTTTCTTTCTTTGTGCGGGGACATTTTTGTTTTGTCTAATGCTGTTCCATTTTAATGGTGAACATTTTAAAATGAAAGTTAGATAGTCAGTGGCTGACCCAATTTTCCAGTAATTATTTGTAATCAAATTAACATCTCCCGTGCAAAAAAATGCGTTACTCAACGCAAACTAAAAAAAAAAAACACCTTCAGCGGTTCGATAACAGAACCAAAGTGTGACTCACGCACCTCAAACAACTTGTCTGTAATATTTACTTTTTTTGCCAATTTTTGTTTTCTTAGCCGGGAGCGCACTCTCACACACCCTGATGATAAGAAAACATCCTCCTCCTCCGGGTGCTTCCTCCATTCAAATCTATGCGATAGCGCGCGCACTGTCCGCTGATCAGCCGAGCCAGTCGTAGGTTGTGGTTCGAGCCATTTTTATCAGTGTCAAACACTTGTCGGCTTATCTTGCGGGGCCCAGTATGGTGCGAACCGGGAAATGTTAGAACGTTTTAAAAGTTACAACAAAATTTGGAATTTTAAGTCATTCTAATTCTAACTTTTTCTCTTCTCTTGCAGATTATCGCAGCGAAGAACCGTGAAAAGCTTTCCGGCCAAGATGGACACGGCAACCGGATCAGGACTGATGGAGGAGTACGACCTGATGAAGCAGTCCAAGTATCGCGTGTACATGTCGAACATTGACAAGGCGCTGAAAAACTTCGAGTATTCAAGCGAGTGGGCCGATCTCATCTCTGCCCTGGGCAAGCTGAACAAAGTAATTTCGACAAACTCGCAGTATCAAATCATTCCGAGGCGGATCAAAATCTCCAAACGTCTGGCCCAGTGCATGCACCCGGCGTTGCCCTCGGGAGTGCACCTAAAAGCGCTCGAATCGTACGACGTAATCTTCAGCAACATAGGTGTCGATCGCCTGGCGTCCGAGCTGTTCATCTACAGCGCCGGCCTGTTCCCCCTGCTGGGATATTCCGCGATGAACGTGCGACCCACGCTGCTCTCGATCTACGAAAAGTATTTCGTTCCCTTGGGTGAAAAGTTGCGACCCGCGTTGAGTGGCTTCCTCAGTGGAGTCTTTCCCGGTCTCGAGTCCGGCCAGGACCACTTCGAACGGACCAGTTCGCTCCTCGATAAAGTGTGCGCCGCCGTCAAGCCCGAATGCTTCTACACCTGCCTTTGGGAGTGCATCGTGACAAACGCCTCCGTTCGCCTCCCCGCCATCTCGTACGTGCTGGACCACTTCGACAAGAAGCGACACTGCGGCGACCAGAAGGAACTCATGGGCAGCAGCGTAGAACTGCTCGTCACCGGACTCTGCGGCTGTCTGAACGATGCCGTCATCCTAGTTCAGCGCAATACGCTCGAGTTTCTCCTTCTCGCATTCCCACTGCACGAGATGGTCCTGGCCAAACGGGACGTCATCAAACTCGTCAAAACTGCCCTCAACACCATCCTGCGACGGGACATGTCCCTCAACCGACGACTCTACTCGTGGCTTCTCGGCGCGGACACCAGCCTGGGCAAACATCTCGAAGACATCGGCCACGACCGGGAATCGTCCGACCCGAACAGCTACTTCGAAATTCACTCGAAAGAGGTCCTCATCAGTGCATTTAAACTCATCTTGAAATCAAGCGTGACCTCCAATCCCGTCGATCTGAGCCCCTACCGAATACTAATATCCCTGCTGGACAAGGCAGAAATCGGCCAACGCATACTGGACGACGTTCTGTGCGACATCATCCGAACCATTTCCCTCTGCAACGGCAACTTGGAGGTTCAAAAATCGGCCAACCTTCTCTTCTCCACGTTCGACCCGTCCTACATCTGGAACTACATGACAACGCTGTATCGCGATGCGGTCCAGAAGAAACAACCAAATCGACCCTCAACCGGAACCATCATCACCAGCGCCAACGTCAAAGACCACGTTCGCATCGACGGCGGACCGCCGGGCGCCATCGAAGTTTGCTTCCTCACCGAGTTCCTGCTGGAAACGCTCTCGCTCGAGATGTACAACGAGACGACGCGAGTCTACCTCCCCAAATTCCTGCTCTCCCTAATCCGCATGCTAACCGTGTACTCGGAAAACATGAACGCACCAGAAGTGGGCGCCTCGCTCAGGCTGTGCGTCAAGATCGTCTCCAAGGTGCAGCCGATGATCATGTCCGAGAAGGTCCTCGACCTGTCGATCAGCACGCGCAGCAACAGCGTCACCCCCGAGGGTCAAGAGGCCAAGGAGACGCCCGTCTCGCTGGAAAAAAGCAACTCCGACTCGAAGATCCACGAGAGCTCGCTCCAGGTCAACGACAGTTCCTTCGCACGATCGAGCTCCAGCCAGGGCCTGAACAAGAAGAGCAAGTACAGCAAAAAGTCGAAAAAGAAGTCCAAATCGTACACCAAACTAAGCGAGCTGGACCAGTCGGTGAACGCGGCCGAAAGTGCCAGCAACAGCAGCAGCACAAGCAGCAACAGCAACAAAAGTGGCACCACCGTCTCGAGCGGATCGAGAACCACGATCGCAACGGCGAGCTCAACGCCAAACTTGAAGAACGAAGACGGCACCGCTGGGGAGTCAAGTCAGGAGGAGCGCCAGAGCACGTGCAGCGATCGCGAGGACGTCCACTCCGACATTGTGATCAAAGTTCCGACGCAGATTCCACCCGCCCAGCTTCCGGATTGTCCCATTCTGGAAAAGTGCATCAAACAGTACGTTCTGTTCTACGAGCTGTACGTTTGCAGGCAGATTTTCGACGGAACCAACCTGGACTCGTCGGGCAGTTCCGGTTCCTCCTCCGAACAGGTCAGCCTTCAGGACAACCTGTTTATCAACCCAAGCGACAGCAAAAGTCTCCTGAACGACGATGTGTTTGTGATAAACGCGCTGCTGCCCGAGCTGGAAGACGCGTTTCAAAGTTTGAAAATGTCCGGCGGATCGGACAGCAAAAAGCTACGAACAATCCTGGTGAAGTCGATGGACAATCGACGAGACTCGGACGTGTTTGAACGGTGGAACCACGTGGAGTCGGTACCGGAGCGCGAATCGTTCGAAATCGAAGGTCTGCTCGAGAGCAACGAAAAGCTGAAGCGACTCGTGGGCGTAAGAATCTCCGAGTCACTCCGGAACGCTCTGAAGCTCGCGTGCAACGTCCTCACAGAGATGTCATCGTTCCCCAGTTATGGAAACGACTGCGGTCTGAACGAACGCTGCGAAGATGTGCCGGGTTGGCTGAAAGCGTTGACCATTCTGGGGTCGTTCATCGGCGATTTGGAGACGCAGCTGTCCGCGTCGCAGACCTTGATCGATATGGTCAGCTTGCTGCGCACGAATCAGCGACCCAAGTCGAGCAGTTCCGGAACGACGTTCGTAATGATGATGCCGCTGTTGAAGCTGTCGCATGTCAACTATCTGGAGAGCAAAACCAAGGTCTTCCAAGTGTTGACGACCATGCTGTGGAACCATCTGGATTCGAGCCGGTCGGAGGCGCGGAACATCAGCGTGTTGCTTTACCGGATTCATAGCTGTTTGGACACGCGGTTCACGGAAAGTGTTATCATAAGCAAGTTGCTCGTTACGCCGAGGGAGTTTGGGTCGTCGGATAAGCGAAATTTGCACGGGTACTGGGCAATTCCGACGCTTTCGACAAGCGAACTGATTGTAGATCCAGCTGGATTTAGGCGGTTTCAGCTGCTGTGGAAGCTTGGTCGCGACACGCATCATGGGAAGGAGTTTGAAAAGGTGCTGTTTCTCGTGCTGGACATTCTAACGCTGCCCGCGAACTTGTCGATTCAGATATCCGCTTCGAAGTGGCTCCAGGAGGCGTTGGTTCGGGGTGATATTGGTCGGATAATGAAACCTTTGCTGAGGATTCTGCTGAACGAGAGCACCAAGCGGATGAGCATTATTTACACCAAGCGATATCGCCAGGACACGGACACGGGAAGTGAGTGGGAGAAGGACCTGGTGACGGATGGGGATTCGTTCCTGGACAAGGAGTGCTTTGCGGTTAGTTCGGAAGACGGATGCATCCGGTATCACATGGACAACGTGCTGAGCAAGAAACGCAGCCCAATTCGGACGATTCAGAAGAAGATTTTCGGCGTTTCGATTGGTTCCAAGTCAAACAACAGTCAGGTTGTGTCGAACTACATCACGAACGACAGTGCCAAGGAGGTGGGCAGTTCTGCCGCGGCGGTTGACGATGGTAATTTTACCAAGATATCCGTGATTATAAATCCGCTGGAGTCGGAGCTGAACGGGAAGAGTGCGGCCATGCGCAACCGCTCCAACTCGACGGGGCTGATCAACGTGGAGCACGTTGAGGCGGGATTGCTGCCCAACGGCGTAGTTGACAAGAAGGACTTCCACCGGTCGACCTCGGACATTGACGAAGCAAGTGACGGAGATTTTGACCGCAAGAAGGGTCGCCTGAGCGAGGGCAGCTACAGCCGGTCCACGACGGCGACCGATTTCTACGACTCGGAAACGGTCGTCAAACGGTACGTAGAGGACGGTCCGATTGTGGAGTTTATGAGCAAGTCGGGCGATCGGTTCAAAAATCGGAAAACCTATTTAATCTCTTCTAGTGGTGGTGGTGGCGGTGCGCCGGATGACGAAGGCTTCGTCTCGTCGGTTTCGGACCGGAATCTCAACTATTCGTTCACGTCGTCGGCAGCGGACTCGGATGGCGTGACGGAACCGGTGTGCGTGGCCAAAACGGCAGCGCCGGCTGCTGCGGAACCAACGTCGTCCAGCGCCTTTGGGGGTGAATCGCAACGAAGTAGTGGGACGAGCAAGGACAGCAGTAAAAGTGGCAACAAGGACGGTGGCGATCTGTTTGGATTTGGTCGACGCAAGGCGTGGAGGAACTCGTCCAAGTTGTACCCGTTCCACACGCACTTTTTGATCTACGAATCGATCTTCAACACGAAGCAGATTTTGTACACGCTCGAAACGTTGAAGAACATTCTGGCCAATGATAGTCGGTTCTTTTTGTGCCTGTCGGTGACGACGTCCGTGTCGAGTAGTCAGATTCGATCGTTGCTGGTGCGACACCGGAGGAACGTGTTTGGCAAGGGCTTTTCCGATGGTCAGGATGAGAGCGAATATCAGAGTTTGTATCGTGGTTGCATGTATCTGGAAGTGATTGTAACGATATTGCTGTATTACACGCGGAGTTACTACCAGAAGGATGAGGAGCAGAAGGCGCAACCGTCGAAGGATGATCTGAATGGAAATTCTAAGATCCAGCTGGAGTGTATTAAGTTGATGACGCGAATCTTCGCCGAACTGCTGTCGATCGTGAAGGACGTCGGCAAGAATCTGGCCAATTACATTGCCGATTTGATGGAAAAGTGCAAAGTCCAAAAGATTCTGCTGTACTGCATCAGCTCTTCGGTGAATTATTTTACCTCCCCGCAGTGTTACACGTATTCGGATGAAATTTTAGTGTTTAACGATCCCGAGAGTTCGCGGCTGTACGCGGAAGCATATCAGATAGAGCTGTTGAATCTGCTGCTGGCGGTGATAAAACTCGAGCACGAAATCATGATCCAGCGTAACGATGAACGATTCAACGAGGGCATCAAGAACGTCCTCTCGAGCAATTCTCCAACGCGACCAGCTCCGGAGAACAAACGCATCTACAAGTACATCCCGAACCAGCTGGTGAGTCAACAGCCCATGTTCCTGTCGTCGATGTTGTCCGCGCTGGCCTCGGAAAAGCTCAAACACATCCACAAAAACTGGACGGACATGATCACGTCCTGCCTGACCTGCCTCCCCCTGAACAATCTGACCAACATCGTAATCAGCATTATTCATCAGCTGTGCGCCAACCTGGACCGTTTGACGAGGCGCGATCGCATCATCTACAACCAGTGCACGGACTACATCGTGGCTCAGCTGGAAGCGATCACCGTCCTGTCCCACTACTGCCTGCTGGACTCGTCGCAGCAGATCTCGCTGGCGAACGTGTTCAACGCGTCCAACAACATGACCTCGCCGGCGACCAACTCGGGCCAGATCATCAACAGTATTGTAAACGTATTCCTGTCGTCTTCGCTGCTGAACGTGAATCAGGCCAAGACAAGCCACCAGGAAGTGGCCAAGAATGCCATCCTGAGCCACCTCCCGCGGATCATCATTACGATCGCAACGCTGTGGGAGACGAGCATCAGCGAGTTCCGTCACGTCAAGCACCAGCTGCTGGAGTTCCTCAGTCCCATTTCGTTGCACTATGGGACGAATTTTCTGACGGCCATTTCTGTGGCGTGGTACGAGCGGAGCAGCGAGTCGGGGGGAAGTACGGCTAGTAGTGCCAGCACCAACGGGTCGGATTCGGCGGAGATTGAGGGTGATTTCTTCGATGTGATGGCGAAGTCACTGCCACAAGCCTGTGATAATCAACGGTTGTTGGTCAAGCTCATATCCGGCATCCGGATCATGTCCGTCGATTCGTTCATCCAAACCATGCACCAGGTGATCAAGTCACCGCCGCAGATCTACCAACCTCCGGTCGGGCTGAATCTGGAAGTGAGCGCGCTGGAGCTGTTGTTCTACTACTTGAAGAGTGTCGCCCAGACGCAGTTTAGCGACTGCTGGAGTTCGCTGTACGCGCTGCTCAAGGACTGCCTCTCGCTGCAGATACCGGCCCAGTTTGTGGCGCTGTCGATTCTGAACGAGTTTGTCCAGCGCTGTCCAAACATTCCGTTCAGCGACAAGAAGGACGTGCGGGATTTGCACGACGTAACTTCTCGCCTGGTGGAGGCCATCTCGAACGTGGCCGGATCGTGCCTCGAGCAGACGACCTGGCTGCGACGGAACCTATCGGTGAAGGAGGAGTTCAGCTCGATCGAGAGCACCAAGGACGGGCTGTTGATGCCGTCGAACCAGCACTACTCCATTCAAGCGCAGTCGGTGAGTGTCAACCTGATCTTCACTAAATTCGTCTGATTCACACTACAATCTATCTTACAGATTCTTGCCGCCATTCTGGCCCCGCTGCTGGACGTCGCGTTCAGCTCGCAGGAAAAGGACAAGGTCACGACGATCGTGACCGGCGTCATGTACAACATTGTGCCTTACCTGAAGACCCACACGGCGAAGAACATTCCGACCTTTCACGCGTGCTCCAACTTGCTGGCGAGTTTGAGCACCTATCAGGTGAGTGCTTCTTCAAGTGTGTCTCGATCAGCGACGATCACTTAAAGAGCGATCTTCTCTTCACAGTACACGCGGAAGGCGTGGCGCAAGGACGCCCTGGATCTGCTGCTGGACGCGACCTTCTTCCAGTTTGATAGCCGCTGCTTGCCGTACTGGAAAACTATCCTGGATAGTTTGATGACCTGTGATACTACCACTTTTAGAGACTTGATGAGTACGTTGTTTGTAGACGATGGTCAACGCAGGTCACCTTACTGATGATCATTGTCTTTTCTGCAGATCGCTTGCCACTAGCACAAACCGGAACGTTGAACATTTTCACCTCGAAGGAGCAAGAGTACGAGCAGAGGGCACTGTTGCTGAAGCGGTTGGCCTTTGTGATCTTCTGCAGCGAGGTAGACCAGTACCACAAGTATATGCCGGAAATTCAAGGTGCGAAGCGCTACAATCGCAAGAATCGTAGAAATGTGATCATCATTTGTCATTTTTTTTTCCTGCAGAACAACTTGCCAACAGCCTGCGACTGCCGCAGGTCGTGCCGCTGATCCAGTCGGCGGTGTTCCTGTGCTTCCGGGTGCTGCTGCTGCGCATGTCGGCCGATCACGTGACCAGCCTGTGGCCGATCATCATCGCCGAGATGGTGCAGGTGTTTTTGTCCATCGAGCAGGAACTGATGACAGACACCGAGGAGTTTAGGTGAGTCCCTTTGTTTTTCGTTGGGTTAAGCAGGTATTAGACTATGCGAAACAATCTCGCACGTTTTTTGTGTTTGACAGTTTGTCAAACTTGTAAACAACGCACAATGTATGCAGGTTAACGGTTTTGTTAGTTTGTCATAGTCTAATACCTGCTTAAGGTGCCTTGTGTTGGGGAATCTCCACTTCTGGGGGGGCTAGAATTGCTGGATAGCACTAATTGACGCAGTTTGTGTTCATAAAAAATAAAAATAAAATGCTTATAATCTGAAATTATTAAATTCCAAACAATTAAAGATCTCGAAATCCTTTATTTTTTGAAAATTCTTGATTTCCTAAGTTTATAGCTTTTATTTTTTTTTCAATTCTGCTAGATCGCTACCAGATTAAAATATATAATAAATAAAAAGCCCTAACAAATAAAAAAATGTATTTTTAAAATTCTAAAATTTATTAATTTTTGAAATCAACTTAAAAAAAGAAATAATGCATTTTTAATTCTTTAACTTATTTTAAAATCCTTCAGAAACTTTTGAATGATTAAAATCTCAAATCAAATAAAAATTCTCTATTTCCACAATAATTAATCCTTAATCAAAAATAACAAAATATTTATTAATCCATTTTTTTTTATTAAGTAATGAAATTTATGGTTCAAAATTTCTGACATTTGCAGAAATAAATCATAAGTTTTGAAATTCTTATTTAATTTCAAATCCTCAAATTTAAAAATATTGAATAGCTGTTTAAAATTTGAATAAAAATTTAAAATCACATATTTTTTTCGTTTTGAGTGAAATACTATATTTATTAAATTTTAAATTTCCTACCTAGTTCAATTCTTAAGTCCTAAATTTATGAAATTCTTAAATTTTTCTATCAAAAATTCTGTAATCCTGAAATTAATAAATAAAGAAAACAAAATTTACAGATTAACAAACCGCACTATTTTTTTATTAAATGATTCAGAATTTCCGAAGTATTTAAATTTTGAATTTCTTCTTAAAATCACTTAAATCATTGAATTAAAAATCTTAATTTTTCAAATAATTTCAGTTATGCCTAATATCAGAAATTAATAACTTTTGAACATCTAATTTTTAACTTAAGAATTCTTTATTTTCTGAAAAAAAAATCCTAAATTGTTTGATCACTAGATTTTTAAATTATTACAAGCCATAACTTTAACACATAAATAAAATAATAGTTATAAAATGCATTTTACACCAGTCCGGTTGTTGTCCGGTCCGTCTGCAATCATTGGTTATGAAAATATCTAAGTAAAATATGTTTTCGCGAAAAAAAGGTTTTGCGATACAACATACATTTTCAAAAATACGGAATATTTTTAAACGAGCCAGAAAATGCTAGTTATTTAAATAAGGCTGGTACAAATATTTTTAAAAGTTATTAAATTATAAAATTATAAAATTATAAAATTATTAAATTATTAAATTATTAAATTATTATATTATTAAATTATTAAATTATTAAATTATTAAATTATTAAATTATTAAATTATCAAATTAATCAATTATTAAATTATTAAATTATTAAATTATTGAATTATAACTGAGCTGTTTTTGGATATATATTATTTTGAAATATTTTAGTGGTTTATTTTAAAGTTATATATTATTACTTCAAAATTTTGAAATGTTTTTGAACAAAAGGACTTTAGAACTGATTTTAAAATTTATTTTTTTTTTCCACGTGCAATACTCGTTTTGCCCCCAGGAGTGGAGAAGCCCTTAGCCACTTTTTCCATAAACGTAGTGTAGTGACCTTTTGGATGTTTCGCGTGCCTGTAAAGTTGCTTCTACTAGTTCTCTTCAACTCTTCGCTAACTCTGTCGTTTAGATGCCTTCTTCCAAACCAAATCGAAATGAACATTTAAAAAATAGTTGACCACGGCCTGTTTTTGTCTCTTTTTATCGCTCCTTGTCTCGTTACACGTTACACAATTATGTCTATCAGATCGCAATCGAGGTAAGAAGAAATGGTGCACCTTTCGAGGAGGTTTCCAGCAGGTCTTGATAAATGTTGTAATTTTCTTTCTTTTAGTCAGCACATCCGGATGCTGTCGGGGCTGGACACGGCCTGGGTGACCAACACCAACAACGGCCTCTACTCGTACGGACATCCGCATTGGCGCATGGTTCAGCTCGAGACGGCCAAGCTGCTGGAGCTGGGATGTGTCCTGCCGGCCACCATCTTGCCACACTTTCAGATGTAGGTCTTTGCGTTGAAGTAGGTGAATAAGTCTACAGTTCTAACGTGACCTTGCAGGTATCGGTGGGCGTTTGTTAGCAGCCAGAACGAGCACTACCTGAAGCCGGGCAGCTACGACGACTCCAAGAGTGTGGCCTTCATCCCCCACGTGACGCGCATTTCCCAGCTGATGGACTTTCGGTACACGTCGCACTCGCCGGTAAGTTCCGATTGAGATTGAGTTGTTGGGTTAAACTCCTTTAAACCTAATTCTCCGACCACAGAAACCCCAAACGAACAAGGGCAGCCACATCATGCTGTCCTGCCAGGCGATCAACACCCTGCAGGATCTGTACAGCTTCTTTTCGACGCTCTCGATGCGCTGGCCGTCGCACATCTCGTACACGGCCGACACCGAAAAGGACACCAAGGCCTGTCTGGACGAGGTGGAGCGCGTTCTGGCGCTGGACTTTCTCGAACGAATGCCGCAGACCAAGTAGTGCCGGTGGATCGTCGTCGGAACGTCGGTACGTTTGTAAATATTAGATGTTTTCTTTGAAACGTGTAGCAAAACAAACAAAAAACAGGATAAACAGAGAGTCTATTTGATTCCGCTTTGTGATTTAGTCGATTTTGTAACCCTTTTCACGAGAATTTCACGCGCCCTCTTAATTGTGTAAAGATAAAAAGTTTATCACTCTAACTCTATTTATTCTAAATAAGCTAAGGCCGGAAAAAGTGTAAAGCAAAGTGTAGTGAGAAATTGTGACAAGAAGTGAATGATGGTTCAGAGAAACTGCAGAAAAAAAACAGGTGATATAGAAAGAATAAAACTATTGAAAAAAGAAAACAGAAAGCACACACATCACATAGTATCTATAGAGTAATAGCTTTGCGGTGAGCAAGTTATAAATGCAACAAAAAAGTAAATTTTATTTTCCTAACAAAAATAATAAGGACAGCTGCACGTGCTGCTTATATTGTACTGTGTAACGATAATAATTTATCAATGCAACAAGCAAAACAATTTAAAAAAAACGCGCAGTGGAATCATGTTCAATGTTTCCCTAATTGTTTTAACAAATCACACGTTGGAAGTTTCTGTCTGTGCGTGAAATATCACAGCCTTGTCTTTTTCTATGAGCAAAAAAGACATTTTGCATTATTTCAAGTCTCCATACAATTTAGGCAGGTGTCCCTACAAAAACGGATTTCTGATCGATTTAGTGTCTTCGGAAAAGGTGTAGGTTGTGATTAGGACTTTTCAGGCAAATAGGTTATTGTGAAACAAAACAAAGATCCCTTTTTTTTATTTAACTTTTTATCATTAAAAGTTGAAACCCCATTTTTTTAATGAAAAAAATTTGGGCAGATAATAAATATATTTAAAATCATTTTGCAAATTGACCAAAAAAAATGTTTTCAGGTTAAAGCTGTGAATTTTCGATTTTTTTTAATGTCTTTTTTTTTAATTTAAATAATAATTCTTGAAAGAAAAGCACCTCTGAAAGAACTCAAAATTAAATTTAAAAAAATATATGGAATTTCTATTTTTTTAAATAACACACGATTTTTCAAAAGATAACGTGGTTAATAAATGGTCAAAAAAAATTTAGGAAATTGATTTTTTGGGAAAAAGACTCAGACTCCAACTCACACAGCACGATTTTTTGATATCTCGTGATGGAGGGGAGGTACGACCCCTTACATTTTTGAACATGCGAAAAAAGACAGCCTGAAAAGATGGAAATTTGGAGAAATTTGGAGAGACTTTTATGTAAAACTATAGCTGCTCAATTTGAAAGCGTTCTCAAAATTCCGAAAAAAACGTAATATTCATTGAAAACAAGTTTTAGAAACTCTGTCATTTTCCTTTACTCAACCTTAATTTTTTTTGAAGCATGTCATTTTAAGAGGCAGTATTTGTAGATTCTGCTCGGTTTGTTCTAGAGGTCGTATCGAGGTGCTCCGATTTGAATGAAACTTTCAGGGTTTGTTTGTCTATACATGAGATGAACTCATGCCAAATATGAGCTCTCTACGACAAAGGGAAGTGGGGTAAAACGGGCATTGAAGTTTGAGGTCCAAAAAACATGAAAAATCTTAAAATTGCTCGCATTTCCGTAAAACTTCATCAATTCCAACTCTCTTAGATGCATTCGAATGGTCTTTTGAAGCCCTTCAAAATGTGCTATAGACATCCAGGATTGGTTTTACTTTTTCTCATAGCTTTTGCAAATTACTGTTAAAAATGGATTTTTTTTAAATCTTAATAACTTTTCCCAACAGCCTCCAACACCCATACTCCCATAGGTCAAAAGTTAGGGAATTTCATGGACTATAAGCCTACGGTACTAACTTTTTGGCCAATCGCAGTTTTTCTTATAGTTTTACGGTTTTTCTAGAACAAACATTTTACAACGTTAGTTTTTGCCCTGTAGACCAAGATTTTTTCAACATTTTTCATTTAAAAATTTGTATTTTTTCTAACTTTTTAGGGTTATTTTATAGAGAGTAACAATATTCTACAAAGTTGTAGAACAGACAAAAACATTTTTTTTTTTTTGAAAAAGTTTTTTGTGTCGATCAAAATATCATATTCCAGAATTAAAAAAAAGGGAATCGTCGGCGTTCTTTTTTTACTTTTTTAGTGTGAAACATACATAAAACTTTCGGAATTTAGAGCACGCCATTAAATCGGGCGTCCAATTTCACATAAAAGTCCCTTTGACACCACATTTCCTACTCATCACCTTTTCAGGCTGCAAATTATTGGAAAACACTTTTTTTTCGCATGTTCAAAAATGAAAGGGGTCGTACCGCCCCTCCGTCACGAGATATCAAAACACGGACCTTGGATTCGTGATCAGGGACAAAAGTTACCCCTTAGTTAGGACAATTTTTTTTTGAATTAAATATACTTTATTGAATCTTTCTTATAATAATTACATTTGGTTTACATAATAAGTGGTCAGCTGTGGCTCTTCAGCTTTAGTTTGCTTTTCGTGATTTAAACACTGTTCATTTTCTTAACTTTAAAAGTATATGATTTATCATTTTTGTAACACTAGGTGCAATGAGAAAATTTTTTTTTTAAGAAAACATAACCTAACCTAAAACTAACTTAATCTTACCATAAACTAAACCAATCCTTGAATCAAGGGGTATTCAGATATAGCACATTTTTCCCTGAATTTCAAACATTTTTCTTGAATCTTCTGATCCAACATTTTTACTTCTGCTAATTCATGAACCTCACTTGATCTTGTCCAGCCAGGAACATTCAAAACCATTTTGAGTACCTTGTTTTGGACACGCTGGAGCTTCAATTTATGAGTTCTAGCGCAACACTCCCAAACAGGTACTGCATACTCAATAACGGGGTATATTATTTGTTTGTAAACTGCTAGCTTATTTTTCAAAGATAGCTTTGATTTTCTGTTAATTAAAGGATACAAACACCTGATGAGAATGCTGCACTTGTTCAATATTTTATCTACATGCTGCCGAAACAATAGTTTCGAGTCAAGTATGAGACCTAAATAGACAACTTCCTTTGACCAGGGTATTGAAACATCATTCATTTTAATCAAAACATCATCCTTTGGGACAAATCGGGCCGATCTGGAAAGTGGAAAAATGATGGTTTGAGTTTTGGCTGCATTTATGCGAATTTTCCAGTCGCCAAAGTATTCGGAAATTAGTTAGGACAAAGTTTTACGCAAATCGAAGAGGGGTCGGGCAACTGATGTGTGTGAGATGGCGGAGAATGACCCATTTATAAGATTCTTTCAAACAATATCATAAAACTCATCAAAATGATTCAAACACGTTTTTACGATTGACATGGAGAATTAATCTACTTTATTATATCAATTACTTCGAGAAAGGATACACGTTGAGGGACACAAAAAAAAAAATAACAGTGTAATACATTAAAACAGGTTCCGCCAAGTCTGCAGGTTCAAATATCTCTTGTGGTTCGGCAAGCCGCGCGTGGTTCCCCGGGAATCTCCGTGTTCCGTTTACATGAAGAAAAACACAAACAGGAACACCACAATCAGGATGACGATCAGCGTGTAGAAGAGCTTCTTGAAGGAGTATTTCTGGTCCAGTGCCAGCAGGACCTGCCGGAGTGAGGCACGGATCTCTCCCTTCCCGTCCGCAGCAGCCGCCGTCGGCAAAGGTTTTTGTCCACGAGCCGCGGCCAGTCGCGACTGAACGTAGTCCGATCCGCCAGCACTGACCACCGGAGACGCCGCGTACGCGCTGGAACCAATTGTACGCCGAACCGGGTAATCCCGACCGGTTGTGCCGCCCTGGGTAGACTCCGCCTTCAACCGGGACAGTCGCTTGGTGAACTCGCTCAAGTAGGGCGAATCTGTGGGGTCCAGTTTGAGCTCGTCGCGTTGCTTCGGCGCCGGAGAACTGTACGAGGTGTACGACGTAGTTGTGGTCGCCATCGAGGGCCGTCCGAACGAGCTGGAGAGTGCTTCCGAAGCGTACGAACCTGCTCCACCGATGGTGGACCGCTTGCTGGTGATGCTGCTGACGTTGGTCGTGGTGTTGTAGCGTGACTCACGGGATGGGGTCACTGGTGGACGGATGACCGGTTCCGGTTCCGCTGGAGGCGCTTCATCCATAATCTCATCCACCGATTCCGTCAGATCAATTTCCATCTCTTCGGGGATGGCCGGTCTGGCTGCGGCCTCGACCTTTTGGCTGATGTACGATGTGGTCACCATTTCGGCCCGGGACAAAGAAGGACTCTTGGATTTCGACTTCCGATCGCGGGATCGCACCTGCGTCAACGGAACGTCGTCCTCGTCGTCGGAATTCTCGATTATCATAGGTTCCTTCGGGGCAGCTACTACCGA
Source organism: Culex quinquefasciatus (assembly GCF_015732765.1). Taxonomy (NCBI): domain Eukaryota; kingdom Metazoa; phylum Arthropoda; class Insecta; order Diptera; family Culicidae; genus Culex; species Culex quinquefasciatus. The sequence continues at coordinate 196,579,897 of NC_051863.1, forward strand.
ACCGGCATCATCTTTGCTCAGCACCGGGGTCAAACGACCGGAACGGCGCTTCGAACCTGCATCGACAGTCTTCTCAACGGCTGGCTTGGACGGGGGTGGCAACTGTGGCATCACCGGCAATGTCTGGGACAGTTTTGCTGCCGGTCCACCGATTGTGGCCCGTCGATTTACTTCCTTCTTGGCTTGGGGTTTCTTTACCGGTTGCTCCTCGACGTCCTCGTCGGAAGAGTACTTTGCCACATGAATCGTTTCCCGGCGGACTTTACTGTTGGCATTTTCGACGTGATTTTTGAGCTTTTTAATCAGAACCTTGCGGCTCGTTGAGGTCACCGGAATGTTCGGCAGGCCGTACTCCAGCAGCTTCAGCCGGATTTGGTCGTTAGTTAGATCGTCGAAGTTTTCCATCCTAAACCGGGGAAATCAAAACATTATTTTACTAAATTAACATTTAAATCTATGTTATCTATCCTACCTGCACAAATATCGCCGAAATGGACTCAAATATTTCGCTAAATTACACAAATTTCAAATCCAGCTTGGAAATAATGCTTCGGTGCCGCCGTTTTGTTGAGATTTGACGGGTTATTTTTTGAAAAGTCTTGTTGATCCACGAACGTCGTCGAACAGTCACCCGCAGTGAGGTACCAGATTAGGCAAGTTCTAGTACGGTGAAAGAACATTTCAAAAGGACGAAATAATAGTTTTTTTTTGAGGAACAGAAAAAAATAATTTAAATTTTAAAACGAGTATTTTTATTTTAAAAAGACTAAAAAAAAAAATCGATTTTAGTGTTTTTGAATCCCGTTTCCTCTTGACCTCTCTTGACATTATTGCGCGTATTCCCTTAAAAGACACGCGGCATACCAGCCTCGAAAACGACGCGCCCGCACTTTCGACAAATGCGCGCTGTCAAATCCCATACTGCGCGTTTTGTTTTTGTTGCTCTTCTTCTTCGAATTGCATGGCATAGAGTTATCTACGTGCGCATGTATTGCGTGTACGTATACGAAAAAGATTGAGGTTAAATTTTGTACCCGCCAGCAAAACAAATGGCGTGCTAGTGTGCGTGAGATCGGGCTTAGATAACTCTATTGTTGCCAGGTATGTTTTTATTTTTATTTTTTTTTTTTTTTTTTTTTTTTTAAGTTGCTGGCCTCTTGTTGCCATAAGTTGGCCAAGTTTTGATTCTTCTACAGCACTTTACAGATCGATAGCAGCATCATCAAAAAACTTCACTATGGCCCGCAAAACAACATCGTTTTGTGATTTCAACACAAGCTCCAAGTCCGGGATTTCCTTTTGGGACACAATCGCCCTCCACAGGGCACGTCGATCATCATCGTACAGGTCACAGGTGAACAGCAGGTGGTCTGGAGTAGCAGATGATTCGCCGCATTGGCACGTTGCGTCCTCAACAATGTTGTTCCTCCACAGATGCGCAGGAAGTCTGGAATGGTTGCTAATTAGTTTCGACAGCACTACTATTTCCCGCCGGTTGTAGTTTCTATCCGCAAACCACGGGGAAGTGTCCACAGTGGGAACTATTTTGTTGCAGAATCTCCCCTTTGTTCCATTATCCCAGTCCAACTGCCAATGCTCCATCGCACGTTTGCGTGCTGGGAAACTAATGTCGAGACTCGTAAGATTGTAGTTTTCTGATCCACCAGTAATCCGTGCTTGGTTAGCTGCGCGATCTGCTGCCTCATTCAATGGGACACCCCGGTGTGCGGGGACCCACATGAAAGTGACATTAGCGCCCCGTTCAGAAATCTGGGAGATGAACCGCTTTATTTCGAACCACACACTCGGCTGATGGGAGGATACCCGGCTGTTAGACAGACTCATCAAGCTGCTCAGGCTGTCAGTTAGCACAACGTATTCTCCAGCACCGGATCCAGCAATAATTTCCACCGCTTGTCGCAGCGCCAGCAACTCAGCGTGGAAAATGGACAGCAGTTTGTGCGTTTTGGTACTGTGTACGGTGCGCATGCGGCTGTCAACAACCGCGTAGCCCACTCCGTTTCCGTCCTTCGATCCATCCGTTGCTAGCAGAGTTGCATTAGAATAATTACGTTGGATTTCTGCTTCTACTCGATCACTGGCGGGTTGATGCAACCCTTCCTGCATAGCTCGATGAACAGAAAGGTCGACCTTTACAGCCACGCGGCGAGTGTCTAGGTCGAACTGGAAACATGGCAGGGTGTCTCTCGTGCTCAACTAACCACTGAAAGCTCGATACTGCAAGATATTACGTCGAATCCACGTTGACGATTGCCCTTCCAAGGTCGTGTTGACAAATCTTTCATGCCATGGTAGAAGGGAAAAACGGCGCTCAACAAACTTCATTGTCGCCATTTCTCTCCGGTGTTTCAATGGCATCAGTCCACTCAGCACTTCTAGAGAACCCGTGTGTGTCGTTTTTGTAGATCCTAATGCAATCCTGATACAGCTCCATTGAATGCGATCAAGGATGATCGTATCAGCTTGCGGTGCACCGGTGAAGAAGATTGAGGCGTACTCCAGGATTGGTCTGATGCAGGATTTGAAGATGGTCAACAAGGCCGCCGGATCAGCACCCCAGGACTGTCCAGCTACCGACCGCATGAAATTAGTGTAGGTGGCAGCTCGATGCTTTACGTAAAGAAAATGTTTTCGCCAGGAAAGCGTTGGTGTAAGATGCAGCCCCAAAAGTTTGATGCTTCGCAGATATGGTACAGGTGATCCGTCGACGGTTAGAACCGGTGTCCTATCGTCGTCAACTGCTCGTCTCGAGAAGATTATGGAACTACATTTGCTCGGAGCTACCCGTAGAGCCAATGCGTTGATTCTGCCTACCACTTCGTCTATCGCCGTCTGGATGTTACGAATGCTTTCGTCGAGGTTCGCTCCTCGACACGCCACTGTTATGTCGTCTGCAAAATCCAGGTAGAAAACCCCCGCGATACGGAATCCGAAGAGGCTGAAGATCACGATGTTGAAACACAGAGGACTCAACGGAGACCCTTGCGGTAGTCCAACCCATGTCACCCGTTGAATTGGGTTACCATCCAAAACCGCGTGGAGCAGACGTTCCTTGAACAGACTGTACACAGCCTTGACGAGGCACTCGCTGATTCCCAATCGGCGCATCTGTGCTACTAGCACCTCAATCTGTACGTTGTCGTAAGCGCCTTCAACATCAACACTACACGCGATGACGTGCTGATTGTTGTTCAACGCCAGCTGAACTTGGTCCACCAGGATGTGTAGCGCATCTAGAGTACCTTTCCCTTTCCGAAATCCGCATATTTCGTGAGGAAAAAGTTTGTTGCTCTCGATGTACCACTCGATCTTCTCTTTTATCATATTTTCGTAACATTTACGAAAACATGAGGCGAGTGCGATCGGGCGGAAGGAACTGGCGTCAGACGGAGGTTTACCGGGTTTGAGGATCGGTATGACCTTGAAGACTTTCCAGGCTTCTGGAATCCGGCCGGTGTCGAAGATGTCATTGTATATGCGAAGGAGTTTCATTTTTGCAGTGAAAGGCAAATTGCGCATAACCGAGTAGCAAATGCCGTCCACGCCCGGTGCGGTGTCTTGCCCCGGCTTGATGGCACTGTCCAGATCGTTTGTGGTGAAATAAGCTCCGGCTGTAGTACAGCTGCAGTTGCATTGGTTGAATTCAGGGTTCTCTGCTGGTCGATGGGGAGCCAACTTGTCGAGTAGCTTGTTAAGCTGAACTTCGTCCCGCAACCGATGATTCGCTCCAGTGACACGGTTCTTGTATCGCCGCCCGAGACGCCAAAGTTTCTGGACAGACGTTTGGGAATCGAAGGAATCACAAAGTGACCTCCACGATTCTCGTTGCTTTCTGTTGACTAGGACTTTGAAATGTTGCTCTGCATCCGTATAGATGCAGTAACTTTCGTAGTCTAATTTTCTCCGCCATGCTCTGAACTTGTCCCTTCTGTCCTCCAGCGCCGTTTGCAGTTCCGTATCCCAGTAGGGCTGCGGTAGCTTTCTCACCTGGGTGGATGATTTAGTTGGTGTTGCATCCTTTAGGCTTCGCCACACCGTCTCGAAAAATACTTCGTAACTTGCTGTAGGGCTCAGCAGCTTAACTCTTTCGTCCAGCAGCGTGGAGAACTTTTCCCAGTCAAGCCTTTTGTAGTTTATTCCCGGTTGCTGTTCTTCCACCACTTCCGTTGTCGTGCCGAAAGTAATCGGAAGATGGTCGCTACCGTAGGGGAAATCTAACGGAGCCCACTCGAAGAGTAAGCTGATGTCCGCTGAGGCAATGGTCAAGTCAATAGCACTTGGTAAACGATTTGCGTCGAACCGTGTGTAGCTGCCATCGTTCAAAACTACAAATCTCGACACATCCAGAGCCGCCAGAAGGTTCGTTCCACGCTGGTTCTGAATGTCTCCGCCCCAAGCTGGATTTTTAGCGTTCCAGTCCCCTGCCAGGATGCACGGTTGAGGGATGCTGTTGAAGAAGTCTTCGAAGGTGTTTTGCGACACGACCGTGTTCGGATGAATATACACCGAAACGATCGTCAGCTTTCCGAGTCGGCAGCGAACTTGACAGGCCACTGCATCTATTTCCTGCGGGGTTGGGATGTCCAGCGATGTGGGATTTAGGTCGGTTCTAGCAGCTACGAGTACACCCCTGGAGTTGCTTTGATGATCTTTCCGGAACAGATGAAAGCCTGGAATGTCGAAATTGGCTGCAGAATCCAGGTGGCTTTCACAGATACATAGGATCGAGGAGTGGGTAGAATTAATCAAATTGATGATACTTGCCTTTTTACTCAAGGCTCCTCTGCAGTTCCACTGTAGGAACTGCAGAGGGAATGCCTGGGCTGGGGTGCCCTTGGTGGTTTATTATAACCGGAGAGTACCGATGTAGTCATCGGTCCTCTGGGCTAGGATGTCAAACAGTCTGGCCTTGAGAGCATCTTCTAGTCGGTCATCTGGAATCTCGCTAGGCGGCGCCCCAGCACGCCGCTGATTGCTAGTGTGGCCTCATCGGAGTTGATGGCCTGTTGGATAGCGTTACGGATTCCTTCTTCGATGTGTACGGTGAGTCGCGGGATCTCTTCTTCCTCAGAGCTGTCATCAGTGTTGTCGTCGAGACACTTGCGCTTAGCTGGTTTAGACTGTGCTCCCGAGGTTGACGGCGCCGGGATGGTTTCCTCTGTAAGAGTGCTCACCGGTTGACTGACCGAGGTCTCTTCAGCTAGACCAGCGGTAGAGAACCAGTCCGTTTTTCCTTGAGAGTGCGCTTCCTTCCGTTTTTGGTCATCCTCTTTGCGCTTGATAGCTTTCGGACAAGCTTTGGTGTCGTCCGCTTCGTGATTGCCCTTGCAGTTAATGCAGATTGGAACGGCGACCTCGCATGCATGCTCAGCAATCGTGGTTGTTATTTCTTGGGCACACTTCTTGCAGCGCGCTTTACCTCTGCAGTTTTTTTCCCCATGGCCCATACGCCAACATTTGCGGCATTGGCGAGTATGGTAGACGTACTCCTTGACCGGGTACAGCACCTGGTTGATGATGAGATGGGTTGGTAGTTTTTGTCCTTCGAAGGTAACCACAACAGTGGTTAGCATCTTGTCAACACCGTCGACGCGCTTTCTCATACGACGCGTCTCGACAATTTTGGGGTTATGGAGCTGCATCATTTTCCCCTTGTCGAACGTCGTAGCGTTCGCCAAGTCATCTTCGTCAACCTCCAACTCAATGTGTGCAACTCCCAGTACTTCGACGAGGCGTTGCGGGATCGAAAATTGGACGTTCTTGATTGTCCGGGTGGCAACGAGGTCATTCGCAGCCTGCCCGGTCCTCATAAGAATTTTCATGCGTCTCCTGGACAGAACTACGGCACGTACGTAGTCCTGCTGGTACATGCCAATGATGGTCTTAGAGAGGTTTGTTGGTCGTAGATTGTCCTCTCCGGTAGCTTCCGCAATGACCAAGAACGGACCGGTCGCCTCGTCTGGATATTGTCTCACCCGACGAGTAGGGGCCTCCGTCGTAGTCATTCTTCTCGGCTTGCGGTAGCTATTCAATCGGCGAACAATGTGGACGGTGGTGCTATTGTGTAGCAGCTTCAGTGCGAAACGACTGTGACTCACGGAGGCTCAAACAGAACTGAGGTATGTTTTTATTGCACCAAAAGTGCAGAAAATCGCTGGCAACAGTGTCTGCGGCACATTCTGAAATGCCGCGCGGCGTGTACCTTCGAGAGACAATAACGATTATTGATTACCGCCATCAGGAATAACATTGGGTCTGGGTAGAGAGCCTATATGGAGAGGCGAAATGTCACTCTCCAGGGTTCCAATCGAACTGTCAAATTGGGGTTCCAATCGAGCAACAAGACCATGCAAGAATAAGGTCGGAATCAATGTAAAATCAATTTGACCAAAAAACGAGATTTATAACTGTTGTTTATAAAAATCTAGTAGTTTTTGTTATGTTTGTGCTTGTTTGGTACAAAAAACGTACCAGCACCTAAATGAAACAACAAGTTTTTCAACCTTAGGGCTGGTATGCTCTTCAAAAGAAAGGGGGTCAAGAAACAGCTTTACGAACGGCAGAACAAAAGAGAGGAAATGTTTTCTTGGGGCTTTTCTTCACCCTCTCTGACTTGCTTTCGCTACCGCTGCTGCCCATTTGAAATTTTTCTTGACCGATTCCTTCCGAAGTGCGTACCTTACATTAAATTGTAACGACTTTGGATGTTTGAAATTTCTCCCAGATCATTTCATTTCCCTATGTAGGTCCCTAGGTCTGGGGGGAGGGGATCTAAGGATCTTTCAATAAAATAACTACGAGTAACTTATTGGTAGTGGAAACCAACCAAATTTAATCCCGATATTTAAAGTACATTTCACATAGCCACAAAACACATGTCGATACCAATAGCAAGTTCTGCGCATGTAGATTCAGAGAATAACTTCCGGTATAATCAACAAACCATCCAAGCAGCTGACCCAAGCTCAAAACCAACACGCCCTTAGTTATCATGTTAAACCCGAGAGCGTTTGGCAGCATAGATTCCAGCCCTTTCTCACCGCAATACTCGGCAATCGTCAAGTTTTGATTCACTATCGTTATGGACCGGAAAATCCCGTAAAAAGCCGATGTAATCATCAGCGGTACGATGCTTCTCATCTCGGCCATCACGGACCGTGCGATTATCAGGCATAGTCCAGCCATCAGAAACGTGTTTCGATGCGAGAATTTCATCCTATCGACGAACGCTGGAACAGTGACACGCGTGAGCAAATCGGTTGTCGAGAGCATTGACATACAGTTGGCCGTTTGAAACATGTCAAGGTTTGCTGTTTTCTGAAAAGGTATTTCTTAAAAATAATACTTTGTTTTTGGTAGTTGTGTTACCTGTAGGAAATATGGGAAAAATAGAGAGAAGCTGGTGGATGCTGTATATGCAAGTCCCAATCCTATAATCAGGTTAAGAAATGAGACTTTCTTAAGAATCGCTACATCCATCAATGCTGCCAATTTTGACCATCCACTGTCAGATTTATTAGGATTCGTAGGAGTACTTGTGGCTACTATCAGAGGAAGCCTCTCATTGTTTGACTCTTCGTCCAACACGTGTTTCTTGTGCCATTCTACTGGCTGCAAAAGGGCAGCTCCGACAACCTTTTGTAAAAAAAGATATGAATGTACTGTCATATCAAAAATGTCACTTGATAACATACCCCATTGAAAGCTAGTCCACCAATGATGAGCGTAGTGCCACGGAAACTGAATATATCCAGCAAGTACTGAACTAGCAATGGCATCAAGATTTGCCCGATTCCGGTGCCTGCCAGTGCAAACCCGACAGCTTTTCCCTTATTGTTTTTGAAATATGAATTTAATGCCACGAACGTCGAAGACTGAATAAGACCTAATCCAAATCCAAACACTAAACTGTAGGAAAGTATGATTTGCCACATCTCGGTTGCATACGAGCATGCTGTCAGAGCACCGCCAGTTAACAAGCTGCCCAAAATAGACGCTTTCCTCGCGTTAAATTTCTTTATGATTGGTCCGGTGATTAATCCTGGATGCAGAACAAATTTATGATATTTTTCTTTAAAAGTTGAATTGAACACAATTACCTGAAAAGTTCAAGGATATATTGCATATGTTCATGACGAGAGCAGCACCGAAAGCATTTTCACCCAAATCACTCAAATAGTCTCCAAACATCAAACCAAACACAGATATGAGTGACTGGTTGAATATCTGAAAGTATACGTGACGAGCTAATTAATTGTATTCAAACTGATAAATGCATGTAAACGTACATTTATCACTGCACAACCAGCGACGATCACCCATCCGTATCCTCCATCCGGGGGCACTTTATTTGAGCTCACCATTGATAAATTTATTTAGTTTCCCGAAATTAACAGACATTCAGCTCCAATTTTGCAAATCCAAAAGCAACGCAGCGTTTTCTCAGTAGACTTAAGTATCGCTGAGACTGGTCCATGATTCACTAAACGCAAGACAATAAGAACAGATCCTGGGACGTGGCGCGGCAGGTGTTATCAGATCAGTCAACAAATGCAACGAGAGATAAAACTGGACTTGGGGCATTTGCGCTCATCCCTACACTGCTGTGTTGATAAACGCATGCAATCGTCGTGTAGAGTGAGCGCAGAGAGTTTAGTACAAACATGCATTCAGACAATATCCCATCGCCGTAAGAATCTGTGGCATGGGATGGTGGGCAAAACGTGTGGTTCTCTCCCGAAATGTATTTTGAGCGCGATCGTGTCTTATCTGTTTGTCCACAAAAATGCTTGAAAGATCGTTGAACTTGCGAAATCATTGCGAGTAAGATCCGGTAGCGGGACATGAAAGATGATGTATTGGCTATTCTGTTCTTTACACCTTTTTTTTAAACAAAACTATAGTTACAACTTAATCGTCTATCCAGCGATTTTTTACAGCCAAACAAATTTCGTTTGTTTGATTGCATCGATATGACTGTTTTAAAGCATGACTGTCTTATATGACCATATATCACTGTTTTGAAGAAATTTAAATTCAATTAAAAAATCTTTAAAAAAAAATAAATAAAGCGAAGTTTTGAATGAATTGAAAGTCACAACTGCGTCTCTTATAAATATCAAGATCCAATTGAACTCCTATATGCAGTTAATTTTTCCTAGCCTCAAAGCTGTCATTTGTAATTTCGCAGAAAGTTCATGTATCTGATTTGACATCTTGATAATTGGGTCCTAAAGCCATATGTACATTTTTATGTAAGGTATGCACTTCGGAAGAAACCGGTCAAGAAAAATTTCAAATGGGAAGCAGCGGCAGCGCAAGCAAGTCAGAGAGGGTGAAGAAAAGCCCCAAGAAAACGTTCCCTCTCCTTTGTTCTGCTGTTCGTAAAGCTGTTTCTTGACCCCTTTCCTTCCGATCTGCAGACTAGCCTTTAAGTAAAAACACGATTAAAAACCATTTCTGATAACTTTTTTGTTCCAAATAATAAGGCCGACATAAAAAAAATCACAAGCCAGAATTTCAACATTTTTATGAAAATATTTGCAACAGTTTCGAAGACAACTGTATTTTCAATTTTTCGTCAAAATATTTCAAAATGTATGATCCTGCATTATTTTATGTAAAGTCTGGAATGTAAAGGCTGGAATGGAAATATACAACATTTTCAACAATTTTTATACACTCTAACCCCGTTGGTTTGACACCTACAGTTGTCAAACGAACGGGGTAACTTTTTAGTTTGACACCCTTTTTACACGGAGTTTACACACGTGAGCGTGAGCGCCGTGTAAAAAGTGACAGTTCGTCACTTTTTAGTTCGACTTTGACCAACCAACGGGGTACAAACTAAAAAAGTGTCAAACGAAAAAGTGACCAACCACCGGCCACCCCGGGGGCTTGGGGTGTATTAAATATTTTGCAAATTTTGCTCAGAGTGTAATCTAGTACCACAATTAGATTTTAAGGTCGTGGGACGGTGACATGTGTTGGTGCGCCCTCGTCTGTCACGCACACTTTTAAGCAATTTTAAGGTGAGTATGTACCTCCACACTATAATTATTTAAATCCTCTGTATTTTTTATACGGTCCGATAAGCAAATTTAATCATGAATTTTATTTAAAAAAGAACCTATAAAATTAGAAATCCCATAGCTTACACGATTTGAAGAATTGAAACGTTGAGTGTATAGAGCTATCTAAGCCCGATCTCACACACACTAGCGCACCATTTGTTTTGCTGGCCGGTACAAAATTTAACCTCACTTTTTCTCGTGTACGTACACGCAATACATGCGCACGTAGATAACTCTATTCACTGAGTAACACATTATTTCAATATCTATCGGTGGGATATATCGTGAAAATACCTAGGAAAATACTTAATGTTTGGACCGAACCGCAAAAAAAGTTCAGAGCTATTAATGTTTCTTTATTTGAAAAATGAACACGTGAAAATTAGGTTTCAAAACACATATAGAAAAAAGTGGGATTCAAAACACATATAGAAAATAGAAATAAAAAAAAAATTTGAACCAGTTCAAACAAAAACTCCAGAAATGAGTGTTTTTTACACATCGATGCATACCACCCTGTCTTGACAGTTGGACGCTGACGTTTTTGTGACAGCGTTCCAGAAAAAGTCACTCTGGCAACACAGTTCGATTGAGCGCTGTGGCTGTGTGTTGTAGAATGGGTTGCTGTAATTGCTTTCGAAAGTTTAGTAATTTTTTGGCCTGCTAAGAGCCACTGCCCTGCGAAGTGTGTTTGTTGTTCGCGATTCGCGTTCGGTGCGTGTGTGACTCAGCGTTTCGCGTCAGAGCTCGAAATCGGTGGTTCCGGATTTCCGTGGGCGGTCCCCGCCGACAAAAGTGGTGCTCGAGGAGAGGGAAATCACCGTGGAAAGCTAAGTGAAAATGGAGAACGCGAAAAACAAAGATGCCCAAACCAAAGTGGACTCATCTGTTCCGTCGTCCAAATCGACTGGTTCCAGCGGGGGAAGCAAGCTCAAGCGGGCCTTCTCGCTGTCCCGCAACCCGTTCCAGTCGGTCGTGAGTGGTGGCCGGAAAGCTACGGAAAAATCCGGAACGATGACAAATGCCAGTGGCGTTGCGACCTCCGAGCAAAATTCCATCAACAGTGGAGGGGGAGGCGGAAATGGCCATGAGCCAAAGCTTCAAGGAAGTTCCGGTGGGACGACGACGGAACGGAAAATCTTCCGGCGGCTGTCGGTGAAAAAGTTCATCAATCGCATTGCACAACAAATGACATATGTCAATCTTGCAGTAAGTTATTTTGTGGTTTTTAAATCTGTTCTAAACCTGCTTGCTTTTGCATTGGGAAAGGCAACAACATTGACACAGTTGGCCCTGAAAATTGTGCGTGAGTTTCGCAAAGTCGTGACCCGACTAAAAAGTGAGTGCATCACCCCACCAACGAGGGTGACCCGAGCAGAGACCAAAATATTTAAATACTTTTTCGCAGAAATAAGACCGTGAAAATCTCGAAAGACACCTCGCCTTTTAAAAGCCAAGAAAAGTCATATCATATCACATTGCGTGTACTCTACACCGATACAAACACACACACACATGACCTGATGCCACACACTTGCAGCCAATCTCAAGTGTAGTGAAGTGGAGGATTGAGCATTGCGAATGATACCACCCCCTTTAACCCGCCCCGCTCGCACCGCCACCACCACCCCTTCGATCGTGCGGTGGCCGCGACTGGGCCAAATTGGTTGCTCCACTGAACTGCTTGCTAGAGGCTAGTTCCAGGGTAGTGTGAGCAATCGTTGGATATCGACGGAATGAGCGCGATTTTATTGCATCAGTCAGTGGAAAGCAAACGAAAGGTCACCACCGCGGCCAGCTCACCCCATCGGCTTCCGTAGGGGTGGCCCGTAGCGCTAGTACAAATGGATTGTTACTATCAAAGGGGGGTGGTGGGTGGTAGAGAGGGTGGAAAATAGACGTCCCAACCCTACGGAACTGAGCGATGCACAGTGGGTGAGAATGGGTGCAAAAGTGGCCAATATTAAAAGATAATTCAATAGGAACTTGAACTGGGCAATATTTTTTTGTGGTATATATTTTAAATTTTTCAACTACGTTTCTTAAAGGTATTGCAAATATTGTTTTTCCAAATTTTTGGCACCTGAAATGTTTGTCTTTAGTATGAGAAAATAACAAACAAAAACTTGTTTCAATTTCTAGGAAAAAATAAATAACAAATAAAATCCAAACGTACGTCATTCTAATTGGAAAAATGAAAAAAATCATAAGCTATTGAATTCAAAAAAAAAAATGCATTACCTTGAAAATAGCTATAATCTGGAGTTTTTTTTTAAAGGCCCAATAAACCAAATTTTCAGTTTTTGCTTTTTGGGTGTTTATTTAATACCCCTGACTCAAGGCGTTTTCAAAAACATCCAAAAAGCAAAAACTGGAAATTTGGTTTATTGCACCTTTTCAAAAAAAAAAAAAAAAGCTCCAGAAATGCATTTTTTCAATAAATCTAAATCTAGATAAAATTTTCAAAACAATCTATCCGCCATGGGTTTCTTCCATCACCTCCATTTAGTCGCCATCTTGGATTTATTCAGCTGAACAATCAAAAATAAGACAGCGAAAAAATATAATTTTCGCGATTCGATTATCCGAAGTTAAATCTTCCGAGGCCATCGGATAACCGAGTCTGGGCTGTATTTTGTTTTTTACGATCTCATTTTAGTCAAATTTGAATACCACTTTTTTTTAAAATCACTTCAAGCAGGTATTAGACTATGACAAACAAACATACAAAGTCGTACTTTTTGACAGATTGGCAGTTTTGTTTGTTTGCAGAAACGTCAGCAGCATACATATTGCTTCGATTGCGAGTTTGTTGCAAACAAGTTTGCGAGTTTGGCAAACTGTCAACCACGAAAATGTGCGACTTTGTTTGTTTGTCATAGTCTAATACCTCCTTCAGAGTATGGCTTATTGCGAGATAAAATCACATTTCTCCTTCGTTTCGACTGACAGGAGGTTACATTAGTGGAATTCTGCGTTGATTTGGCTGTCAACTTGGGTTGTTTTGAATATTTTCCAAAAAGTCAGCAGACAACTTAAGGCAATCTTTGACAACAGCCTAAACTTTCATGCGACTATTTTTCGCGGCCACATCATACGTGCGTCGAGCTCTAATTATTGATGACCGCGATAATAGTTTAGGGGTCATACTTAGGCTCGAGTATAAAAAATAAGCAACGAATTTTGTTCTTTTCACGATTCGAATATACGAAGTTACATTTTTTTGAGGACTTAAGATAATCGAGTCTGGACTGCATTTTTCCATACCATTTTTACCGGCCACATCATACGTGCGTCGAGCTCTAATTATTGATGACCGCGATAATAGTTTAGGGGTCATACTTAGGCTCGAGTATAAAAAATAAGCAACGAATTTTGTTCTTTTCACGATTCGAATATACGAAGTTACATTTTTTTGAGGACTTAAGATAATCGAGTCTGGACTGCATTTTTCCATACCATTTTTAATTTTTTTTTTTGTAATACATATCAGAAAAATCAAAACAATGATTCCTCGTGTTACACATTTTTTTACAGTTAGCTCGAGATAATAACCAATGGTTTTTTTTTTTTTATAAATTAATCGTAATATATTGCAGCAATCCATCATTTCAAAATTTCAGTTTCTATTTATATCTGTAAAAAATCGTCACCCATTCATTTCAAAATATTTTCAACACAGCTTATAGTATCATCGAATTACAAAAAAAATATATAAACATATAGGGGTCACACCTTCATATTTTCAAGAGTATTTTTTTTAATATCACGCGAATTGGGTACTAAAGCCCTATGTAAATTTTTATGTGCAACGGTAAAAATACGATTTAAAACCATTTCTGATCACTTTTTTAAATTTTAAAGCAATTTTTTTTGACAACACAACATTTTTTCGATGGATCAACTATGGTCCCCTTGGAACGAGCTGTCAAGTATGAGCTTTTCTGTCAAGAAAGACTACGAGGTTAATTTTACAAAATTGATTTAAAATCCATTTTAAACTCTTTGTGGTCGTACAACGGGTCATTGTACTCAGAAAAATAAGCTTTATCACTGCAAAAAATAATATCAGCAATCTAAGCTTCATTTTGGGACCCAATTACAATGTTTACATCTATAATGCTTGATGGACCGAGTTATTTTTAATCAGCCGAAAGTTTTTTTCAATAATTTCTATTTCAAAGAATTCAAAAAACCATGTAGAAAGTTAAAATTGTCACTAAGAAAGCTTAAAATGGTTCTCCTGCTAAAAAAAACCAGGCTTGAATGTGCACACGCAGCAACTGCAGTCGGGCGTAAAGTGCGTCAATTGTGGCGTCAATTTCACCAGCAACTACTGCGAATGCATTGCTCGAAAACCGTACTTTGCGAAGCAATGAATGAGAATTTGTCACGATTCAAAAGTTAAAGTTTCATATTTTGTCCAGTTGTTTATCAAGTCACTTCCACCGTGCCTCCATCTCCCGCCGCGGAATCGTTTTGAGCAAAAATATTTTGAGCTGCTGCTGCTGCTACTGTATGCTTTTCCTGCCGTTTTGCTGAAATATAATTGACCTTCTCCGTTGATTGCTCCCAATCATCATCATCGTTCGTAGAGCAGCCAATTGTGTGTGTCCACCGTCCAGGCAGATTCCCGCGAGGGGTGCCACGATCGCGTGTGTGTGTTCCGATTTTTGGCGGAACCAAAAAATGTTTGAACAAAAAAAGGTGTAAATTATCAACCGAAATCGCATAAATCACGCATGAAAGATGGCTGTTTGCTCGCAGCCGGGAGCTTCCTGGCCTATGGGTGTTATTTGGGGGGAAAATGGAAAGTTATTGCTTGACTCTGCTGGAGAGCAATTGGCAAGGCAGTAAGTGTGATGCTTTTTTTTTTTTGGTATGAAGTTGGAAGAAAACATTATGCAATATTAGTGCAATTGGGAAGGACTTGCTTTTAGAATTGATGTCTTTTATTAATGTTTTTCATTTTAAATAAGGAATTTAGATTTCAATTCTGCAGCCCCTCAGGAATGTGCCGCATAACTGCTTCATATTAAAATATTAAAGCTCTACCCGCCAACACGACCTCCCCTTCTGAACACGGTCAATTCATACACACTAAATATGTTTTGTTTCTTCTCGCCGCAGGGCAATCACCAAAAGGGAGGAGACCGCGTGCCGTCCGCGGGTCCACCGGCCAACGGGTTCGTGTGGCCCGCGGACACGACCCCGGGTGTGATCGGGCTGCGGAACCACGGCAACACCTGCTTCATGAACGCCGTCCTGCAGTGTCTCAGCCACACGGACATTCTGGCCGAATACTTTGTTCTAGATCAATACAAGGTCGGTACTTTTTGAAAACTATCTCTAAGCGATCTAAACTGAAGCTAACATTCGCGACTTGTTCCAGGCGGATCTAAAACGACGAAACAAGATAAATGCCAAAAAGTTCGGAACCAAGGGCGAACTGACCGAGCAGCTGGCGCTGGTGCTGAAGTCGCTGTGGACGTGCAAGGACGCTCCCGAGTACAGTTCGAGTTTCAAGGTAACATCAATTTGATCCCTTATATCACAATCAAGATCAACTAATCATTTCCTTTCTTTTTTCCGCAGGCCGTGGTCGACCGCTACGGGAGTCAATTCCGGAGTTCCACCCAGCACGATGCCCAGGAGTTCCTGTTCTGGCTGCTGGACAAGGTGCACGAGGACCTCAACACGGCCAGCAAGCGGAAGTACAAGACGATCAAGGTAACGAACGACAAAACTTTTTTTCTCCATTTTGTTATTGTATCTGGAACTTAGCGGAGCGGTGCTAAACATGGCTTGATTAGAGACACACAGAGAGCAATTCGGTTAGCGAAGCGGTTTTGACGCAGAAAAAAAAAAATACCACGGCGCGTTCCACGTGAGCGGCGTTCGGCAACCTGGACACAAATCAGGATGTGATTGCGAAGCCGTCGTTGTTTGTCATTTTGATTAGGTTTTTTTTTCTTTGTTCCGCTGACGCATTAATTAGGGCGATCGATGGATGTCGTGTGTTGAAGTTTTTCGTTAAAACTTGTCAACGCACTAGAGTTAGAATCTTGGTGTCTGGAAAAATCGGAGTTTGATCATTAAAAAAAAAATTTAAGGGAAGTAAGCAAAAGAACATGGCATTTCAATATAGTAATATGAAAATTTAAGTGTTTCAAACGTGTTTTTAAATACATCAGAACGAATTTGATTTCATTTTTGCCTTCCTCACTTTACTGAGGAAAGGCTATAAAATCACTCGGAAAATGAACTTTTTAATTAGACCTCCTAGACCTACCTTCATTTGTACATATCGACTCAGAATCACCAGCTGAGCAAATGTCTGTGTGTTTGGCTGTATGTAGACATGTGTACCAAATCAATGTCACTGGAATATCTTGTCAATTTTGGCCGGAATGGATTTAATCGATCCGTCTTAACGTCCCCTAAGTTGCTATTTAAATTCATACAGTTTTATCATGTATTTAAATAGTTATGTTAAAAAAAACTGATTCATATTAAATTAAAATTATGATAAAAAGGGTGGTTTTTTCATGAAACCCTCACATGTTATATATTTTAAGAAAGCATATGAGAAGACCTTTCTTGTGGATTAAGAATTTTCAAGATCTGACTTACCTATCTAAAATTACAAGCAGTTTAAAAAATGGTCTGAATTTACATAACCTCAAATTGTCCCGTCTGATCGCCACGTAAAAAGCCTTGTAGAGGGATGCCATTTTCCTGAAAGGCGGTGTCTGTGTAGTCTTGACAAAAAGTCTGTAGGAAGTCTATTTTTTTTACTCGTCACTTATTTTTATAGAGATATCCACGCGCGAGAGTGTGTTAGTTTGAAGTTTAGTTACACGCAGACACAGGCAAATCGAGTAGAATGATTCGTCTGTCAAAATCAGCTGTGTCCTTTGTTATACCACGAGCACGTGGTAAACAGCTGGTTTTTACAGGCGACTAGTCTACTCGATTTGCCTATGTCTGCGTAAAATAAGTGTAAACAAAATCAGCTGCTTGAAATTCAGCCAATCACAATCGCTCAAAACCAAAACAATACTTTAAATACAAATACTAACACAGAATCCTGGTGTGCGTGAGAGAAACCGTGGAGATCTCTACTAGGACCTCTTAGGTGCTGCGATCACGTTAGGGGAGATCCATAAACCATGTGGACACTTTAGGGGATTGTAATCACTCTATAAATGAGAGGAAGGCACCAACCACCTAAAGGTGGATTAACTAACGTTTTTTTAAATGCGAGTACTTTCAAAATTGAAAAATATGTTTTTTTTTTACTTGAATTTAAGTTTTCTTTTTTTTTTATTTATAAAAACTTATAAAAACATTTTTCTTTGTAAGCTTTTTTTGAACAATCGCTAGTCCGTTACGGGTACCCAAAGATACTAAATTAAAACCAAAGAACTCGCTGGAAGTTGCATTTCTTGTTCGAAAGGGAAAACTAAAATTTCTAAATTTCCCTCTCTCTCTCTTTTCCCCCCCAGAACAACTACGGCCGCTCGGACGAGGTGATCGCGGCGGAAACCCTCGCCAACCACATCCGCTGCAACAATTCGTTCGTGCAGGCCGTCTTTCAGGCCCAGTTCCGGTCGTCGCTGACGTGCCCGCGGTGCCACAAGCAGAGCAACACGTTCGATCCGTTTCACTGCATTTCGGTGCAGCTGCCGCAGTTGACGCTGCAGCCGGTGCTGGTGCGGGTGATTTACGCCTCGCAGCAACCGAAGCAGGTCCAGCTGGGGCTGGGGGTGCCACACGGATCGCTGGTCGAGGGGTTGCGGGAGCAGCTGCATGCCGACACGGGTATTGCCGGAGAGCGGATGATTTTGGCGGAGATTTGCGAGAGCGGGTTCAATCGGGTTTATTGTGATTCGCATTTGGTGGCTTCGGTCGGGGACGGGGACGGTACGGTGTACTGCATTGAGAGTCCGGTGGTGGGTGAGGGAATGACCCAGATTGTGCTGTGTATTAGTAACGCGAGGCGGGACGTTGGGAGTGGCGAGGTGCGACGGTTTGGGACGCCTTTCTGTTTGGTGGTAAGTCGGGATGTGTCGTACGTGGAGTTGCAGAAGCTGCTGTTGAAGGAGATGAGTGGGATTTTGAAGTCGGAGGTGTTTGCGTTTAGCACACCGGTGCAGGAGATGTTCCGGATGCGGTTGCAAGATCCGTCGTGCGATGCGGATGCCTTTTTGGAGACGAGCGTTGAGCATCCACTTTTTACCGAGATGATTGATCTGGCGTTGTCGGTGCTGCCTACGGATGCTGGGCCGGCTCATGTGAAGCTACTGATTGAGTGGGTCAATCCGGAACGGTTCTTTAGCGATATGACCGATCCGTTTGTGGAGCACGAGAGCGTTAGCCAGATGAAAGACAAGATTCCGGCAAGTTCTTCGCTGACGCTGGAGCAGTGCCTCGAACATTACACCAAAGCTGAGACGCTTTCGGCGGAAGACGCCTGGCGATGTCCGCACTGTCAGAAGTATCTGCCGGTGGTGAAAACGCTCGGATTGTGGTCCCTGCCGGACATAATGGTGATTCACTTTAAACGTTTCCGCCAGCAACAACTGCGCGGAACTCAGGCTGCCAAACTGACCACGCTGGTCAAATTTCCCCTGCACGGGTTCGACATGACTCCTCATCTGGCACGAGAGCTAAATGCAGAGGCATCGACCGGTGGAACTAACGGTCCCACCGAGGACAATTGGAGCCCGTGGCGGAAAACGACCAAACGTAACCCGGTTCATCAACATTCCAACAATCAATTCCCGCACCACATGATGGACAATCGGTACGATCTGTACGCGGTCTGCTACCATCAGGGTGATACGCTTGAAACCGGACATTACACGGCGGCCTGTAAAAATCCGTACGATGCAAACTGGTATAAATTTGATGACCAGCGGGTGAACCAAGTTTCGTCGGATCGCATCCAGGAGGAAATCGTCAACAATGAGGCTTACATTCTATTCTACCAAAGACGCAAGATTGACGGATCGGAGTGTTCCGGGACGAGTTCCAGCTCCGGTGTTGACCACTGGGTCTCGCGAATCGCAGCTGCCCCACTGGGAGCGTCGGTCGTCGAAAAATCAAAAGAAGCGGTTCCCGTTGAGGTCACGCCACTTCCAGCGGTTGAAAGTCCCCCAGCCGTCGTGGCCGTTCCCAAAAAGGCCGAAATTGAAGAAACCACAATCATGCATTCCGAAAGTGAGAGCGAAATAAGCGAGGAAAAGACACCCGTCGAGGAGCAGCAGCAGCCTGCCGAAGTCGTCAGTGAAGAACCCAGTGCAAACGTGCAAACGGTCATCGTCGAGGTGGAAGCTCAAGTTCCGGTTGAATCGCCGGTAAAATCGTTGCCCACCACCCCAACCGAAGAGGAGGAAGAAGAAAGCAACAAGCCAATCCCAATGGAACAGTCCGAGGAGGAGTCCTCGATTGCGACCCTCACGGAGGAACCATCCTCGCCGGAACTGCCGGAGGAGCTGTCCACCACTACGACCACCTCGGACATGACCACAACGACCAGTGACACGACCACCACGCGGTCACCCGACTCGAGCAGTCGGTTCTCGTTGCCAACGTCGCACTCCCACTTCCAAGACATTCTGTGGCGGGACAACGCGGCCACAACCGTGTCGGAGTTTATCCAGCAGCACCAGCACCATCGGCCATCGTCATTCACGTACAAATCGTACGAATCGGACGCCGTCTCGATGATCCGCGGCGCCAACACGTGCAGCAAGGACACGCTGCTCTTCATCGACCAGCACCACCAGTCGCACGGAGGTGGACTGGACCGGGTCGTGCTCGATGACGAGTCGGACATGATGCCACCGCCGGGCAGCCGGGCCCTCTGGGTGAGTAGCAAGCAATTACGCAACGGCCGATAAGCCAACTTGCTAAACAATTGTCTCTCATTACAGATATCGCCAGTCACGCCGCATAAACTGATAACGGTCTCACCGAAGAACTAAAACAAAAAAGGTGTCTGTTTTAAGCGTATTTTTTATACAAAGCAACAAGATTTCAAAAATCTAAAAAAAACCACAACCTCCCATCCACCAAAAAGCGAAACATTTGTACGATATTTGTGAGCGAGAGAAAGAAATCAATTACTATTATTACAATTACCAGCGGAAAAAATGAGAGGGCGCGCGCGAAAACATGTTGAAAGTTTTGTTTTTTTAATTCGTTTTTATGTTATATATAATTTTGTTTTTCCGTAGAGAACATTCTACACCTAATTATTATTTATTAAAGTAGTAACACCACAGAAACGGAGTTTATATAAAAAAAAACTGC
Organism: Culex quinquefasciatus; assembly: GCF_015732765.1. NCBI lineage: Eukaryota > Metazoa > Arthropoda > Insecta > Diptera > Culicidae > Culex > Culex quinquefasciatus. The sequence continues at coordinate 196,600,311 of NC_051863.1, forward strand.
TGGGGAAGAAGGCGCGGTGACATTCCCCAGATTCAGAGTATTTATTGAAGTGTAGAGATTGTAATATTCTATAGAATGTTAGTCTTCGGGCGGCAGATAAAGAAGTCCCACTCTCCCCCTTCCTCCTTCTCCCGAACTATTTCCAGTCCACATTACAACAACACATTTAAGCAAGTTACGATTGAAACATTCTCATCCTCTTGAACAAAAAAAAAATCTATGAAAAAAAAACACAAAAAAACTCACCTTCACACACTCACACACATTCTGTACCAATAAGAGCAATTATGAAAACAAAAAAAAATCGTTTATGTAAATTTACTATTGAAAAAAAAAAAGAAAGAAAGCGAAAAAGGTGTGTGTTTTCGGTAAGCACTTCAAATTAATTAAACAAAAATCTATTACTTAGGAGCTAAGAAGCCGGGAAACAACGCCGTTGAATGATTCCGGGTTTTGCGGGTTTCAATTGGGGCGTTTTTGGCGACGTAAAATCGAGAACAATTTAAAGCACAAAGTGTATGCGCGGTTGGACGCCCCAATTGAAAGGCAAGTTCCGGACTGTGGAAGCTAAATATAGAGAAGCAGTTTGGTAGTGGAGGCAGCAGCGTTTAGTGTTTAGTAAGAGTGATAAAATCAGATACGAGATTTAAGCGTAGATATTCAAGAAAACATCTAAAAAAATGAAACAAAAAAAAAACATTAAGCATGCAGAAACAAGTACAATTTAATGTTAGTTATTTGATTGTAAAAAGAGAAAAATAAAATTATAAATTATTAGAGTATAAAATTGGAACCCGGTGTTGTTTTGAATACGCAGTTCTTCGAAATCCAAATTAAATTATTGTCGAATCAAATCGAAAAAGTGTTTCAGAACAAGAAATAGTTTATTTTTATTAAAAAAAAAAACTTTGTTTCGGAGCTATGACCAAAACAGCAATATTCTGTCGATTGTTAGTCTTAACAAAATGGTAAGTAAATATTCAATAATCAGAATCTTGGGAAGGAATTTTTTAACCGATTCGATGTTTTTGGCAAAGTTGTGTGTAATAAGCTGCCGTTCTACGCATAATTGTCCCATATTCAAAAAAGTGCAACTGAGAAAAACGCGATTGAAATTTTTCGACCGATTTCTGTGATTTTACGCATAATTGTCCCGTGGGTCCCTATTCATCCTATGTGTCCCTAAACGCCCCAGTTAACAGTTTATTATATATTATATTCTTGCTATACAACAGATAAACAAGACTCAATGTTTCGTGAAATTTATGATTCCGTGGAAGAAAATACTTGGTGGGACAATTATGCGTAGAAGTATACGTCAACCTAAACTGAAAAATGCTAAAAAGTCAAAATCGTCAAAAAACGACATCGGACAAGTATGCGTAGAACAGCTGTAAGGACAATGTAAAAAATGTAACTATTTTTTTTACAAAATTTCGCTGCCGGCCAGCACTTAATAGTTTTTCTTATCTTTATTTTTTCAAATTTACATCTGTCCCGCCCGTGTGGATCAATCGGACCGCGCACTGGACTCACAATCCAGAGGTTGCTGGTTCAAATCCCGCGGCTGGCGCTCCAGCGCCGTCGCTCCGTGCCATACTCAAACACTTAGGAGCCTAGGGCGGCGAAGTTCTTGTAGTTAAAAGGAAGACACTAGTGGTTGGTACTAGCAATGGTGGCCGACAGCTATAAAGTCAACTTCGTTTTTACATCTCAAACAAATCTAAAAAATCTTCAAAACAGACAATTTTTCGAGTATTTATGTTAACGTTTGTGTATGGCCAATTGCCCAGATTGAGTAATTATCTAAAATTATTTTTTTCCAATATTGTATTTTTTTTTATTTGGAATAAACTTTGTTTATGCATTCTTTTTGTCAAAAAAGATATTTGCATACAAAAATACACAAGTTATTATTTCCATACAAGAAAAAATCCAAATATTTTTATTAAATAAAAATATAAAAATAGTCAAATTTTGATTTTTTTTTATTCATAAAAACTTAATACGACATTTTTTTGTCATACTAGACATCTTTTGCGCTGTTTAGTATTGTGCAAATTCTGGTACCGGAGATAATATATAATACATATATTATTATGATAATGATCAATGGTAAAATAAAAAAAAAAGAACTGTTTAAAAGCTAACTGTCGTAAATTTCCGAAATAAGTGTTTAAGGTTGTGAAGATACTAAAATATTTGTAGCAAGAATCTTGGTGCGAAAGTTTTGGTTGATGTGCACCATTAAAGCCCTTCAAATGTTTACTTAGTTTTCCCATAATTTCGCTGCCGGCCATCACACACATCACACGAAACTAGTTTTTCTGACCTTTATTTTCTCAAATCTACATCTTAAATAAATTTAAAATGTCTTCGAAAGATATAATATCTCGAGTATTGACAGTTTAGCACAGGCAATTGCCAAAATTGAGTTATTCTCTAGAATTTCATATTTGTAAAGTTTGTTCATGCATATTCCTTCTGTATTTGAGAGCAGATTTCCTGATCGATTTTTTTTGCTTGGGAAGGTTGCAAGTTATGATTAGTCGTAACTGTCCAAAATAAGTGTTTATAGCCCTTTCAAAAAGTTACTTAATTAAGGGTGCACAGCAACCAAGGAAGTCTTCTTATTCCAAAATTTGCAAACTTATGTAGCCAATCCTGCAAAAATCTGATTGTAATAATAGGTAAATTTTGTTGTAGTGGACAGTTTCTAAAATATCTAAGTACTTGTTTTGCGAAAAAAAAACTTTTTGTGACACTGGTACTGGTAAATTTCACAAAAATGCAAGATTTTTTTAAATGAACCCAAACAAGCTGAAAATAATTAATAGCGTAGGAAAATGCATTTAAAAATGTTTTCAGTGGATAAAACATATACTTTCATTAAAATTTTTGAAGAAATATTTTTTGCTTTCGATCTTTCGACACATTTTGAAGGGGAGTGACATAAACTTTGAAAAATTTGCAACGGTCGGTCTTTCAACGAAAAAACATAAAAAATATATTGTCACTCGATATCCTTTAGAAAGCATTTAATTTCCCTGTCCAAAGTGTTACTTTTAAATATACAAAAACCACAATTTTCTTAAAAATAGTATATTTTTACCACCCTAAACCGATCAAACCCGTGCGCAAGTCTCATTCACGTCTCACAACTCATTCATGAATAGTGCTCACAAACTCATTCACACTGTCAAAACACCGTTTTACTGCGCCTCTCTCACCACAAACTTGAGCGAGAGAAACCCCAATCCCATTCAAATGCCAGGCCAGGTGTGTTCTTTAATCTGTCAAAAGGTTCGCGAGTGTGTGTGTGTTTGGAGACGTATGTTTACTACTCGCGTTTTCGCAATCCGTCCAAATTCGGCGCCTTCTCACCATTATCCCTCTCCTTCCCTCCTATAACAGTACCATGCGTGCGGACTTCAGTCCGCTTTGAGGTCCCAAAAGTAGGCCGGTGTGAGTGCGACCACGTGGGTGTGTGTGTGTGTGTGCGAGATGAGATATTTACTGCAGCGTCGAGACTCTCGAGAGCTGCCACAGCTGGAGAAGGTTATTCTTTCGTCGACGCTGACTGCGATTGGGTCAGTTTTTGACTCGTCCAAGTACGGTTTCACACGTGCATAGTTGCACGCGCGCGGGGGCCACAACACGCTACGCGTCAAGGACGTAGCGTTTTTTTTTGTGCTGTTGGCAGAGCAACTGGGACCTTTAAACCGTTCAGAACCATTTTCTACGTGAGTGAGAAAGTGCCTTCCTGGAGCCGGAGAGAGCGGCGAAGAGAGTGTTTATTTAAAAATCGATTTGGTGATAGTATAGTGACGTAGTTGTGGAAGGAATCACATGTGTGTTAAGAATATAAGGTTGAAGGGAAGAAAATTGCAGTATTAGAAGAACACAAGTACAATCTACTCTGGGCGAGAAGGGATTTTAGTGCACAAGTACAATCCAAGGGAGCTGCACAAACACAACACTGCCATCGTAATCGTCGTCGTAGATCGTGCGAGGAAGAAAAAGTGCACACAGAATAGTGTGTCCCTAATTAAATTTAACATCAACACAACGTCCGAAGACAACGACGACGGCGAAAAAACATGAACTCGAAGGTAAATCCTCGTGGGGCCGATTCCCGCAAATAGCACTCTGGTGCCGTTCGCGGAATTGGCCGCGCCACAGTTCGCGGTAGGCGTTCCGAGCGGAACCATCGATCTCGACTTTCAAGCTCTCAATGCTGACTCTGCTATCTACAATGAGTGCCTTTCTGTTTAATCTACTCCTGAAGCCTCCGTCCCCGGCCAACGGAGCAGCAGCCGGGGGAGTCAATCAGCCGTTCGTGCCGTACAACATCGACTGGATCTTCCCCAAGTTACGCCGTCCGTCGCGCCTCTGGCACATTGCCAGCACTGGAGTCATCGGCCTCGTCGGGTTCTTCTCAAAGATCGTGATCGGTGAGTGGCGGTGGTTCCATCAAGGTCACTAGTGTAGCGTTACATAAGCCAAGCCCCAGAAACAGGTCAAACCTCTTCGCAGACTTGCAGTGCAATCAGCCTAATTTGTCTGAACAAGCCTGGAACTATTCCGACCTTTCCGACTAGACCAATTACTGTGCTGTGAAGAAGGTTGCACAACTCCCAGTGAGCTCGCGGCATTGATTTGGCCAACCTTGTGGTGCGTTTTTCATAAGTGGTCTGTTTCTTATGCTTTCCTCTTTTTTTTTGTGTGAGTCGAACCAGTCGGTCGGTCGATTCTCGTCGCGGCTCTTTTATTTGGGAATTTTACACGCACATCCGACGACGGCGACGGTATTCGGTGTGGCGCGAGTGTTTGTATGTAGATTAGCGTTGGTTGGGTAATGCTTCTGGCTGCCTTAGCTGAGACTTGTGGGGACTTTGTGGGACTGCATTGAGCTATGGCAAAAGGAGAAACGGAGCGTCGCGATGAATGGACTTTTGTGAACGTCAATGGACTTGAATTCGACGAATGAATTGATATGATTGACAAAGATCATTAATATCATATAGACGTATCCAGTTTGAAATGGCCGCTAGGTGGCCAATGGTGTTAGAAATGACAGCTTTCATGTATTTGAATATGGGAGCTTAGGAAAACTCAATTTTCAAGCAATAAAATGATTATTTATGATAAAAGTATTGATTGATTAGGTGCACAAAATGTGTCTAGAATATTATTAAAATAAAAACTGTTCAAAAAATTTGCAATTGAGATAAGTACACCATTCGATTCAGCAGGAATTTTGGGCACCAAAAATATATAGTTTTCATATGTTAAGTGTTTTATTTTAGAAGAAAATTAACAAAAAGTATGAAAATCGAGACATTTAGTATGGGAGCTGTCAAATCTCTCACCATCAAAAAGCAGCGTTGAGCTTTTGCTGGATTTGTCTATACTGTGTCACTGAAAAATCTTGGATCAAATTTGCTTGCTCGTATAAAACAAAACAAACCTTATCAGAACTCAATTCTGTAGGCAGGCTAGTTATCAGAATAGCTTAATCCTCTACTTTTAAATATGTTTTGTCTGTGTTCAGGAGCTCATCTTGTGCAATTTTTAGTCCACAAAAAGCTTAACTTGTTTTGATTATTGTCTTTTTACAATTATTTTTAACATTTTTGTTTGCATTTATCTTTGCAGATAATTTTCAGAAATTTGTATGAACTTATCTCACACTCCAGAGCCATTCTCACTCTTGCTAAGGGTATTAAATCTGTTGAAATAACCCCCAATCAAGTTTTGGAAGTATTTTTTTTCTCAGTTCATATTTTGCCACGTTCTGTAAACATTGGGCTTCCAGAACACACTTCAATTGAAAGAATTTAATTTTGGTTCATTTCTGGCTAGAGCATAAACTTAACTTAACAAATTTAGATAATCAATAATTTTGAAAAATTCAAAGAAAACAAGTGCCATAATTTAATTTCAGGCTTTTAAAAATGTAACGATACCCAAAACGTACTTAGTTGCGTTGAACCCAATTCTTGCAGAAAGTGACAGGATATTAACAAAGAAGAAAGTGACTTCCAAAATGAAGAGTTAAGCTTTTAACAAAAAAGTACGTTTATACTAGGCTGGGACAAAATACTGTTTACTTATTCTGACTCAAATATTTGCCAAAAGCACAGTTGAAGTGAACGAGTAATTTAACGGCATGATATTTATAAAACAAAGGTTTTATGATGTTTGTGTCGTTTCGTTTCAACATTTTTTAACTTCAGCAATTATTTCATTCCATACCCGTCTTGAATGACCGGCAACGTATCAACTCGCTCAAGAAGCAAGTTCTAGATGAAACACATTACAATTCTATCTCCTACTCTAATGGGAGCTTATAGTGCAAAAAAAGTTGAGGGGAATAACCAGGTCGCAATGACTCGATTTAGGGAACATACGTCGCTAATACACAGTTTGAAGTTCGAAAATTAAGTATACCAATTTAAAAATGCATTTATCTGGATGATTAATATGTGACTAGATATAGACTTAAATAACTTAAATACCATAACTTTTTACATCGTCGGATAGATGATTGAAAGACCTTTCCAACGAAGATCTGGCAACCATTTCCCAAGTTATGAACACTTAAGAGATATTTATGTATTTTTTAAGCCGGATCTAACTTACCTGTATGAAAAGTATGTCTTGATCAAACCAATTGTTGGATAGGTATTCAAAAGACCTTCCAAACGAGTCTATAAGTTTGAAGTTCTGGCAACCCTGTCTTATGTTATCATCACTTAAATGATATTTGTTTACCTTTTTATTACCGGATTTAATGTATCTGTAGGAATACAATGTCCGGATTCATCATTCAACTGATTTGTGGATAGGTAATCAAAAGTGCTTTCAAGGACATTAAGTTTGCACATCTGGCAACCCTGTCTAAAGTTAAGACTACTTAATAGATATTATGTACTTTTTTGAACCCCTTTGGAGGCTAGCTATTAACTCTTTAAAAAAAGCGCGAAAAACCAAGTAACCTTATTACAAAAAAGAACAAAGAGTTAATGAAAATTGTATCTGCATCATTCATGTGACCCATTTTTAATTAAGGGTGGGGAAGGCATCATCCACGTAGGTGTTTATGTTAGTTTGTTTGTAATAAAGAAATCATATGGATTTGGAAACAAATTGAGTTTCATAAAACCATCGCAAATGTTAGAGATTCAGCTCTATAGTATACCGATGGAATCTATAACATCACTTTTAGTTTGTGAAGAAAAGTAAATCACTACGGAGCAGAAACTACCCGAAGGTGCACACAGTTGCTGGGTAAACCACTTCTATCCGATCGCGCAAGTTGTTACCGCTTGGTTGGACCGGTTTGCGGAATCGCGAACTAGAATGTGCACACTTTCATTGCACAAATTAAAACTGTTGAAAATATTTATATTGAGAAAATTTAAGGAAACTTAAGATGTTAAGAATTTTTGAAAGATTCAAGAAATAATTCTAAAGACTTTTTCTCAAACATTTTGAAGCGTAATTTTACCCCAACATCCTCAAACACTGTAGGACACGTGCTATTGCGGCTTCTGGCTCTGCCGTTTTGCCGTTATACATATGTAGTTTGTTAGTACGCTGCAACTTTACTTATCTCGTGGCTGTTTTCCGGTTTTGTCGTTGTGCAAGCGTAAAACGTGTTTTCGTGCTCAGTTTATGAATGTAGAGTAAATGTTGTTGTTGGTGTTACATGGGAATTTGTTTTTCATTTTTAAAATTTGGATCATTTTCTATCAAACAAATTTAAGGACAAGCTGAAAACCACAGGTTAAAAAAAAAACTCGATCTAGAATCGACCACCAGAAACAAGTAGTCGATATTTCTTTGTCCAGGCTTTGTGCCTCCCTCCCCATCATCAGATCAACCGACGTTGCAACCTTCATTAGGATCTTCCTGTTTCAGTCTCGGCGGCGTCAAGCTTACAGAGATCGTTTCTTGTTCGCGTGTTGAGCGGGTTGATGAGCTCTACTGCGTCGTAAGCATTTCCCTATCAAAGTCGGTGTGAATCAGAGTGCATCTTAGAGCAAGTCTGCGTCGTGTCTCTGCTCTTCATAACGAGATGACGCACGATATTAAGTTCGTGTGAGGTATAGTTTGAAACTGTAAAAACAGCTTCAAATATTGTAAACAACTAACAACCGCGATTTAATTGCACACGTCAAAGCCGCGGCTTAAGCCATGTGGCTCGATCGATGTATTGAACCAGTTAACTACGCACGTTTGTATTCGTTTTGTCTATGGGAAGAAATTGCAGTGCAGCACCACAAGTGCAGTAGTGCAACAAATACAGAAAAAAAAACGCGCAAAAACCGCGACTAAGACCGACCAACCGCGAACGACGTTGGTTGGTGAGCACACGGCGAGAGAGTGACCCTGAAATGTGCGTTTGGCGGTCGTCAGTCAGTCAGTCAGTAATTCTTCACCCGTCGTTTGTTGTTCGCTGTTGCGTCGGCATGGCCATTGTGATCTTTGCACAATGCATTAATCGGATGAGTCGGAACGAGCGAGGGGATGGTTTGGAATTACGTTTATATTGTTTTTTTTTTGGTTTAATTATTGTGTTTTGAAAAACATGTTATTATTCTGATCGTCCCATGAATTAGAATTTTGATTAATTAGGGTCATAGCATGTACGTTGACAAATTTATTACTTGTCACAATAGTATGAAACAGCAAACTGGTTTGAATTAGGACCGAATCCTTAAACTGTCAAACTAACTGGGCAAATCAATTACGAATGGGCCTTGAGTGACTAGAAATTTCATTTATACTTAATCCTTCCGCTTCAAGCATAAAATCGATACTTTTTATGTTTGACATTACTTATTACTGATTAGTCCAAACTGGATGAAAATACAATGGCTCCTAGTAAACATCCTTGAACAGATCAAGCAAGAAAAATAAGACAATTTCGTTAGATATTTTCGAAACATACCATCAAGTAAAAGTAAATATGTAGTGGAACTACTATGAATAGTAGCTCGATCGATTAAATATGCGGAAATAGGACTACCCGAGCAGGGGTAAATAACACGGGAATACCAAATTTTGGTATTACTTGGGCAAATAACAGCGACCAAAATGTGCTCTTGGTTGCCCAGTAATAGATGGTAAAATACCATGAAATCATACCAAAATCTTGTATGTGTAAGGGCACAACAATACCAAACCATGTTATTCCAAGGGTAAAATAAAACCATTTCAATACCAAGTTGAGGTCTTCTGGATTTTTGAACATTGCTTGAATACCAAAACATGGTATTGCCATGGTTTTATTTTTAGGTATTCCCGCGCCCTTGGAAAATCATATTTTGGTATTTCTGTGGTCTTTCACATATATGATTTTGGTATGATTTCATGGTATTTTACCATCTATTACTGTGCAACCAAGAGCACATTATGGTCGCTGGTATTTGAACAAGTAATACCAAAATTTGGTATTTTCATGCCATTTTTAGTGCAGCAGTTGCAGTTAGTGAAAAAATGGAAATTATTCATATGCAACAGCCAAATCTATTCACCTGATGATTCCATGTTGTTATTAGTGATATTCTTCACCACACCGAATGCATTTGTCATTGATGAACGGCCTGTGCTTGAAGTTCTTGAAGATTCTGAAAAATAACAAGATTGAAAAATAAGTATTATTAAAATGAAACTGAATTGAAATTCACCAAAATTCATTAATCTGTCGATTGACTCGTTTTTCAAAGTATTTGGTTATCCCGACTTAGAGATATTTCAACGTTTTTGAAAAAATATTAGTGGGTATATCACACTAATTTTTAAAATCATCTTTAACATTTTTGGGTTTCAAGTCATTTTAGCGCAAAATTAATTAACTCGTAAAATTTTTTTAACAAATTTCCCATAGTTTCAGAGAAAATTGATGAAACCTTTCAATATTCAAATAATACCAAAATGTGCCATCCTGACTTAGAAAATTTTCAACAATTTCAAGTCATTTCTATAGGGGGTATATCAAAAATGTTTAAAATCAAGTTTGAAATTTCCGGTTTTGAATGAAAGCATTCGCTTTGAGACATCGTTATAGCGCAAAATTAATTATTTTGTCAAAATTGGTCAAAATTTTCCCATAGTTGCAGAGGAATTTGATAAAATACTGTAATACCAAAAGAATACCAAAATGTGGTGTTCGAATATTGACATTTTCTGCAATTTTGCAATATCAAAACAATACCTTAAATTGGTATGATACCACATTTTGCTCTTGCATAATCCTTAAGACAAATTTTAAAGGGTCCAGGAATACCAAAATTTGGTATTGATACCAAAGAAAGGTATTATTACGCATTTCCCTTGTTATTTACCCATGCTCGGGTATGGCCGAAATTTAAGCAAAACCCATGCCGGGTTTACATTTCTTAATCAAAGTAGGCTTCTGTTTGAGTCACGGTGGTAGAATTTTCATTCAAATCGGGGCAGATTTGTCAATTTTGTAAAACAAAATGGCCCATTTTTGGGTAAAACCGATTTAAACCGAAAATCACAAAAAATATGATTTTTCTTCTACTAAATCGACAAATCTGCACCAATTTGGTTGAAAATTTCACCGGGCCGTATTTTGATCCAAAAAGAATCCTACTTTGATTGAAAACTAATTTTCGAAAATTAACCTATTGGAAATACATCTTAAAATTTGAAAGCGTTGACTAAATACAAATGTCTTTAAATGTAGTTTAGTTTCAAAGTATAATTATTATGTTTTGACAAAATGCCGTATTTTCAAAACAAATTAGGTTATTATAATTTTGAATGGATTGAATGGATATTGAAAACTACGATAAGTTGTTTTACTTTTTTATTGTAAAATGTTTTTTTTTTTTTCACAGAAATTGCAAATGCTCACACTTTTTAATTTAATATAAAAATAGTCAAATTTTCATAAAAAATAATTTTTGGTTTTGGAAAAATACTCAAATTGTTTTAAACATGTTTAGTGTATTATTTTCTGGTGTAAAATATTTAATGGACAATGGATAAATGGAAATAGATGTCTTATAAAATCAAAACAAATTGAAATTAATTTTCCTGCGTTTAAAATCATATTTAGCATGTCTGCGATCGATCAATTTTTTTGTTAATTTTGTGGACTGTGTAATGCAAAAATTTTTTTTCGGCTGAAAAAAAAGTTCATCAATGCTTAGATATTTAGAAAACTATTGATTGCAATACAACTGGGCAGGTGTAAAATGCATTTTAAAACTCTTTTCTCATTTAAATGTTATAAAATGGCTCGTTATTTCATTTTTTATTTTTATATTCTGTTCTCTTTTATCGAATTTACGTGATTCAAGGTATTCTTTGTGCTCAAAAATATAAATACTGCTCTGAAACTAGAAATGGATCTCGTTAGTTTTTTTTTTAATATTTTTTTCTGCATTTCGCCGTGCAAGATTTAGAACTCATTAATTTTATTACTAGTGAGTTTTAAATATTTCATTAAAAAAATACCAAATACAGTGGACTCTCTGGCTGTCGATCTTCTCGATATCAATATTGCTCCTGCTGTCAATAAAATTTTCAGTCCCTTCAAGAAGATTGCTTTGATTTTTCGTTCTATAATTTATCGATAACGAGAGAGTCCACTGTACTTGCAAATAATAAAAGAAAGTAGAAGTAAACAACATTACTTGTCTTCCTTCCTTGATTGCAGAAATAAAAGAAAACAAATTGCAACCCAAGGTCAGCCACCTTATGGCTACTTAAATTAATCAACATTGCGTTACAACTACGATGCATATTAATTCCGCACCCCGGTCACTCTTCACTGACCCTCCGATTAGTATAATTAAACACTCATTTCCCACTTTGTTCTGTTCTTTCCGCAGTATGGCTCAACAAGGCGCGCGTCCACAACATCCAGGTGCTCGAAAATGCCCTGGAGAACCGACCCAAGGATATTCCCCTGCTGACGGTGTCCAACCATCACTCGTGCTTTGACGATCCTGGGATGTGGGGTAAGTTGGACCCTGTTTTGTATGCTAAATTGCATTACTTTCTTTCAGCTTTGATGAATTTTCAATATATTTCATGAATTGTAACACATTGTTGTGTGTTTTACTTTTTTTTTCACTTTGTAATACTCATTTGTGCTAAACAGGACTCTTGACGCTTCGTAAATTTGACGATCTTTTTTTGATGGATTGAAGGTTATTACTAATTGGACTCATTTTGCCGTTGTAGGACTGCTGAAGCTGCGAAATGTGTGCAACAAGAACGTGATTCGATGGTCGATGGCTGCCCACGATATCTGCTTTACGAACAAATTGCACTCGATGTTCTTTATGTACGGAAAGTGTATTCCGGTGGTGCGTGGAGGAGGTGTCTACCAGCCGGCCATTGATCTGTGCATAGAGAAGCTGAAGCTGGGCCACTGGGTGCACGTGTTCCCCGAGGGTAAGGTCAACATGACCAAGGAGGATCTCAGGTAAGCGTACGTTAAGATCAAAGTTCAAGGTTGATATCGCTGGATATTATTTCGCAGGTTCAAGTGGGGCGTAGGTCGGATTGTGTACGAGACCCCGATTTTGCCAATTATCATTCCAATTTGGCACATTGGAATGGAGACTGTGCTTCCAAACGAGCCACCCTACTACCTGCGGACGGGCAAGAAGTTGACCTACAACTTTGGTGAACCGATCGACCTGAACAGCCTGATGGAATCACTCCGGAAGGATCCGGTGAGCGAGGAGCAGGCCCGCAAGCTGATCACCGATCGCATCCAGGAGGAGATGATGGTAAGAATTTGTAAAAATGCACGTGTTTGTTGCGTAACATTATCTTGACACTTCTCATTTTAGAAATTGAAGGAAGAAACGGAACGGTTACACCACGACTACCTGAAGAGCTGAGCCGAGGAGTCGGCCCGCGGCTGAATCCAGCTCGCCGGCCACTGCTCAAAAAGCATGCCTTTTACCCCCTCTTATTCTAATTGTAATAATGTGACGTGCATGATGATTATTCATGATTATATTCCATCCGCCATTTCTATGTCTTCAATGCTCACCTCACCACACCGGACAATTGACAAACTGAACTAACGTATAGAGAGAGAACTAGACAACTTTCAAAGCTAAACCAGGAAAGTTCCGATGCATTTTTCTCACCTTCACGAACAACAATCACAAAAACACACACACACTTACGCTAATGATATCGATTACTACTATTTCTATTATAGTAAGAAGGTTCGATCATTTCTAGTCAAAGCTTTTGGAACTCAAAACCGGGGGGGCCGTGAAGTAGTTGGAGAACCTTGGGATAGAGAATTACATAAAAATGCCTGCTAGGAGAGAAGCAAAGAACAAAAGAAGCAATCGCGGCGGAGAAGGAGGCTAAGGAAATAACTTTCTTTTCGGTTCTTCGAATAGATTAAGTAGTAGAGTAGTAGAATGATTTTTTTTATTTGACCGGTTAAATGTTTCATAGATTGTAGTTAGCTGAATGCTTGTTAAGATCAATCGTTAAGACAATAGAATAAATTGCTGATGAATTATGAACAAGACTTTGTTTACGCTGGAAATCCCTGAAGGTGGTATTTTTTTTTGCGGAGTGAGGTGGGACAGCTAGGATCAAGTCAGTCCAAGTCCGGTTATGTCAAGGTAAGGTAATGAATGTGTTAGCCTGTGAAGTGCCACTTACACCCCATGGGGAGCGGGGAAAGAGGACATGATTGGGTAGGTTTAATGAGATTGTGTATGTGAGAGTGTGTATTGTTGTAAATATTCTAATTTGATATTTCGTTCTCTATCGCCGCTCCCCACAGTGTCATAAAAACACCGTCTGCAAGAGCCCCCCAATACTTGTTTTGAAGGTTCTAACTGTTAAAAGTAAACTGTTAAAACTCCCAAAACCACGATCAAGTAGCACGTGCTAACGGAGTACATTTTCCATACGCTAACGGACTTTTACTGATTGACGACTTGACTGTTCCGACAAAGCAATAAACGCAAAATTAATTTTAAGGGAAAATGCCAACAAAACTTTTTTTAAATGGAAATTACTGTAGGTATATATTACCTATAAAGTTAATAATAATTTTAGTTAAGAAAAATATAAAGAGTCGACTCTCTGGTTGTCAATAACTGAGGGACCATCGAGACAGATAAAATAAGAAACCAAAAGCCGATTCAATTAGAACATCTAAGCAAAGCATGATCGTCATTTTGCGATCATATTAACAAAGGGAAAGTTGAAATAAAATCAGATGGGCCGTCAAAATAGAGAAAAGTTGGGATAAAGAGAAATGGAAAAAAGAAAGCATTGAAATATGAAATTTGAAGAACTAAACAAATCTTCTACAGAACGAGGAAAACATAGAGGGATTGACAACCAGTGAGCCGACTATAAACAATAAAGACAACTAAAGTCACATACCTGATGATGGGTAATACCTTGGGTAATACCCATCTTACCGCTCACTGAAAAAAGGCACTTTTGCGGGAGCTGCAATTGCTTGATGGCCTACATGCCTTGGCGATCCCCAAGTTGAAGTTTCAATCGCTTACAGCTGCATCCGGAACATCACGCAGACGCCCTGAAGGTGGTATTTTATGGCGTTGTCGTTGCAAACTAGTGATAAAACAAAATTGTAGGGGTCGTGCATAAACCACGTGGCCCTCAAATTTGAATTTGTTACCCCCCTCTAAATTGCGTGGCTTTTCTCCATATAAATTTTTGTAATATTTTTGTAGTATTTTTTGTATAGAGCGAGGATTTTTCCTGGATCATGCATGTTCAAAAGATAAGCCAAACTTTTATTTAGTCACAATTAAAGAAATTTGAAAAGTAAGCATTGGTAATAAATTTTAGTAACTTTTATTTTCATATTTCATCAGGAAAATGTCTGGAGCTACATTTGAAAAGGGTGCATACGCATTTTGACAGCTGCAATTATTTTGAAAGTTCCGAGACAACAAGTAACTATTTAACAAACCTAGAAGTGTTGAGAGATAGCTGGGGAGGACACTGCGAGTTTTGTGAACAAGTTTCCTAAAGCTCAGGAATTAGCCAAATAGTTCAAACTGTCAGAAGGGTGGATTTCTCGTGTTGCTCCAGATATTATGCATCGGTAGCCTCTCGTATTTTTTCGCTCCACTCACTTAGTGAGCAACATTCGTTGGCTGGGCTACTTGCTCAGCCTAGTTACCGAACAAGTACTGTATATATTTTTATTTTATAACTTATTCGATTTTACTTCAGAAAAATCGTTTAAAATCAAAGGATTTATTTACATATTTATCAAATTTCTTCTGTAATTCTGTAATTCTGATAAATTTACATATTTATCAAATTTCTTGTGGAAAAACCTTGAGACACCTAAATACATATTTCAAAAAAAGTTAATCTAAAAATAAAAAGTTTCAGATTGAATTTCACCACATTTTCAGCTTTCATTGAAATTACACAAACACCTAAGCTGGAGGAACAAAGTCCATCGAATAAAAATCTTTTCTTTGTTCATGAAAATACAGCAATATATGGCCCGGATACTAGTTTGAGCATCAAACAATAGTTAGCTTAGAGTACTTCATTAAAAAGCTGTTTACATATTACCCAAATTGCTCCCAAAATTATTTTTTCCATCTTCTGCTACATAATTGTGATTTCGGAAATTAAACGAAATAAGAGCGCGAGTGTTTTCATCCCACGAAGCAATTTTGGGAAAAAAGACTAGAAATGTATATTCTCGATTTTGGCCGCCATCTTGGGATATTGGTTTTGTAATTCTTAACTTTAGAGTAGTTTATTAGGGATGATTCAACTTCAACATAAATAAATAACAAATCACGTGTTTTTTTTCTAATTCCAGATATTTATTTTTCCAGAAGTTGTTGCCAACAAATGGTGGCTAACAAACGAACACAATATTTTATTTGACCACCGTGATTCGTGGACGCATAAAATAATTTGGATTATTTTACAAAACACCTTAAAATTCCTAGAATAGGAAACACTAAATCTAAACACAATTTAACAAAATACGATAAAATATGATGCAGACTTGCAATCTGCGGCACGAAAAGATAAAACTTAAGTGCTAGAGACGTGACAAACAGAAAAAAAAAACCTATACAAAACTATTTAAAACAAGCAATTCGCTCGAGCATGCCGTGCAGCGTGACTCGGACATCCCCGGAGGAAGGACGCATGGTGGCCTCGTGCTGCCAGCACTTGCGATACAAACAGCGATAATCCTGCCGGAGATGATTCAGCTCGATCGAACTCACATCCACACTTTGACGGAAGATGGCACCGAGCGTGGCGATGCTCAGCTCATCCGGATCGAGGTTTTCCTTTGCGGAAGATGTCCCGAAGGAACTGGGCGGTTCCACCAGATCAATGCCCTGCTGCTTGAGGACATCGCTCATGGCAGCGGCGGCACACTCCACGTTCGGTGGCAACTGGCCGGAAATGTTCGAACACATCCGGATGCTGCTGTGGAAGCTTCTTTGCGAGCTGGTTCTGAAGTAGGACTGAGCGATCTCCAGCGAGTTGTCGCTGTTTTTGCGTGCCCGGAAGGCTTGGGGTGGTGGCTGGAGGTTAGTTTTGGGGATGGGAACCGGTTCGGAGCGCAGAATCGCCACCGTTGTGACACTATCCGGACGGAGTTTTTTCTTGACCACGTTGTACGCAACGGCTTCGTTGGACACGATCGAGTCGTACGGATCTTTGCCCTCCGACAGTTGCCACATTGTGATCCCGAAGGAGTAAATGTCTGCTGTTTCGGTGACACCAGCGGTTCCACGTAGCTGTTCCGGAGCCATGTACCGAATGGTTCCCCGGTTGCTGGACTTTTCGTTGATGTTGATCGTGTTAAGGGTCAGTGAGGAACCGAAATCACACAGCTTGCAGAGGTAGTTTCGCACGTGGCTGCAGCTGGAGTCGGGATATCCCGGAACCACCAGACAGACCACGACATTTTGAGGCTTCACATCCAGGTGGACGATGTGGTTACGATGGCAGAAGCACAACCCGTTGATGATGTCACACAGAATCCTTGAATACAAAGAGTTTTAGCTTGATCTAACCAATAAAATATCAAACTCACATCAACCGATGATACACGGATATCTCGACGTTCTGATTCAGCACCGTCTGCAGACAGTGTCCGTCGAAGCGTTCCATGATCACCAGACCGTACTGCGCCCCGGAAATGATCTTCAACACCCGCACAATATTCTCATGCTTCAAGTTCAGCACGTTGGACTCGTTCCGCAGCGAATCGTACCGACACTGGTGCTTCTTGTGCTTCTCCAAGATCTTGACCGCCACCGGTCGGGCTTTGTAGCGTGCCTTGATGACCACCCCGTAGCTGCCCCGGCCAAGGATGGTGTACCGATTAGGGCCACCGCTACCTCCACCGCGACCCTGCGGATACTCATCCCGCAAGAATCGCTCCCGGTGCGGCGTGTCAAAGTCGATCTCGATCTTCGGGACGGTTAGCGACGAGGGAGGCGCGGGGAACCTGGCATAACCATATTGATTTTTAATAACATAATTTGCTGTTTGCATGCCAAACGATAGAGTACTTACATACTGGGAGTTCCAAACGACTGATGGATTCATTGAAACCTTGGAGATTTTACGCACCGTGGTCTCAAAATTACTATAAAATTTTTAAAATACTTAATTTTTAGAATAAAAACTATAAACGTGTTTTTTTTGTACGACGTGCACACGGGATCATATACTTCACAAACAACAATCCTTTTGTTAGTTTGTAGAATGCTACAAGAAGGGTAGCACATGGAACGATGAATTCGTCGGTTCGTCTTGAGTTTACGATCACTACTTGAGGATAAGTCGTGCTCTAGCAGTATACATTCAGGCGCAATCGTTAGTGGTCGTATGCACCAGTATGAAATACAAACTTTTTTTTTAATTAGACTAAAGAATTATAATCAGATTTTGTCTTTTTATTAAAAAAAAAGTGTTTTTAAAATCATTCAGTCGAACGCAAAAAAACATGCTCTATTTTTTCAAATTTTGATGCACTTCTCAAGATTGGACTGGTTTGCAGAAATATTGATGAACTTTGTAGAAAATGTTCAAATATTCGTAGTAATTTTACAAATCAAAGCAATAATAATAATACAATTTTCAAAACAAATTAAAAAAAAAGCATTGGAAGGAGCATGTTTGAGATTACATTTGAATGATAAATGATTGAAAATTTGTTGGAACTAAGATTCGTAAGAAATATTTCCGTAGTAACAGTTCAGTAGGGCGAATCTGCGATTGTAAACAAAAAGTCTATCACTTTTGCTCAAGTGACAGTTCACGTCAAGTAAGAGGGGGATAGACTGTTTACTACAGATTTGTTCAAACTTCCAAACCTCTCAACTTGCTGAAAATGCATATGGGACATTAATGCGAACATGGGCAATAAAAGATCAAACTATGAGGTAAGGTTGTCAGATCTTCATACTTTAAACTTGACTATCTTTAATCAGTATAATAAAAGATAATCAAAAAAGAATAAAACTTAATATTCTAAATTTCGGAAAAACAAACAAATCTAGCGAACTTTTTGAAAAGTTTTTCTGCAAAGGACATACTTTAGCTAAACCTTTCTTATCCGCACTTGCGATCGATCCCGCAATCAGCCGATTACGCACGCACGTAGAAGCAATTATTTCATGTTCCCATTCTCAACAACCCCAAAGTTTGAAGCAGTTATTATTATGGGTGGTGGTGTGGTGCGCCTCAAAGCTCAAAAACTCCCGACCCGATTGGATTGAACTGAACGAACGAAAATAAAAAAAAAAAACAGGCCAATATCTAATGTTGTATAAACATACACAGTGCGAAACAACAACAACAACACGTGGCATCACATTCCTGTGTTCAGTTATGAGAGGAGGAGTAGTAGCAGCAGCATAGCGGCCAATCCACCCACCACCCCCACTGTTGCTGTTGCTGTGGTTGCTGCGATCGGTTTGGGTTTGGGGGTGGTGACGATGAGCAAAGTGCAGTATGGCGGCTGGGCACGCAACAATAATAAAATAACTGTTCGAAGTGAAATCGAAACACTTTATTTAGCAGCAGCTCGCTTCTGGTTTTGCTTCTGGAACGAATACCTTCATACCTTCAAGGTATTTAAAATGTTCAAATTTTAAAAGCATTTATTATTCTATGAATTGCCTTAAAACAAATGAGCTTAAGCGAATTTTAGTTATAATTATAATATATCTAAATAGATTTTAATTTAATTTTGTTATTCAATAAGAAGATTATTTAAGTTTAATCGTTTTCAAAGAAAGCTTTAAATACCTGCAAATGAACTAAATCATGCTAAAACGGGTATAAATGGCTACACCGCACTAGTCTGGTGACTGTGGGCAATGTTGTATTTAGTACCATCAACTAAAAAGCTTCATTGCTCGCAATGGTACAATACACTACAACAGAGCAATTCTCTAGATGATCGCAATTTTTCATGATGTTCCTTTTCATTGTAGGGAAGCGATTTACCATAATAATTTAGTACAAGTAACCTCAGAGGCATCGAAACGTTGAAAAGTTGAACTTTTCAGCACGCAAATGACAGCTATGATAAATTTATCTGTTTTTTGTCTTTCTTAACGAAATTGCAAAAAGTAGTTTTTTTTTTTGAGTCGAAAAATCAACTTCAAAAAAACCTGCGTGGGAAAACTAATGACGCAAAATTCAAAGAAAAATCTATTTGCGAAAACCTAGAGAATTACTCAACAACAACGAAAACACAGACACAGCCAGTCACTGGTATTGCTATATTGTTTTTAACGTTGATGTTCTCGTTGCCTTTTGAGTTGTGATTGTTGTTCGAAAGCGCGCGCGAAATAAATGTGCTAAATGCACGACAGGAAGCGCGCCACCATCGTCGAGCCTTAAAAGGGTGACGAAACTGTGCTTTTGACCTGCGGGACCTGCGGGTGCATATACAATGGTTAAATTGTAATTTGTAATAAATGAAACATGACAGTCAAATGGCAGCCTCATAGTAGTTTTCAAAATATGGCAACAGGTTAATCTTCAAAGAAAAATATTGAAATTGTTTGTCGACTCCAAATTAGAATAATTCCTTCTTAAAAAAGTATTATTTAATTTAATTTTCATAAAAAAAAAACTCAGGAAACAACAATGAAACCGATTGCATCGTGGTGGTATGCCGCAAAGCCTGCTTCGATCCACCAGCCTTCCCGATAAACTAAACAAAACATCAAACTTTCCGTTGAGTAGCCTACTAAGGTGCGCTACACCCAATCAGGACCGCCGGCAAACTGCACTCTGTGCGGCAGGTGTTGCTTCGATCCAGGATAACATAGAGAACTAAAAAGTGGAACGGGAACTAAAAAACAAAAACCCTACCCCGGGAAGGGAAGGTGTCGACACGACCTACTCCCCTCTATTCTGCGGGGCCAGAGGCGTTTAGGTTCCAAAAACGGGGTTCGTTCTACAATCCCAGTTCCTCACTAAGGCAGTCGGTTTGTGGAGTCCCGCTCGTTCACGCGCGCCATTGTTTTTTTCGTTCCGCGCGTAGTTTTGGTATTACATTTTTTTTTTGGGTAATGAAAGTGCCATTACCTGTGCTGTTGTGGCGGTATCGATAGTTTGGTTGATTGGAGTTTGGTTTGGTGGGCTTTACTTGGTGAAGAGGGCCGTTGCACTTTCCATTGACTTTTAGTGACTACGACCCAGTAACGACGACCCACTTGGTGCATCGCAAACATGGCTAATTGGGGTCCCGTTAAAGTTAACAGCAAAGAGTAAGTTGGATTTAAGGATACTAAACATTCGCTACGGTTTCGTAGGTGTTGATGGATCTACTTAAAAAGAACAATAAATTGACTTTTAAAATTGCAAAACCTAATTAAAAGTTTGCCATCCATTAGACCATATCAATAACCTTATATTATGTTGCTTTTAAATACATAAAAAAATAAAAAAAAAATGAAGAAAACTAATTTAACTTTTTATACAAACGGCGACCTTGGTGAAACTAACCCAAGGAATAACAATATTTACAGTACTGTAATGTACAGCCACATAATTTTCGCAGTGCCATTTTAGCCTGTTTTTCTAACGCCTCATTAAAACAATAGTTTTAATTCATCAATATTTAAAACGGGTAATCTGCACATGATCGCATAAATGTCCCATATGCATTTTCATCGTTTTTGAGTTGATGATGCAGTTTGGTTCAAAATCGGGTGTTCTTTCAGAAAAGCATATAACATCCAGTACTACAGTTCTAGAAATCAGGAGGAAATCAATTTTTTCACGAAAACTTAACACGTAGTCTTATGTGTGGGACAAACTTCAATGCGTTTTTCTCAGCTTGCTGTTTTTGCATATGGGACATTTATGCGAACATGGGCAGTAATTCTCCGTCAACTCACACAGCAGTTGCCCCGACAGCTCTTCGAACCAACTTTTTCAAAAAATCATGCATCCGATTTTAGCTGTCTTAGACGCAAAAGAAAGGTGATTAGTTTGGCTATTTGGGAAAAATAGTAGGAAGTTTCAAAATTCTAGCTTAACATTTGAAAAGGTCGTATGAAAACTTAAAATGCTGTTTTGAAGGTCTCGGGACCAAAAAGCCTATGTCCGAAAATATGTTTACCTGATTCCTCGGAAAATTTTACATAGCATATCAAAAAATGGTAAAGTTATGTTTTCAATTTTCTGAAATACGATTTTTGCCTTCCTCACTGAGGTAAGGCTATAATCCTGCTCGCAAAGTGAACTTTTGAAAAACAGCTCGTAGACCTATATTCATGTATACCTATCGACTCAGAATCGAAAACTGAACAAATGTCTGTGTGTGTGTGTGTATGTGTGTGTGTGTGTGTGTATGTGTGTGTGTGTGTATGTATGTATGTGTTCAAAATTCTTGCCAAGTTTTCTCAGCACTGGCTGGATCGATTTTGATCAAACCGGTTGCATTCGACTTGGTTTAGGGTCCCATACATCGCTATTGAATTGTTTGAAGTTTCGATAAGTAGTTCAAAAGTTATATATAAAAATGTGTTTTCACATTTATCCGGATCTCACTTATATGCATGAAAACTATGTCCGGATCCATCATCCAACCCATCGTTAGTTAGGTTATCAAAAAACCTTTCCAACGAGTCCAAAACATTGAAGATCTGGCAACCCTGTCTTGAGATATGGTCACATAAGTAATATGTATGTACTTTTTGGAAGCCGGATCCCACTTAAATGTATGTAAACTATGTCCGGATCCACCATCCTACCCATCGTTGGTTAGGTTATCAAAAAACCTTTCAAACGAGTCTAAAACATTGAAGATCTGGCAATCCTGTCTCGAGATATGGCCACTTAAGTAATATTTATGTACTTTTTGGAAGCCGGATCTCACTTAAATGAATGTAAACTATGTCCGGATCAACCATCCGACCCATCGTTGGTTAGGTTATCAAAAAACCTTTCCAACGAGTCTAAAACATTGAAGATCTGGCAACCCTGTCTCGAGATATGGCCACATAAGTGATATTGATGCACTTTTTTGAAGCCGGATCCCACTTAAATGTATGTAAACTATGTCCGGATCCACCATCCTACCCATCGTTGGTTAGGTTATCAAAAAACCTTTCAAACGAGTCTAAAACATTGAAGATCTGGCAACCCTGTCTCGAGATATGGCCACATAAGTGATATTGATGCACTTTTTTGAAGCCGGATCCCACTTAAATGTATGTAAACTATGTCCGGATCCACCATCCTACCCATCGTTGGTTAGGTTATCAAAAAACCTTTCAAACGAGTCTAAAACATTGAAGATCTGGCAATCCTGTCTCGAGATATGGCCACTTAAGTAATATTTATGTACTTTTTGGAAGCCGGATCTCACTTAAATGAATGTAAACTATGTCCAGATCCACCATCCGACCCATCGTTGGCTAGGTTATCAAAAAACCTTTCCAACGAGTCTAAAACATTGAAGATCTGGCAACCCTGTCTCGAGATATGGCCACATAAGTGATATTGATGCACTTTTTTGAAGCCGGATCCCACTTAAATGTATGTAAACTAAGAGAGCGTTCTTTTATTACGTAACGCAGTAGGGGGGGAGGGGGGGGTCGGAGGCCGTGTTACGCTCCATACAAAATTTTTAAAATTTGTATGGAAATTTTGTTACGAGGGGGGGGAGGGGGTCTAAAAGTCCGATTTATCGCGTTACGTAATAAAAGAACGCTCCCTAACGTCATGATTCGAAATCCGGACACTTAGTAGCATATCATTTTTGTTATAGCTGGCAAAAAAACATGTAATAAGTTGGAAATGTAGAAACATTATCAGGATGTAGTATAAACAGTCAGTTTCAAGAAAATGCATGCAAAATATGTCTTTTCTAACAATTTTTCATCAGAATTTTAAAATTAACATGGCTTGTTGTGCTTCGAATCCCGGACACTGATAAAAGCTGATTCGAAATCCGGACACTTTTGCTTCGAATTCCGGACACTCGATTTTACTTATGAATCGCACAAATTTGAACTAAAATTTAAGTGAATGGCATTCTTTAGGTCTCAAATAAGCTGATTAAATCAAAACAATCGATAGTTTATATAAAAATTTGCTAGAAATCGAAACCACAAATTTCTGCTTTGCCTTCCCGGTGCTTCGAACGCTTATGAAATATTTCAATTGAAATGTTTCGCATTTTTGGTAAACTTATAATTTTATTGTATTTAATTATTTTGGCATTAACTACAGCGTTCAAACTAACTTTAAATGAAAGTTGATGTTGGAATTCATCAAATAACACAGTTTTGACATTCATAATGCGACCTTATATCCAAATAATTGATAAAACAAAATGAAGTGTCCGGGTTTCGAAGCGTCCGGGAATTCGAATCATGACGTTATGTCCGGATCCACCATCCGACCCATCGTTGGTTAGGTAAACGAAAAACCTTTCTAACGAGCTCACAGCATTGTTGATCTGGCAACTTGTCTCGAGTTATGATTACTGAAGTTATATGTGTGTACGTATTCTGGATCTAAAAAAAAAATAGCTGAAATGTGTGTCCAAACCACTCATTTGACCCATTGTTGGTAAAAAGTGAGGAAGGCATCAACCACGTAGGTGGATTAAGTTAGTTTTTTAAAATAAAAACTGGGTTTTTCGACGCGCCACGCGTCAAAATGGGAAAATTACGAAAACGGCAAAAAAACGACTTTTTTCACTAAAGCTGCGATAACTTGAAAATTTCAGCGATGACCTATACATGTTAGGGTACCAAAAGTTGCGTATTTCAATTACGAAAATTTTGGAACCCTAACATGTATAAGTCATCGCTGAAATTTTTGAGTTATCGCAGTTTTAATGAAAAAAGTTGATTTTTTGCCGATTTCGTCCCCGTTTTTGCGCATGGCGCGTCGCAGCATTTTAAGTTTTTATACGACCTTTTCAAATGTTAAGCTAGAATTTTGAGACTTCCTATTATTTTTTCCAAATAGCCAAATAGCCTAACTACGAAAATGGCAATTTTTTGGACCACCCCAACACGGCATAGGTCACCCTAATGGCCAAACAAAAAAAAATACGGGTTTAATTATTTTGGCCAAGGAACCCCTAGAAAAATTTTGAGCCCGCTCGGAGAACTTTTTTTAAATCATGCTGTTTTCGTGGGGAATTGCTGTATACAGGGGCGGTATGACCAATTCTACTTTTGAACATTCGAAAAAATACTTGTTTTCTCAATAAATTTCAGTCTGAAATGGCAATGGTTTGAAAATTTCGTGTCAAAAAAACTTTTTTACGTTCGAATTGATGGCGTAATTATAATTCCAAAAATCGTGTTTTTCATTTGAAAAAAATACAATAATTCTGCCAGTTTTCGTTGCTCAAGTGGAAGATATTTTGACACATGTAATTTTATGGGAAATTTAATGTATTTTCGAATCTGCAATATTTATTTTCATTTAGAACAAAAGTTTTTATTTCAGAATTTCAAGTTTTCATGTCTTATTTTGAAAAATATGAAATTCCACGAAATATATTCGAACTCAGACATGTTTGAACTAATATTTGAAAGAATGGAAAAACGAACAAAAACATTACTGAATACAGAAAAAAAAATATTTTGAAAAAAAACTCATGTTCAAAAAAGGGAAAAGATAATCAAAGAAGAAATATTTAATGAACAAAAACTGAACAGGATTTGGTACAATGGACATTGGGGTGGTTCAAATTCCAAATTTGACGAGATAGCTCTTCGGTGTATTCAGTTCTAGGGAACACTGTTCTGAGCAATTTTGCTGAGGAGCACAAAGCTCTATCTTCAAAGGGATTTTAGAGCCATTTTTGTGATTTAGGTTAAAGTGTTTATGATAAAATGAGTCAGGCTTATGTCGTAGCAAGTTGATGTCTTCTAGACTTATGAAATTACACATTTATCTTCCAAGACGACGAAAATCGAAGCTATAGCCAAAAAATGACGAAATAGACACCATTTTCAAATGCGAATAACTTGAAAAGGTGGTGGAGTTTGACCTCTCTCACACATTCTAGAGTACATTTGCTGAAATTAATAATTTCAATTTGAAAATGAGCATTTTTAAATCGTTTTTTGCCCATCACTTTGACCAAAATTCAGTTTTCAAGAATAAAAATTTTGACAAGCTCTACAATTGTCTAAAAGGGCCCAAAAATGTGAAAATGATCTAGTGATTGTGAAGAAGAAACAAGTTTTAGCTGATATATTTCAGGAATCCAGCGTGCGAAAACTATCTCAGATTTAGTTATATTTGCACCAGCATATAAATAAATGTTATTTTTGTGCAGTTTTTGGGAGTTTGGGGAATTCCGAAGAGTTCTAACAAACCACATTTCTATAAAGTTGTTGAAAAGGACGAACCACAAATTTTAAAGATTGTTTTGCCTTCCTCACGTTACTGAGGAAAGGCTATAAAATCACTCGAAAAAAGAACTTCTCAATTCTTCTCAATCAAATGTTGAGCAAATGTCTGTGTGTGTTATGGGATGTTGATCAAAAAATTGTCACTCGATTATCTCGACATTGACTGAACCGATTTTGTCCGTTTTGGCGTCATTCGATCCGTCTTAGGGTCCCATAAGTCGCTATTAAAAATTATGTAGTTTAGTTAAGTACTTCAAAAGTTATGCTAAAAAAACGATTTTAACAAAAGTCCGGAAGATTGTAAAAAGGGTGGTTTTTGTAAGAAAACCCGTCATGCTATACAATTTCAGAAAGGAATTTAAAAGACCTTTCCAACACGTCCAAGACATTGAAGATCTGACAAATCTATCAAAAGTTATAAGCACTTAAGTGTTATTTATGCACTTTTTGGAGGCCGGATCTCAAATATTTTGATGAAAACGTTTTCCGGATCCACCATGCGACCTGTCTTTGTATAGGTATTCAAAAGAGCTTTCCAATGCGTCCAAAACATTGAAGATCTGACAACCCTATCAAAAGTTATAAGCACTTAAAAGTTATTTACGCACTTTTTCGAGGCCGGATCTCAAATATGTTGATGAAAACGTTGTCCGGATCTATCATGCGACCTATCGCGGGATGGGTATTCAAAAGAACTTTCTAACACGTCCAAAACATTGAAGATCTGACAACCCTATCAAAAGTTATAAGCACTTAAGTGTTATTTACGCAATTTTTGCATTTTGGATGGCACCCTTTAAATGTGAGGAAGTCGCCAACCACCTAAGGGTGGATTAAGTAACGTTTTTCTATTCTAATTCTATCTGTAACAAGCTAAATTTTAGAATTCAAAATAACAAAATTTTAAAATTAAGTATTCTTTGTTGTAAGTTTATTTCTAAGAAAGGGAATAACGTTGAAAAACCGTTGAAACCACGGAGTTTAGAAATGATCCCATTTCTAAAGTTTAAAAGATTCATAATGAGATTTCTATCCATATTTTGCCACATTTTACCTAAATTAACTCCACCGTTAAAGCGCCTCCACTAATTAAGTGATTTAAAAATCGTTTTCCACGCCGTTCTGTTCCCCTATCCCAAACAGGAAGCTCACGAGAAGTCCCAGCAAGTCGAGCGGAAGTGGGCTGTTTAGCGAAACGTTGACGGCCGCCCTTGGCAAGCGCAAGAATAGGTTCAAAGAGATCACCGAGGAGCTTAATCTGCGCATTAATAAGGAGGAGGAAACCGAGGAACTGTACGAGCCGCCCTTGTTCAACGTGGAGAAAATCCAGCGGATCATGGAGCGGGTGGTCGAGAAGCAGTTCGAGGTGAAGGACGAGGAGGAGGGGGCCAAGTACATTTACGATCCGGCGCTGAATTTGAAAATGTGTCAAACGATCGCCAAGCAGATCAAGGATCGCGTCAAGGCCATGAATTACAAAAGGTTGGAAGAGTTGGTTGGGGTATTTGGAGGTTGGTTGATGTAATGGCATGTTTTGTTTTCAGGCACAGAATTATCAGCTTGGTATCGATTGTTGAAAAGCAGCATCAGGGAGTTTACTACAAGATGAAGTATATTTTAGATCCCAAGATGGACAACTTTGTGCGACACTACCATGAGACACCCTATGTTTATATTACTGCAACTGTTATATTAGTTCATAAGGATTGAATAAAGTTATTTAAAAATGTTGTGATTCATTCGAAATTGCGGTTTCTTTGGTAAAAATTCTGAAAATAAAGTCTCTTATTTCACGAAACCGTTGTAACCAGATCCAGTTGAATCGAGCAAATCGATACTTGACTTATTTGCTCCAGTGTCAGCATCTCAACGCGAGAAGATTGATTAGTCACTGGATAACCACTAAACCAATGCGTCATCGTACCTTCATTCAAATGTACCTATATCTACCACTAGCACCACTTAATACACATGTAATGGAAGTGTTG